>NC_067245.2:301823680-302124870 GCF_019359855.2 Lolium perenne | reverse complement strand
CCACATTTCAGCAAGTTGCCATCGCTATTAATTTGTAAAATAACAGGTGCATTTTCTTATGCTCTGGTCGCATGGTCAATATGAGGACGATCTTTTAGCAAGTCGCTGTCCATTGGTTCATGGATGGTACGTTCATGCTCGTGCATGTCTATCAGGTTGTCACCTCGAATAAATTCCATCGATCTATCACGATCATGTTGTTTTCGTTGGGGTAGAGAATTGTTCTTGCACAGAGTAATACCACATAGAGAACCAACCGGTGGTTGGGTGGTTAGGATGGTGGTTGGTTGGGTGGTTACTTCGTTAATCTCAAGACCCATATGATGAAGTTTTTTTGGACGCAGTCTCTCAGAGGTGCTCACAGGAGTAGGGTGTGCGTGTGTGCATCCATAGAGATGAGTATATGTACGTATATGTGAGCGTCTATGTCTATGCTGTGTTTTGAAAAAAAAAGTATTACCACATGTAGTCCATAATTATTCTCCTACATTACATACTTGTAGTCCTGACCACAATGCGCCTATCTGTGGCGGATGGGGTGCATAGCTGTCTCTCTCGCGAACGTACCGCGGTCTCAGGATACGACGAGAGCTGATCGCGGGCATTGGCTGCCAACTCCATCGATCACTCAGCACCGCCAAAACCAGCCGGCGGCTGACTTGTCACGGCCTTCCTGGTGGCTTCCCTGACCGCCTCCTCCTGCCAATTCGTGCCTGCCGCCGACTGCAACAAAAATCAGGGGTTAACATAACAGTTATGTTGCCTGAAGCAACATTTCTAGCATATATGAGCTAAGTATTACGTGTGTATTACACTGGTTGATTATATTTAACGTTAAGTAAAATAGTTGTATTAGTACATACCTTCAGGTGCAAGGACAGGCTTGCTCGATGTGGCCCGTCGCTATCGTCGCCGGTGCTCATCGACACCAGGTTAACATCTTCACCCATCTGATCTTTGAGAAACTGCAGCGTCCTGAGTACCATGTCCGTCGTGTTGCCGACCACCGGCCTCGTCACCATCTGCACCATGCGAACCTCCCCGGTCTGATCGTCCTCTGCCGCCGCCGCTTTTGATGTCTGGACCTCGACCTTCTGGCGGGCGTCGTCTTCTTGGGCGGTGGTGGCGCGCCTGGCGAGCTGTGACTGGAGGGCCTGGTTCTTCTCCTCGAGCTCGCAGACCTTGGACTTTAGAGAGTTCACATACTCCCTCGCAATGATCAGTACGGACGCCCTGTCTTTCTGCGCTCAGATTAGAGGACCGAGGCAGGCATGGTTATTGTCAGTTCATTCCGAATTATAAAATGCTCTACCCTTTCTCAAAAGTATGTATCTAAACGTATTTTACTGTATTTATTCATTTATTTTAATTTGTATCTGAACATATGTAATTAAAATATCCAAAAATTTGTAACTCAGTAGGAGGGAATAGTTTTGATGAAATTTTTATGCACATATGTTTAGAGAGTGAGCAGTTTCATAGTACCTGACTCCGTATGTATAGCATATAGCTAGAGCCATACCTTGGAGCCAGGAGGGAGGACGGTCCTGAGCGCATGGAAGCTGTCGTTGAGCTTCTCCCTCCGCTTGCGTTCGGAGATCATGTGCTGCAGCTGGTTTTGCTGATAGTCATTGTAGTACTGCTTCTGATGTTGCTGCTGGTTGTACCTCATCGCCACGTGCATCTTGGCAAGGACCGACATCGCCGTCTTGAACATCTTCTGCCCGCACGCCGGCTTGGTCAGCCTCCGCCGCCGGGGGCCGAGGTGCCGGCACCGCTCGTAGCGCCTGAACGCGCTCGCGCTAGTCTCCATTGTCACCGGCGTGTCCTGGACGTTGGCTGCGTACTGGTCGACGTAGGGGAGCACCACTCCGGGTGCCAGCAAGGAGGAGACCTCGGGGAACTGAGGTCCGGTCGCCGTGGCCGCGAGGAAGTGCGCCGCCGGGGAGCTGTTCTCTGGGCTGCAGGGCAGCCAGGCTGAGCGGAACGAGGAGGAGGTGGAGGACGAGGAGGGGAAGCTGCAGCCACCGGTGGCGTGGTACGAATTTGGGAGGAAGCCGAAGTCGTCCACCACGGAGCTGCCGTGCTGGCTGCTGTACGCCGCTGATGGCTCGTCGTCTATGTTCAGCTGCATGCTGATCTGCACGAACAACCGTACCCAAGTTAATGATCAGGGAGTGTCCAAATAATGGCTCGCTCCATGATCTGTCAGTCTGCATGCTTGCCTGTTTGAGGTGTTGCTGAATCTGTGAGCTGGCGAGCAGTTCCTGCTCCTGCTTCCTGCACTGAAACACTGCGGGGATGCAGCTGCACAAAGAAATTCAGACCACGTAATCGATGAGATGAGCTGTTCGATCTTTTACAGGACAAGAACCTAACAAATCTGTATTGGTAGATGCTGATATTGAATAGTATATGTGGACGTTGTGGCTGCACCTGGCAGTGTAGTCTCCCATGAAGCCGCCGCCGCGGCCGTCATTGCTGTTGGCCGCGTACCCATGGATCCAGCTGCTGCTATCCATGGCTGGCGTCGATGATGATCAATATGACCGGCTCTTAATCATGAGATATTCGTAATGGAAATACGAATACTTGTGGATATATATAGATTATTTATCTATAACTAGGTGGATGGTGTGTGCGAGCTAGACGCAGTTTATAGGGTCCAAGAAGCCGGTGCGTGGGGTTGTGAAGAAGGCGAGGGAGATGGTTGTGGGCGTATTCACGTGTAAGTGAAAATTTAGCGCGAATATCACTTGCGGCTCTACGTGTGCGCATTCACGTAGACCATGATCTGCTAGTAACCTATATTGCCCAACGAAGAAAGGTCATGATCCGCATCAATCGCTCATGACGTACGATTTTATCTGGCACAATTTTATTTCCCCAAGACCCCGACAGTAGAGCGGAGTAAATAGGACAAGGACTCCGTGGACGGAGCGTCGCAGCCGCACGAGAGGATTTTTTTCCCCTTTGTGGGCCGGGAGGAGAAGAATATTCATGGCTGATTCTAGAAATTAGTGTCATGTCCGCAACCATACTTTTTTTTCAAGTGTTTTGTGGTACCCTCAAATAAATATTAGCCATTCATCTTAGTCAATCCAACGAAACATACGCGTTCATACTTGTGCACAAAAAGCAACCAGTAGAATTTATACTGTTGACCTGGTGACGATAAAATACACCACATTCACATGAAAGTCCTGGCCCAACAGCGATCATCGATGCCTAGGACTTCGCCGCCATGCGCGCTGGCGCGAAACTGAACACGGACTCGCGGAGCAAGAACGTGGAGTTGGGAACCATAACCGTCGATGAGGTTGTTCGTCGCTCGCGCCGTTCACTCGTTTATCAGGCAGCACGACTCATCATCAGAGCCACCGCGGAAGTTCAGGGTGGAGGTCTCGGCTCTCTACGCGCCATCAGCAAGGAGGACCGCGTTTGGTTGCCTGCATCCCCTTGGCTCGTATTGGTCCAACTTTGTTTTGGCCTGTTTGGTTACCTGGTCGAGGTCGCGTTCTTGCATGAACCGCTTCTCAAAACACCCTCGGGCCAGGCCCTGAAGGAACGTCCGGTTCGGCCGTATCTAGCGAGCCACCCCTATTTTCGCACAAGTGGAGAACGCGGCGTCCTTGCAGAGCCACCACGGGAGATGGTGGGAGCTCGCGCGGGACGGCGAATTCTCGGCGGGCTAAATTCGGTCACCACGCTTGAATTTTCGCCACCGTATATAGGGGCGGCTCTCTCACGGCAAATCCAAATCCCCCATTTCTCCCTGTTCCGAGCTAGCGACATGGCCTACTCTACCTCATCTGCACGGTCGGCGAGGATTGCGGCGGCGGCGGCCACTGGCCGCGCAGGATGGTCGTCTTCTTCGTCTGCGTCGATGCCTTTGGTTGTGGTAAGCTTCTGCAAACCCTAGCCTTAATTAGATCTAGATCTTTTGGGTATACAACCGGGGTCTGAACGAATCCATTGTAGCTTCTCATTGCGGAACCCTCCCGGTTCCGGCCTCCAGACGCCGCTGGCCCCACGGTGGGCGCCAACTGTCGTTGCCTATTCAATGGTGCCTCGGAGGAGGGATCCTCGCGAGGGGGAGAAGAAGTAGGGGCCATAGGGCGGAGTGCACACGGGACGGTGGTACGCGATTTACCCAGCTTCGGAACACATGCACGATGACAGGGCCTACTGCTGCTTGTCTGGAATTATCTAGGCGCTTTCGCGTTGTTACAATGAGTTGTGGTTGTGATCGTGCCTCTAGGGCTCCCAGGATCTGGCTTATAAAGGCGCACGGATCTAGGGTTTACATGGAGAGTCCTAGCCGAAATACAAGTTGCCTAACTACGGTACAATATCTTGCCGTGTACGTCAAGGATCCGCCTTCCTCCAGGATCATGCTGGATCCAGATACTTCATGGGCTTTCACAGATCCGGCCTCCTTCGTAGGTCGGTTGGGATCCGGCTCCTTGCTCCTGGACTAGACTTCATCCTTCAGGATCTACATCAACTGGGCCGCCCGATGGGCCACATGCCACATCACCATCTGTGGACCACCCGGGCTTGCCGGATCTAGGCCATGCCGTATAAAGTATACCCACAACAAAGGTAGCCGCAGATGTTCTTGCATTCGCCGGCGTACATGTCACCACTCTTCAGCTGTACAATCACATCAGAAACTGGAGGACGAAGTGGAGCGTCATCATGAAGATGAAATCCGATCGCATTTTGGACTGGAGCGAAGATGGTTGTTGCTTCTACGGCGGTGATGAAGGGGCAGCGGACGAGTACATCTAGGTACGAAGCCTTATTGAGTTCCTGCATTGATCTGAAAGTATATATATGTCAATATCGTCCGCACTAACAGGTGTTCCTTGTGGATTGAAGCGATACCCGAAGCACCGTCAGTACATCGACACCCGATCACCAACTACGCTCAGATGAAGACAATCTTCACTTCCCGGTTCGTCTGCAAGGCGCAGCTGTTCTAGCCTAACTTGATGGTCAGGGCTATCGATTTCATTGCAGACAATGAAGCCGAGTAGGACGTCTACGGTAAGCTGCAGCCACCGGAGAGGAGGACCTGACTTAGGACCTGGCTCCGCAACCAGTTTCCTGCTTAGTGCTTCTGCTTCCTTCTCATGATCCGCTGATCTTGGGAGGTGATCTTGTATCCCTTCATTAGCTAGGACTTGCTACAACCCGATCCCCGGTTTGTAATTATGAACTTGTTCGAGGTGGTATATACTAACCCCTCGTGACGAACCTGTGATGCATCACGAAGTAGTTGCTTCGTTCATGATGCATCACCCACTAAGTAGTAGTTGTTGTGTATTACCAATATCTTTTCTGATGAATTGAATCTCATGTGTGCTATTATTCAGTACTGCGTAACCTCACCACTCTAAGTGAAGGGGTTACCATAGCACTGAGCTATCTGCAACCAAACAGACTGTGGGTTGCACGAGCAGGGAAGAATGGGCTGGAAACGGGCAACCAAACGATGGGGCCTGGGTTCCTTCTTCGGCACGCAAAAGGCCGCACAGGCTACCAAATAACCCGCCAAAAGTGGCCCATGGCCCGTTCGCGACGCGCAGGGGCTCCCATCTCGCTGGCGCAGTCATGCAGAAAATCGGTCCAGGCAACCAAACGCGCCCTAGGCTACAGGGCAGTAGCAGAACGAGCTCAAGCTCGAGTGTTCATGGGTGCGGATCCATCTTACAAGTATGAACTGCACACACACGACAAGGGCCACCCATGGTAGCAACCGCCGGAAACTTGAAAGCCCGGCAGCCCATCACAACTATTACAGTCTACGGAGAGGAAGAGCAAGTGTTGGGCGAGATAAGTTGCTGGACTGGAGCTCACCCTAGCACAGGCAAACCGCAACCACCGTAAACGACGAGATAGCACCACCTTCGCAGATGCCACCAGAGGCCGCCACAACCAGGAATTGACCAACATAGCTCACAGACTAGCGAGGGAAGAGCCCAATGAGAAATACTGCGGGTGCAGAACACGAAGCAAGCCTTGCCGAGGAGGGCAAACAGAGCAGGACCTACGCTGCCCAAACAATAGGGGGCCGCACGGCGCGAGAACTCCAAAAGTGACATCTTCAAGAAGATCACGACGTAGAAGTGTCGCTACCACCTGATCCAGAGATTTTGGGTTTTCACCGGGAGTACGCGAAGAGACCAAGTACCTCCACATTGACGCCTTGAAGAAGGGAACGACGTCCGCCGCCGCCACCGTTGTGGCCCAAAGGGCAAGGGTTTACCCCGACGAAAGCACTCAACCGCCCACATAGGGTAGTGGTAGTCGCCGAAGCAAGCCCCGTACCGTTGCCACACCGCACGACTCATTAGCACCACGCTGTCCACACGGCCGAGGCAACTGGCTAGCACCTAAGCCTGTGGCACACCCGCCAATCAACCTGACTTCCACCATCCACGGCCGCTGCCCCGGCTTCCCAACTCTGCACACTGCGACACCGAGGAAAAAAGGGAAACACTTTGAGGGCGTCGGACGCCAACCGAGGAGCCGGTTGGCCACCGCAACCAAGAACCCCCACAATCAGAAACGCAAGATCCATCGGCCAGAACCACCACCTACAGCCCCCACGGCTGCCGACGGCCACAAATCTGAGCAAGGTGGGCTCAAAACGGGCCCGAGGACCCTGCCCTGATTCGAAATCGAGGCGACCAGAAGGCACCACGTAAATCACCACCTCGCCAGGAACCCCTCCGAGCCGGGCCGGATGAGCGCCACGCCGCCGCACGTCACGCTGGGCGCTACCCGTGCCGTCCACTCCTTCCTCCGTCCGCCCTAGCCAGAATTCATGCCGCCCGCCGGCGAGTCCACTCCAGCGAGCCGCTACCACGAGTGTGCCATGTCTGCGGTGTCTCCACGCCGTCGCTGAAGGGACACGCCACCGCACCCACCGCATTGCGGGACGCCCTCACCAGTTGTGGGGGCCCATACCGCCACCACCGAGCGAGGAAGAAGAATGGCCTCGCCGCTGTTGGCGCCGCGTAGGCTTTGCCCTGCGACGTCATCTGAAGATGGTGAGGAGGAGGGGAGGGGACGAGGAGGCGGTGCTGCCAAGGCCCTCGGTCGCTCGCGGTAGTGACGCAAGAGCCAACCTTAGTGGGAAGGACCTACCGTGCGCAACCATAGCTTCCGGGGTCGGAAGACAATATCATTCAACACAAGGACATCAGAAAGTAATATCGTTCAACACAAGGGCACGTGAGAAAATAATGTCATTCAAATACAAGGACACGTCAGAAAATAACACCGCTCGGTCCACTGCAGAATTCTACGGCGGATGCGGTACGTAGTCGTCCCTTCCGAGCGAGAGTGGCGCTGCCAACACCACGACATCAGGTCAAACCTTGTTGATCCTGCCAATGGGTGGACCGACCCATGTGTGCTGTCGCTCTCCCGCTCCCGGGGGAGCTCCTGTATCATTCATGTCCTGTATCGATCCGAAGACATTTTCTATGCTACGGCAGGTTGAACAGAGAGAGCTCCTGTATCATTCATGTCCTGTATCGATCCGAAGACATTTTCTATGCTACGGCAGGTTGAACAGTAGAAAATTCCATCTCAGCTGGACGGGCGCGACGTACACAGCAGGGCAGCAGTTATACGGTGTTCACCAAGGAAGGCATATGCTCCCTGGCATGGCCACATTCAACTCTCGCGGTCGCTCAGGCGCTGTGCCGTTCTGGTGATGTGGAATTTGCTGTTAGTTGAGAAGAATGTAATTTTGTGGTTTGCGTAGATTAGATTACTGAAATATCCATGGTCCGATCTGTATTCAACCATGTTAATTGATCATGTGTTTTCATTATTCAATTTTGAGTGCCTACTATGTGCTAGCTTCGTGAAAATGTAGGATTTTTCTAATACAATGAATATATTAATATTACAAGGATACCAATTACACATTGTCTCTAGACCAATAATATGTTCAAAGACACCAGGAAGGCAGGAATACAAACAACTAAGAAAAAAGAAGAGAAAACAAAGACCTTGCCACAGTGATGAAACCACTTGCAACAGCACTCTAACCACCACCGAATACAATACCTGGAGTAAAAACGAGATTCTCTAAAAGCAACACCTACAAGAAAAAAAAAATGCACAACCATTATTGTCGCCCGATCGATGATCTTTGTCGTGGTATCGTCACAGCATATGCCATAGGGTGGCTAACGAAGGTGGTTCCTAGGTGATCTCACGACGGTATCCGGATGCGGGTATGGGGACGAGCGACACGGCGACGTACCCAGGTTCGAGGCCCTCCGGTGGAGGTAACACCTCTACTCCTGCTATGAGTGTATAAGGTGGTCACACAGTACAATGATGCTCCTAGAGCTGTGTCCGGCTGCTCCTGGGAGGCTAAGGGAGATGATGATCTCTCTCACAGGGCAACGCTAAGGGTGGAAATGGAGTCAGAATGATCGATCCCCCGCACGAGAGGGGGTAGTGCGGCTTATATAGGCACCGGCACTTTACATAAAAGACCCTATGGTCTACTGGCCGGCTCCGGCTTCCGCTCCTTCCCGAGGCACTGATGTCAGTAGCCGTTGAGGCCTCATGGCCTGTCCCATCCGGCTGCCGAAGTCAGCGGTATGGAGAGGAAGTGTCCCTGTCGCCATCAAACACTGTAGCCAGTACGGATCGACGTACGCCATGATGGCCTGTCCGGCGCGTGGCACTATTGCTCCACAGTGCCCCGCGCTTTACGGGAGATGAAGTCAGCGTGGACTTACGAACCCGGACCACCTACCCGGTTCCTTCTAGTGCAAGACTCGCCAGCCTCGAGTCGGTCTGAGGTACAAACCCCCAGTCGGATATGGCTTGTAGAAGCCGGCTCAGCTACAGCATTGGTGGCCGTAGCCAGGCCGACTAGGACCTAGAGCCAGCCGGCTTCCGGACCAGCCGGCCACGGCTCCAGCCGGCTGCTCCTCAGCCGGCCTTTGCCGCGAGCCGGCCAGTGGCCAGCCGGCTGCTCCGCGTCCATTGCCCTACCCGGGGTCTTCCCCCCGACATTAGCCCCCGAAGTTGGCAAGGTCCTGCGTTTAGAGGGACCTAGGCAGGTTTTCCTGGCTTTTTAATCTCTTGAACATATTTGACGGCACTCGGAGGGGCCGACTGAGAATTTCCATTCAGCCGGCTGCGCCCTCATCCGGCTCGTTTCGGCCGGCTGCTCCTAGCCGGCCGCTATTTTCACTTCTGCAGCTTTTGCTTTTTCACAAGATTTGGTGATGTCTCCGCCTTGCTAGGAAAGTTTGGGGCCGGATCAAAGTTAATGTCCGGCTCCGGCTTGAGCGCGCCGGAGTCTCCGCCGCCTCGGGTCCTGCGCCCGACTTGACCGGTCTGACGTCAGGCCGCTGCTGCCGGTTCGTCTGGTCACATCAATGTCTCCTCCGGATCCGGTGCGGTCGTGGGGGACGTGGTGTGGCGGTTTCTGGTAACCGTAGCGGTAGTGGGGAAAGTTATGGCGCAGTAAATCCGGGCGACGTGGCCACGACTGCCACTTGGAGGCTAATCGCCCGCTGCAGGCGGCTATAAATGCCGCGCGGGAGGGCACCGAGGCGGCCACCTTGCCCACTTCTTCTTCCTTGCGCTCTCGTTTCCTGCGTTCTTCCTCGCGCTCGAGCTCCTCGCTGCTCCGGTGGAAGTTCTCACTCCATCTCCCTGGCGAACTCCGGCGAGCGCATCTCCGCCGATCCGCCGCCGCTACTCCAACGAGCCGGCGCCACGGGGCCTCGCGTTTCAACGGTGCGTCCTCCGCCGCCGCCGTCGCCGCCGTCGCGAGGTTCTTCTTCACCTTTCCGTCTTTCTTGGTCTTCTTCCTCCTCCTCTTCGTCAATGGCCGGCGCGAGCGGGTCGTGGAGGGGGTCTTACATGAGGGAGGACGACATCGAGCGGCTGGTGCGCCTCCGCCGGATCCCGTCGACGGTGGCCACGAGGGCGCCCGGCGCGGAGGTGGAGCCCAAGCCGGAGCCCGGCGAGCGCGTCGTCTTCGGCGCGCATTTCGACCGCGGGTTGGGCCTGCCGGCGTCCAACTTCTTCCGCCAATTCCTCGACTACTTCGGCCTGCAGCCGCACCACCTGCCGGCCAACGCCTGCATCCTCCTCAGCTGCTACGTGGCTTTTATGGAGGCGTACGCCGGCTTGTGGCCGGAGATTGACTTCTGGAGCCGCCTCTTCTATATCAAGGCGCAGATGACGGACGGCCACCTGCGGACCTGCGGCGCCGCCTCGATCTACTCCCGGCCAGGTACGCCCTTCCCGAAGATTCCGACTGTCGACTCGGTGAAGAACTGGCAGATGTCATTCTTCTACGTGCGCAACGAGAATCCGGGCTTCGACCGGATCAACCTGCCGGAGTACAATCCGGCTCCTCCAGTCGGCCGGATCAACTGGGGCTACAACGCCCGAACAACGGACCCGGACGCGGCGGTGAGCCAGCTCTGGGACTTCCTGGGGGCCGCCATCGCGGGCGGGCTGACTGCCGAGGACCTCCTCTGCACCGTCGCCGAGCGCCGGGTGCTGCCGCTTCAGCTGCGCACCCACAAGATTGGGCACATGTCCGGCCGGTTCGATCCGACCCGGACGTCCAAGGCGGAGCTCTCCAAGGCCCAGGTGGCCCGCCGGGTGAACAACATCACCAAGGCCAACATGCCGGACGCCTGGAACTACGGGCTGGCGCCCAGCAACCGGGACTCGCCGCCTGAGCTGGTAAGTTTCATTGTTCTGGCCAACTTCCGGCTTGCGGCTGCGTGGCCGACTTCGCTCTTCTCCGACTTCCGGCTTGCGGCTTACTTATATTTCTTCTATCTTCTAGCTCTTCGACCGCCAGAACGTCGAGGACGGCGACCTGGCGACAAGGAGGTGGACGCCGGATCACGTCGATCCGGCTGACCAAGCCGGCGACCAGGCCGGTGACGACGATCTGCCGCAGGCGCCTGACCAAGGCGGCCAAGGGGAGCACAATCCGCCCCCTTCGCCAGAGCAGCAGGAGGACGACGAGCCGGCGACGTCCACCACGGGGCCGATCCCCGCAGTGCCTCTGCGCGCGAGGACGCCTAGCACCACGGCGACTTCGGCGCCCAAGGGGAAGAAGCGGGTCGGCGACCGCTCCTCCACCGCTGCCTTGGAGGCGAAGGTGAAGAAGCAGCGCCGGCTGCAGCCGAAGAAGGTTCCGGAGCAGGCCGGGTGAGTTTTTCTTCTCTTCTTGTTTGATTCCTTTTCTTTCCTTTCTTTCCATACTCATCTTTTTCTTATTTGTTCGGCTAGGGCTCCCATCAAGTTCACCCAAGGCGGCGGCTCCCGGCAGGCTCCCCGTGTCGTGTCGCCGCCTCCGCGACAAAGGAGGGAGCCGACGCCGCAGCCTTCGGCGCGCGCGCCCACGCCGCCACCGGTCGTCGTGCCGCCTGCGGGCACTCCGCCTCCCGCAGGGGCGCCTTCTTTCGCTGTGCCTCTGGCTTCAGCACCTGGCTGCGGCGCACGGGGTGAGCCGACGCGCCGGCCGACTGGACGACATGTTCCCGCGCCGCGCTCGTCTTCTGGACCCAGCGGCTGGAGCCGGCAGGGGCATGCCGCCTGCGACCGGAGCCGGAGCCAGCGGGGCTGCGCCGCCTTTGACTGGGAGCGGTGGTGGCGCGCCCAGCGTGGTGGTGCTGGAGGAGAGCCCGGAGGGGGCACCTCAGGCGCCGGAGACGGCTGCCCCGACCGGGCCGACTGCTTCGCCCGGAGCGCCTCCATCTTCGGAGCCGACAAGGGAGGAGCCGGCAAGGGACGAGCCGGCGCGCACGGAGGACACCGGCTCGCGCGCGTTGGTGAGGATGGAGGGCCCGTCGGCGCCGTTGGAGGGTGCCCGGCTTCTGCATGTGGCATCCGCCTCCGACTCCAGCCTTGGCTCGGCTGGCACTATGGAGCAGGCGTGGCTCAGCGCGGACTCCTACGAGGTGACCAGCCGGGAGGGGAACCCAGGCGTGGCGTCGGTGAAGATGTTCTTCTCCGGCTTCCAGGCCAACCTCAAGGCCAGGGCTGCTGAGACCGCGGCCAACCTCGCCAAGGTGGAGGAAGCCAGCAAGGTAAGTACTTCGTCTTTCTTTGCGATTTGGTTATTATCCTGGTAGCCCTCCGAGGCGTGGGCCGGCTGCTTGGAGCTGATCCGGGTTTCGTCTAGTTGATTGATTCTCTTTTTCCTTAGGCGGTTACGGAGCGGCGTACTGTCCTGTACAACCGCGTCGTGACCCGCTACCACAAGGCCAAGCTTGAGCGGGCCGACTTGGCTCGCGAGCTGGAGGCCATCAAGGGTAAGGTCTTTTTCCTTCCGACTTGATTTCTTGTTTGATTTTGTTTGGCTGACGCCTTTTCCGGCTGTCTTGCAGCTGAAGCCACCAGGGTCCCGCAGCTGGAGGCGGACCTTCGGGCCGCCCGCGCTCAGTGCGCCGAGAGCGAGGAGGCGGGCCGAGCTGCTGCCGCCAAGCTCAAGGTGGCTAATGGGGAGCTGGGGCGGCTGCGCCGGCTTGAGGAGAACCACCTCAAGGAGCTTGCCCTACTCAGGACGGCTGAGAAGGATAAGGTGGACGACCTGAGCAAGCGGCTGCATGAGGTTGAGAAGCAGCGGCTTGCGCTTCAGGAGGAGGTGATCACCAAGTCCGCGGAGCTGTCGGCCACCGCCAAACGCTGGGTGGAGGAGATTGGCGCGCTTGATCGCGGCTTGGCAGGTAGGCCTTTTTATTTTTCTCTTTCCTTCCCCTTTGCCGGCTTTCGGCTGTCGGCTGCCGGCTTGGGCAGGCGGCCGGCAACGGAAACTTTGGTTTTCTCGCTATCTCCATCTTCGGGCTGGGGGCAGTCGGTTCGTGCTGGCTGCCGCCAGGCTTACTTTAGAGCTTCGGAATCTCCATCTTCGGGCTGGGGGCTATCGGCTCGTGCCGGCTGCCGCCAGGCCTACTTTAGGACTTCAAAAATTTGCATTTTTCAGCTTTTTTCGGCTTTGAAAGATTTCTAACGCACTTCTCCTTTGCAGCGGCCTTCCCGGAAGCGCAGGATGCGGTGCTAGCAGCCGTTGGCGCTGCGCGCGATGCTAGGCGGCGGGCGACTGGCGAGGGCAGCGCGGAGCTTCACCATGGAGGATTATATGGCATCCATGGCCGCCCGCGTTGATCCCATCACCAAGCTCGGCTGGGAGCTCCGGAAGGCGGCTGAGGAGCTGATCCAGCTGCTGTGGCCGGCGGAGACGTTGCCGCAGGATCTCTCCAATCTCATCGCCTGGCTGGAGCGGGCGCCCGATCGCTTCCTCGACTGGAAGGAGTCTGCCACGCGCGCTGGAGCCGACATGGCGCTGTCCTTCGTGCTCTCCTGGTACAGCGAGGTGGATCTTGGGCAGCTTGAGTATCGGCGGGCCGGCGTGGAGGATGCTCTCCCGGCTGAGACCAAGACAGCCCCACTTGCCCGAGCCTGCGCCATTGCCGACTTCATCGACAAGGGCCTCTTCATCCCGGACCCGAACCCGCCGTCTGAAGACGAGGACGAGGAGATGGAAGACGAGGAGGCGGAGGACGTGCCTGAGGATGACCCGGCAGCCGGCTCCGCAGATGCTCCCCCGGCTGGTCCTAATCCAGCTGGTGCTTAGATGTACCTGTCCTTAGGTGTTGCTTTTGAAGAACAATTCGTTAAATCCCCGGAATGCCGGGTGCATATGTATGAATATTATTATCCTTTTATTATGTCACACTTTTAATGTGTTTGTTAATCATTTGTGTGCCGGCTTGCTTTCTTTCGACTTGTTCGCTTTTTCCCATCCGCCCCACTCTTTGGCTTTGCTCTTGCCGATCGTACGTCCGGCTTGCGATCCGTTGCCGGATCAAGAGCGGGCCGCTGGGTGGGGCCGACAGTATTTCAGTCGAACGAGCCGAGTTCGGCAATCCGGCACTTTTATGAAAAGTTATAAGTCAATTCGCTTTCACTCTTTCCCTTAGTCGTCTTTCGCGTGCCGGCTCCCTAGGCCTTACTCCCGCCAGCCGGACAGCCGGGTTGCGGTCTGTAGCTGGATCGGAAGCCGGCTGTCGGAAACCGGATCACGTTACTTAGCCGGCCACATGAGAGGGTGTAAGCCAACTGGCGAAACAACGTAGAGTATGCGAAAAACTTGTCGGAAACGGCGCTCTTGGCGCATGCTTTTTCATAGCTTACAAAAGGAGTACAAGGGATACATACATTCCTGCTCTCAAGTGTAAAATGGGCGGAGCAAGTTGACATTCCAGGGACGTTTAGTCTCCTCGTCAGCCTTGTCCGGCTTGTTTTCTCTAGCCTCTTGGGCATCTATGAGATAGTAGGAATCATTGCCTACTGCCTTGCTCACGATGAAGGGACCCTCCCATGGGGATGACAGCTTATTCTGTCCGGCTGTCCGCTGGATCAGCCGGAGCACTAGGTCTCCTTCTCGGAATGCTAAGGGATGGACCTTCCGGCTGTGATAGCGTCGGAGGCTCTGCTGGTAAATAGTAGATCTGGACGCGGCCAGCAGCCGGGCCTCTTCGACCAAGTCGACTCCATCTTCGCGAGCTTCTTTGGCTTCAGCTTCTGTGTAGAGCTTGATCCTTGGCGCGTCGTGCTCGATATCAGTCGGCAGGACGGCTTCGGCCCCGTATACGAGGAAGAATGGTGTGAATCCGACTGAGCGGTTTGTAGTTGTTCGCAGGCTCCACAGCACATTGGGCAGCTCTTCAATCGAGCAGCCGGCTGCTCGCTCGAGCGGCTCCACCAGCCGGGGCCGGATGCCGGCTAGGACCAGGCCGTTAGCCTTCTCCACTTGTCCGTTAGACTCCGGGTGCGCCACAGAAGATAGGGCCATCCGGATCCCCATTTCCCCGCAATAGCGAGAGAAGATGCCTTGGGAGAAGTTGCTGCCGTTGTCGGTGATGATGTTGTGGGGGTAGCCGTATCTCACGATGATTTCCTTGAGGGATGTGACGGTTGTGGAGCCGCCCAGTTTCTTGATTGGCTTGGCTTCGATCCACTTGGTGAACTTATCAATCATCACCAAGAGATGTGTCATGCCGCCTCGCGCCGTTCTGAACGGGCCCACCATGTCCAAGCCCCATACGGCGAACGGCCATGTGATGGGGATGGTTTTCAAGGCGGAAGCCGGCAAGTGCCTCTTCTTTGCGAAGCGTTGGCAGCCGTTGCACTTCTTCACCAGTTCTTCTGCGTCTCTGAGCGCAGTCGGCCAGTAGAAGCCGTGCCGGAAAGCTTTGGCCACTATGGCTCTGGATGAGTGATACGTCTCCGACGTATCGATAATTTCTTATGTTCCATGCCACATTATTGATGTTATCTACATGTTTTATGCACACTTTATGTCATATTCGTGCATTTTCTGGAACTAACCTATTAACAAGATGCCGAAGTGTCAGTTGCTATTTTCTGCTGTTTTTGGTTTCAGAAATCCTAGTAAGGAAATATTCTCGGAATTGGACGAAATCAACGCCCAGGGGCCTATTTTTCCACGAAGCTTCCAGAAGTCCGAAGACGAAACGAAGTGGGGCCACGGGGTGGCCAAACCCTAGGGCGGCGCGGCCCCCCCTGGCCGCGCCGGCCTATGGTCTGGGCCCCTCGCGCCGCCTCCTGACCTACCCTTCCGCCTACTTAAAGCCTGTGTGACGAAACCCCCAGTACCGAGAGCCACGATACGGAAAACCTTCCAGAGACGCCGCCAACGCCGATCCCATCTCGGGGGATCCAGGAGATCGCCTCCGGCACCCTGCCGGAGAGGGGAATCATCTCCCGGAGGACTCTACGCCGCCATGGTCGCCTCCGGTGTGATGTGTGAGTAGTCTACCCCTGGACTATGGGTCCATAGCAGTAGCTAGATGGTTGTCTTCTCCCCATTGTGCTATCATTGTCGGATCTTGTGAGCTGCCTAACATGATCAAGATCATATATCTGTAATTCTATATGTTGCGTTTGTTGGGATCCGATGAATAGAGAATACTTGTTATGTTGATTATCAAAGTTATATCTATGTGTTGTTTATGATCTTGCATGCTCTCCGTTACTAGTAGATGCTCTGGCCAAGTAGATGCTTGTAACTCTAAGAGGGAGTATTTATGCTCGATAGTGGGTTCATGCCTGCATTGACACCTGGGACAGTGACAGAAAGTTCTAAGGTTGTGTTGTGCTGTTGCCACTAGGGATAAAACATTGATGCTATGTCTAAGGATGTAGTTGTTGATTACATTACGCACCATACTTAATGCAATTGTCTGTTGCTTTGCAACTTAATACTGGAGGGGGTTCGGATGATAACCTGAAGGTGGACTTTTTAGGCATAGATGCAGTTGGATGGCGGTCTATGTACTTTATCGTAATGCCCAATTAAATCTCACTATACTCATCATGATATGTATGTGCATGGTCATGCTCTCTTTATTTGTCAATTTCCCAACTGTAATTTGTTCACCCAACATGCTGTTTATCTTATGGGAGAGACACCTCTAGTGAACTGTGGACCCGGTCCAATTCTCTTTACTGAAATACAATCTACTGCAATACTGTTTTACTGTTTTCTGCAAACAATCATCTTCCACACAATACGGTTAATCCTTTGTTACAGCAAGCCGGTGAGATTGACAACCTCACTGTTTCGTTGGGACAACGTACTTTGGTTGTGTTGTGCAGGTTCCACGTTGGCGCCGGAATCCCTGGTGTTGCGCCGCACTACATCCCGCCGCCATCAACCTTCAACGTGCTTCTTGGCTCTTCCTGGTTCGATAAACCTTGGTTTCTTTCTGAGGGAAAACTTGCTGCTGTGCTCATCATACCTTCCTCTTGGGGTTCCCAACGAACGTGTGAGTTACACGCCATCAAGCTCTTTTTCTGGCGCCGTTGCCGGGGACGTGAAGGAAAATTACACCACAGAGATTTCTAACTCCCACGTCAACTACACGCCAGCAAATCTTTTTCTGGCGCCGTTGCCGGGGAGATCAAGACACGCTGCAAGGGGAGTCTCCACTTCTCAATCTCTTTACTTTGTTTTTGTCTTGCTTAGTTTTATTTACTACTTTGTTTGCTGCACTAAATTAAAATACAAAAAAAATTAGTTGCTAGTCTTACTTTATTTGCTATCTTGTTTGCTATATCAAAAACACAAAAAAAATTAGTTAATTGCATTTACCTTACTTGATTCATCATGTTTCCTTTTAATTTTACCACAAAAGACATACCGGTAGGACGTGGGTCTATAGTTGGGAGAAATAATATAGAAGAATTTTTCAATCATGTTAGTACCATTGAAAATTTTGAAGATAGACACTTGGTAGACCTTGCGCCTACTTATGAAATTGCTGCTGCGCATTTAGTTCGCCTGTTGGAAACTAAATTTGTTAATCTTAATCCTATAATCCAACACATGTTTCTCACACTTGGTGATATGGAAGAAGGGGAAAAGAAAGATTTTGTTTTAGAAACCCTTCTTAGAGAATTTGGTGGTCTAGCAAGAGAAGCTAGAAAGGTCTTTGCTAAATTTAATATGCTTGGTTCTCATACTAATTTTGTTAGTCTCCTTGAAAAGATGGACATGGATAGAATAAGATACACTAATAATATTGATGATGGTGGGGAGATCAAAGCACCAATACCATGTAAACTCTTAGCTATGAATGATGCACTAGAAAATAACTATGCTTGGCTTGTTCCTGAAAATTTGTTTGATGAGAGTAGCACGCCTAAGACTAATGAAAAGGGAGATGCTAAAACTTATGTATCTAATATACTATGCCTGGTTGAGAACACTCCGCACCCCGCTGAAAATGCACCACCCTTTGATAATACTTGATACACACTTTCTGCGCCTAGCTGAAAGGCGTTAAAGAAAAGCGCTTATGGGAGACAACCCATGTTTTTACCTACAGTACTTTGTTTTTATTTTGTGTCTTGGAAGTTGTTTACTACTGTAGCAACCTCTCCTTATCTTAGTTTAGTGTTTTGTTGTGCCAAGTAAAGCCGTTGATAGAAAAGTAAGTACTAGATTTGGATTACTGCACAGTTCCAGATTTCTTTGCTGTCATGAATCTGGGTCCACCTCCCTGTAGGTAGCTCAGAAAATTAAGCCAATTTACGTGCATGATCCTCAGATATGTACGCAACTTTCATTCAATTTGAGCATTTTCATTTGAGCAAGTCTGGTGCCATTTTAAAATTCGTCAATACGAACTGTTCTGTTTTGACAGATTCTGCCTTTTATTTCGCATTGCCTCTTTTGCTATGTTGGATGAATTTCTTTGATCCACTAATGTCCAGTAGCATTATGCAATGTCCAGAAGTGTTAAGAATGATTGTGTCACCTCTGAATATGTTAATTTTTATTGTGCACTAACCCTCTAATGAGTTGTTTCGAGTTTGGTGTGGAGGAAGTTTTCAAGGATCAAGAGAGGAGTATGATGCAACATGATCAAGGAGAGTGAAAGCTCTAAGCTTGGGGATGCCCCGGTGGTTCACCCCTGCATATTCTAAGAAGACTCAAGCGTCTAAGCTTGGGGATGCCCAAGGCATCCCCTTCTTCATCGACAACATTATCAGGTTCCTCCCCTGAAACTATATTTTTATTCCATCACATCTTATGTGCTTTGTTTGGAGCGTCGTTTTGTTTTTTTGTTTTTTGTTTTGTTTGAATAAAATGGATCCTAGCATTCACTTTATGGGAGAGAGACACGCTCCGCTGTAGCATATGGACAAGTATGTCCTTGGTTTCTACTCATAGTATTCATGGCGAAGTTTCTTCTTCGTTAAATTGTTATATGGTTGGAATTGGAAAATGATACATGTAGTAATTGCTATTAATGTCTTGGGTAATGTGATACTTGGCAATTGTTGTGCTCATGATTAAGCTCTTGCATCATATGCTTTGCACCCATTAATGAAGAAATACATAGAGCATGCTAAAATTTGGTTTGCATATTTGGTTTCTCTAAGGTCTAGATAATTTCTAGTATTGAGTTTGAACAACAAGGAAGACGGTGTAGAGTCTTATAATGTTTTCAATATGTCTTTTATGTGAGTTTTGCTGCACCGGTTCATCCTTGTGTTTGTTTCAAATAAGCATTGCTAGCCTAAACCTTGTATCGAGAGGGAATACTTCTCATGCATCCAAAATACTTGAGCCAACCACTATGCCATTTGTGTCCACCATACCTACCTACTACATGGTATTTTCCGCCATTCCAAAGTAAATTGCTTGAGTGCTACCTTTAAAATTCCATCATTCACCTTTGCAATATATAGCTCATGGGACAAATAGCTTAAAAACTATTGTGGTATTGAATATGTAATTATGCACTTTATCTCTTATTAAGTTGCTTGTTGTGCGTTAACCATGTTTACTGGGGACGCCATCAACTATTCATTGTTGAATTTCATGTGAGTTGCTATGCATGTCCGTCTTGTCTAAAGTAAGAGAGATCTACCACCCTATGGTTAAGCATGCATATTGTTAGAGAAGAACATTGGGCCGCTAACTAAAGCCATGATCCATAGTGGAAGTTTCAGTTTTGGACATATATCCTCAATCTCAAATGAGAAAATTATTAATTGTTGTTACATGCTTATGCATAAAAGAGGAGTCCATTATCTGTTGTCTATGTTGTCCCGGTATGGATGTCTAAGTTGAAGAATAATCAATAGCGAGAAATCCAATGCGAGCTTTCTCCTTAGACCTTTGTACAGGCGGCATAGAGGTACCCCTTTGTGACACTTGGTAAAAACATGTGCATTGTGATGATCCGGTAGTCCAAGCTAATTAGGACAAGGTGCGGGCACTATTAGTACACTATGCATGAGGCTTGCAACTTGTAAGATATAATTTACATGATACATATGCTTTATTACTACCGTTGACAAAATTGTTTCATGTTTTCAAAATCAAAGCTCTAGCACAAATATAGCAATCGATGCTTTTCCTCTATGGAGGACAATTCTTTTACTTTCAATGTTGAGTCAGTTCACCTATTTCTCTCCACCTCAAGAAGCAAACACTTGTGTGAACTGTGCATTGATTCCTACATACTTGCTTATTGCACTTATTATAGTACTCTATGTTGACAATATCCATGAGATATACATGTTACAAGTTGAAAGCAACCGCTGAAACTTAATCTTCTTTTGTGTTGCTTCAATGCCTTTACTTTGAATTATTGCTTTATGAGTTAACTCTTATGCAAGACTTATTGATGCTTGTCTTGAAGTGCTATTCATGAAAAGTCTTTGCTATATGATTCACTTGTTTACTCATGTCATATACATTGTTTTGATCGCTGCATTCACTACATATGCTTTACAAATAGTATAATCAAGATTATGATGGCATGTCACTCCAGAAATTATCTGTGTTATCGTTTTACCTGCTCGGGACGAGCAGAACTAAGCTTGGGGATGCTGATACGTCTCCGACGTATCGATAATTTCTTATGTTCCATGCCACATTATTGATGTTATCTACATGTTTTATGCACACTTTATGTCATATTCGTGCATTTTACGGAACTAACCTATTAACAAGATGCCGAAGTGCCGATTCTTTGTTTTCTGCTGTTTTTGGTTTCAGAAATCCTAGTAAGGAAATATTCTCGGAATTGGACGAAATCAACGCCCGGGGGCCTATTTTTCCACGAAGCTTCCGAAGTCCGAAGACGAACGAAGTGGGGCCACGGGGTGGCCAAACCCTAGGCGGCGCGGCCCCCACGGCCGCGCCGGCCTATGGACTGGGCCCCTCGCGCACCCTCTTGAACAACACAACCGCCTACTTAAAGCCTCCGTGACGAAACCCCCGGTGCAGAGAGCCACGATACGGAAAACCTTCCAGAGACGCCGCCAACGCCGATCCCATCTCGGGGGATCCAGGAGATCGCCTCCGGCACCCTGCCGGAGAGGGGAATCATCTCCCGGAGGACTCTACGCCGCCATGGTCGCCTCCGGTGTGATGTGTGAGTAGTCTACCCCTGGACTATGGGTCCATAGCAGTAGCTAGATGGTTGTCTTCTCCCCATTGTGCTATCATTGTCGGATCTTGTGAGCTGCCTAACATGATCAAGATCATCTATCTGTATTTCTATATGTTGCGTTTGTTGGGATCCGATGAATAGAGAATACTTGTTATGTTGATTATCAAAGTTATATCTATGTGTTGTTTATGATCTTGCATGCTCTCTGTTACTAGTAGATGCTCTGGCCAAGTAGATGCTTGTAACTCCAAGAGGGAGTATTTATGCTCGATAGTGGGTTCATGCCTGCATTGACACCTGGGACAGTGACAGAAAGTTATAAGGTTGTGTTGTGCTGTTGCCACTAGGGATAAAACATTGATGCTATGTCTAAGGATGTAGTTGTTGATTACATTACGCACCATACTTAATGCAATTGTCTGTTGCTTTGCAACTTAATACTGGAGGGGGTTCGGATGATAACCTGAAGGTGGACTTTTTAGGCATAGATGCAGTTGGATGGCGGTCTATGTACTTTGTCGTAATGCCCAATTAAATCTCACTATACTCATCATGATATGTATGTGCATGGTCATGCTCTCTTTATTTGTCAATTGCCCAACTGTAATTTGTTCACCCAACATGCTGTTTATCTTATGGGAGAGACACCTCTAGTGAACTGTGGACCCCGGTCCAATTCTCTTTACTGAAATACAATCTCTTGCCAATCTTGTTTTCTTGTTTTACGCAAACAATCATCTTCCACACAATACGGTTAATCCTTTGTTACAGCAAGCCGGTGAGATTGACAACCTCACTGTTTCGTTGGGACAAAGTACTTTGGTTGTGTTGTGCAGGTTCCACGTTGGCGCCGGAATCCCTGGTGTTGCGCCGCACTACATCCCGCCGCCATCAACCTTCAACGTGCTTCTTGGCTCTTCCTGGTTCGATAAACCTTGGTTTCTTTCTGAGGGAAAACTTGCTGATGTGCTCATCATACCTTCCTCTTGGGGTTCCCAACGAACGTGTGAGTTACACGCCATCAATGAGGCGTGATGTCCGCACTCTCCTTGATGGATTTCCCGTAGGAGTTCAATCCCTTCAGCCGGCTCGACGCACCGCTGGAACACCCCACTTACGCTGCGTTTGTACAGCTGGTGGTTGATGATTGTATAGGCCTTGGCCCTTCTCTCAATCTGTCTGGCCTGGACTCTATCATCAGGCAGCACACCGTCGGTGAGGTAGGAGAGGAATTCTTGTGCCCATGAAGGTACGCATCTTATCTCGAATACGCTAACCAACAAGGCCTCCTGCGTGGGAGCTTCCGGATTCGACTGCGTGGTCGCCGGGTTCGGCTTGCTAGCCGGCGGGTTCGGCTTGCTAGCCCCCGAGTTTGGCGATGAAGCCCCCGGGTTGGACTGAGAAGTCCCCGGGTTCGGCATGGAAGCCGGCGGGTTTGGCTTGTTAGCCCCCGACTTGGGCGATGAAGCCCCCGGGTTTGGCTGAGCAGCCCCCGGGTCAGCCGGCACGAATATTGAATCCGAGTCCGGTGACGGTGTGATGGACGGCTTCTTGAGAACCGCCAAGGCGACACCCGGCGGAATGGCTTGCCGGGTTGAGCCAATCTTGGACAAGGCGTCAGCCGCCTCGTTGTTTGCTCGTGGCACATGGTGAAATTCGCAGCCGTCGAAGAAGCCGGATAGCTGCTGGACGTGGAAGCGGTACGAGGCCATGTTGGCGTCCTTCGCGTCCCAGTCGCCAGATACTTGCTGTATAACCAAGTCAGAGTCGCCGAAGCAAAGTATGCGACGCACGCTGATCTCCTTGGCCAGCTTCAACCCATGTATGAGCGCTTCATACTCCGCCACATTGTTGGATGCGGCGAAGTGGATCTGCAGGACGTAGTCCAGTCGGTCTCCCTTGGGAGAGGTGATGACGATGCCGGCTCCCAAGCCGTTGCGCATCTTCGAGCCATCAAAGTGCAGCTTCCAATGTGTGGAATCCGGCACCGGCGGCAGGTATTGCATCTCGGCCCAGTCGACGAAGAAGTCCGCGAGGATCTGCGACTTGATGGCCGTGCGAGCCTCATAGAGGATGGTGTGGGCGGTGATGCGTGTGGTTGGCACGTCCGTTGGGAACCCCAAGAGGAAGGTGTGATGCGCACAGCGGCAAGTTTCCCTCAGTAAGAAACCAAGGTTTAATCGGACCAGTAGGAGTCAAGAAGCACGTTGAAGGTTGATGGCGGCGAGATGTAGTGCGGCGCAACACCAGTGATTCCGGCGCCAACGTGGAACCTGCACAACACAACCAAGATACTTTGCCCCAACGAAACAGTGAGGTTGTCAATCTCACCGGCTTGCTGTAACAAAGAGTTAACCGTATTGTGTGGAAGATGATTGTTTGCAGAAAACAGTAGAACAAGATTGCGATGGGATTGTATTTCAGTAAAGAGAATTGGACCGGGGTCCACAGTTCACTAGAGGTGTCTCTCCCATAAGACGAACAGCATGTTGGGTGAACAAATTACAGTTGGGCAATTGACAAATAAAGAGAGCATGACCATGCACATACATATCATGATGAGTATAGTGAGATTTAATTGGGCATTACGACAAAGTACATAGACCGCCATCCAACTGCATCTATGCCTAAAAAGTCCACCTTCAGGTTATCATCCGAACCCCCTCCAGTATTAAGTTGCTAACAACAGACAATTGCATTAAGTATTGCGCGTAATGTAACTAGTGACTACATCCTTGAACATAGCACTAATGTTTTATCCCTAGTGGCAACAGCACATCCATAACCTTAGAGGTTCTTGTCACCCCTCCAGATTCACGGAGACATGAACCCACTATCGAGCATAAATACTCCCTCTTGGAGTTACTAGCATCAACTTGGCCAGAGCATCTACTAATAACGGAGAGCATGCAAGATCATAAACAACACATAAGCATAACTTTGATAATCAACATAACAAGTATTCTCTATTCATCGGATCCCAACAAACGCAACATATAGAATTACAGATAGACGATCTTGATCATGTTAGGCAGCTCACAAGATCCGACAATGATAGCACAATGGGGAGAAGACGACCATCTAGCTACTGCGATGGGCCCATAGTCCAGGGTAGACTACTCACACAACACACCGGAGGCGACCATGGCGGCGTAGAGTCCTCCGGGGAGATGATTCCCCTCTCCGGCAGGGTGCCGGAGGCGATCTCCTGGATCCCCGAGATGGGATCGGCGGCGGCGGCGTCTCTGGAAGGTTTTCCGTATCGTGGTTCTCGATGCTGGGGTTTCGTCACGGAGACTTTTTATAGGCGAAAGGGCAGGTCAAGAGGCGGCACGGGGGCCCCACACCACAGGGCCGCGCGGCCAAGGGGGGGGGCCGCGCCGCCCTAGGGTGTGGCCCCCTCGTCGCCCCTCTTCGTCTCTCCTTCGGACTTCTGGAAGCTTCGTGGAAAAATAGGCCCCTGGGCTTTGATTTCGTCCAATTCCGAGAATATTTCCTTACTAGGATTTCTGAAACCAAAAACAGCAGAAAACAGCAACTGGCACTTCGGCATCTTGTTAATAGGTTAGTTCCAGAAAATGCACAAATATGACATAAAGTGTGCATAAAACATGTAGATAACATCAATAATGTGGCATGGAATATAAGAAATTATCGATACGTCGGAGACGTATCAGCATCCCCAAGCTTAGTTCTGCTCGTCCCGAGCAGGTAAAACGATAACACAGATAATTTCTGGAGTGACATGCCATCATAATCTTGATCATACTATTTGTAAAGCATATGTAGTGAATGCAGCGATCGAAACAATGTATATGACATGAGTAAACAAGTGAATCATATAGCAAAGACTTTTCATGAATAGCACTTCAAGACAAGCATCAATAAGTCTTGCATAAGAGTTAACTCATAAAGCAATAATTCAAAGTAGAGATATTGAAGCAACACAAAAGAAGATTAAGTTTCAGCGGTTGCTTTCACTTGTAACATGTATATCTCATGGATATTGTCAACATAGAGTAATATAATAAGTGCAATAAGCAAGTATGTAAGAATCAATGCACAGTTCACACAAGTGTTTGCTTCTTGAGGTGGAGAGAGATAGGTGAACTGACTCAACATTGAAAGTAAAAGAATGGTCCTCCATAGAGGAAAAGCATCGATTGCTATATTTGTGCTAGAGCTTTGATTTTTGAAAACATGAAACAATTTTGTCAACGGTAGTAATAAAGCATATGCATCATGTAAATTATATCTTATAAGTTGCAAGCCTCATGCATAGTGTACTAATAGTGCCCGCACCTTGTCCTAATTAGCTTGGACTACCGGATCATCACAATGCATTGTTTTTACCAAGTGTCACAAAGGGGTACCTCTATGCCGCCTGTACAAAGGTCTAAGGAGAAAGCTCGCATTGGATTTCTCGCTATTGATTATTCTTCAACTTAGACATCCATACCGGGACAACACAGACAACAGATAATGGACTCCTCTTTTATGCATAAGCATATAACAACAATTAATAATTTTCTCATTTGAGATTTGAGGATTATTGTCCAAAACTGAAACTTCCACCATGGAACATGGCTTTAGTTAGCGGCCCAATGTTCTTCTCTAACATATGCATGCTTGACCATATGGTGGTAGATCTCTCTTGCTTCAGACAAGACGAACATGCATAGCAACTCACATGAAATTCAACCAATGAATAGTTGATGGCGTCCCCAGTAAACATGGTTATCGCACAACAAGCAACTTAATAAGAGATAAAGTGCATAATGACATATTCAATACCACAATAGTTTTTAAGCTATTTGTCCCATGAGCTATATATTGCATAGGTGAATGATGGAATTTTAAAGGTAGCACTCAAGCAATTTACTTTGGAATGGCGGAAAATACCATGTAGTATAGGTAGGTATGGTGGACACAAATGGCATAGTGGTTGGCTCAAGTATTTTGGATGCATGAGAAGTATTCCCTCTCGATACAAGGTTTAGGCTAGCAAGGCTTATTTGAAACAAACACAAGGATGAACCGGTGCAGCAAAACTCACATAAAAGACATATTGAAAACATTATAAGACTCTACACCGTCTTCCTTGTTGTTCAAACTCAATACTAGAAATTATCTAGACCTTAGAGAAACCAAATATGCAAACCAAATTCTAGCATGCTCTATGTATTTCTTCATTAATGGGTGCAAAGCATATGATGCAAGAGCTTAATCATGAGCACAACAATTGCCAAGTATCACATTACCCAAGACATTTA
The DNA here is from genome assembly GCF_019359855.2 of Lolium perenne. NCBI lineage: Eukaryota > Viridiplantae > Streptophyta > Magnoliopsida > Poales > Poaceae > Lolium > Lolium perenne. Next base: position 302,098,577 of record NC_067245.2, on the reverse strand, counting down.
TAGCAATTACTACATGTATCATTTTCCAATTCCAACCATATAACAATTTAACGAAGGAGAAACTTCGCCATGAATACTATGAGTAGAAACCAAGGACATACTTGTCCATATGCTACAGCGGAGCGTGTCTCTCTCCCATAAAGTGAATGCTAGGATCCATTTTATTCAAACAAAACAGAAACAAAAACAAACCGACGCTCCAAGAAAAAGCACATAAGATGTGATGGAATAAAAATATAGTTTCATGGGAGGAACCTGATAATGTTGTCGATGAAGAAGGGGATGCCTTGGGCATCCTCAAGCTTAGACGCTTGAGTCTTCTTGATATATGCAGGGGTGAACCACCGGGTGCATCCCCAAGCTTAGAGCTTTCACTCTCCTTGATCATGTTGCATCATACTCCTCTCTTGATCCTTGAAAACTTCCTCCACACCAAACTCGAAACAACTCATTAGACGGTTAGTGCACAATATAAATTGACATATTCAGAGGTGACACAATCATTCTTAACACTTCTGGACATTGCATAATGCTACTGGACATTAATGGATCAAAGAAATTCATCCAACATAGCGAAAGAGGCAATGCGAAATAAAAGGCAGAATCTGTCAAAACAGAACAGTTCGTATTGACGAATTTTAAAATGGCACCAGACTTGCTCAAATGAAAATGCTCAAATTGAATGAAAGTTGCGTACATATCTGAGGATCATGCACGTAAATTGGCATAATTTTCTGAGCTACCTACAGGGAGGTGGACCCAGATTCGTGACAGCAAAGAAATCTGGAACTGTGCAGTAATCCAAATCTAGTACTTTTTTTTCTATCAACGGCTTAACTTGGCACAACAAAACTCAAAACTAAGATAAGGAGAGGTTGCTACAGTAGTAAACAACTTCCAAGACACAAAATAAAAACAAAGTACTGTAGGTAAAAACATGGGTTGTCTCCCATAAGCGCTTTTCTTTAACGCCTTTCAGCTAGGCGCAGAAAGTGTGTATCAAGTATTATCAAGAGACGAAGTGTCAACATCATAATTTGTTCTCATAATAGAATCAAAAGGTACCTTCATTCTCTTTCTAGGGAAGTGTTCCATACCTTTCTTGAGAGGAAATTGATATTTTATATTACCTTCCTTCATATCAATAATAGCACCAACAGTTCGAAGAAAAGGTCTTCCCAATATAATGGGACAAGATGCATTGTACTCAATATCCAAGACAACAAAATCAACAGGGACAAGGTTATTGTTAACGGTAATGCGAACATTATCAACTTTACCCAAAGGTTTATTTGTAGAATGATCAGCAAGATTAACATCCAAATAACAATTTTTCAGCGGTGGCAAGTCAAGCATATTATAAATTTTCTTAGGCATAACAGAGATACTTGCACCAAGATCACATAAAGCATTACAATCAAAATCTTTAACCTTCATCTTAATGATGGGCTCCCAACCATCCTCTAGCTTTTTAGGAATAGAAGCTTCACGCTCTAGTTTCTCTTCTCTAGCTTTTATGAGAGCATTTGTAATATGATGCGTGAAAGCCAAATTTATAGCACTAGCATTAGGACTTTTAGCAAGTTTTTGCAAGAACTTTATAACTTCAGAGATGTGGCAATCATCAAAATTCAAACCATTATAATCTAAAGCAATGGGATCATCATCCCCAATGTTGGAAAAAATTTCAGCAGCTTTATCACAGGCAGTTTCAGCAGTTTTAGCAGTTTCAGGCAGTTTTTCGCGCTTTGCATTCAAAGTGGAAACATTGCTAACACCAATTCTTTTATTAGTATGAGTAGGAGGTGCAGCAACATGTGTAGCATTAGCATTACTAGTGGTGGTAATAGTCCAAACTTTAGCTATATTCTTTTCTTTAGCTAGTTTTTCATTTTCTTCTCTATCCCACCTAGCACGCAGTTCAGCCATTAATCTTATATTCTCATTAATTCTAACTTGAATGGCATTTTCTGTAGTAGTAATTTTATTATGATGATTCTCATTAGGCAAAACTTTCGATTTCAAAAGATCAACATCAGCAACAAGACTATCGACTTTAGAAGCAAGTATATCAATTTTCCCAAGCTTTTCTTCAACAGATTTGTTAAAAGCAGTTTGTGTACTAATAAATTCTTTAAGCATGGCTTCAAGTCCAGGGGGTGAACTCCTATTATTGTTGTAAGAATTCCCATAAGAATTACCATAGCCGTTGCCACTATTATAAGGATATGGCCTATAGTTGTTACTAGAATTGTTCCGGTAAGCATTGTTGTTGAAATTATTATTTTTAATGAAGTTTACATCAACATGTTCTTCATGTGCAACCAATGAAGCTAATGGAACATTATTAGGATCAATATTAGTCCTATCATTCACAAGCATAGACATAATAGCATCAATCTTATCACTCAAGGAAGAGGTTTCTTCGACAGAATTTACCTTCTTACCTTGTGGAGCTCTTTCCGTGTGCCATTCAGAGTAGTTGATCATCATATTATCAAGAAGCTTTGTTGCTTCACCAAGAGTGATGGACATAAAGGTACCTCCAGCAGCTGAATCCAATAAATTCCGTGAAGAAAAATTTAGTCCTGCATAGAAGGTTTGGATGATCATCCAAGTAGTCAGTCCATGGGTTGGGCAATTTTTAACCAGAGATTTCATTCTTTCCCAAGCTTGAGCAACATGTTCAGTATCTAATTGTTTAAAATTCATTATGCTACTCCTCAAAGATATAATTTTAGCAGGGGGATAATATCTACCAATAAAAGCATCCTTGCATTTAGTCCATGAATCAATACTATTCTTAGGCAGAGATAGCAACCAATCTTTAGCTCTTCCTCTTAATGAGAAAGGGAACAATTTTAGTTTAATAATATCACCATCTACATCTTTATATTTTTGCATTTCACATAATTCAACAAAATTATTAAGATGGGCAGCAGCATCATCAGAACTAACACTAGAAAATTGCTCTCGCATAACAAGATTCGATAAAGCAGGTTTAATTTCAAAGAATTCTGCTGTAGTAGCAGGTGGAGCAATAGGTGTGCATAAGAAATCATTATTATTTGTGGTTGTGAAGTCACACAACTTAGTATTTTCAGCGTTGGCCATTTTAGCAACAGTAAATAAAGCAAACTAGATAAAGTAAATGCAAGTAAACTAATTTTTTTGTGTTTTTGATATAGCAAACAAGATAGCAAATAAAGTAAAACTAGCAACTAATTTTTTTGTATTTTGATTTAGTGCAGCAAACAAAGTAGTAAATAAAACTAAGCAAGACAAAAACAAAGTAAAGAGATTGAGAAGTGGAGACTCCCCTTGCAGCATGTCTTGATCTCCCCGGCAACGGCGCCAGAAATTTGCTTGATGCGTGTGGTTGGCACGTCCGTTGGGAACCCCAAGAGGAAGGTGTGATGTGCACAGCGGCAAGTTTCCCTCAGTAAGAAACCAAGGTTTAATCGGACCAGTAGGAGTCAAGAAGCACGTTGAAGGTTGATGGCGGCGAGATGTAGTGCGGCGCAACACCAGTGATTCCGGCGCCAACGTGGAACCTGCACAACACAACCAAGATACTTTGCCCCAACGAAACAGTGAGGTTGTCAATCTCACCGGCTTGCTGTAACAAAGAGTTAACCGTATTGTGTGGAAGATGATTGTTTGCAGAAAACAGTAGAACAAGATTGCAATAGATTGTATTTCAGTAAAGAGAATTGGACCGGGGTCCACAGTTCACTAGAGGTGTCTCTCCCATAAGACGAACAGCATGTTGGGTGAACAAATTACAGTTGGGCAATTGACAAATAAAGAGAGCATGACCATGCACATACATATCATGATGAGTATAGTGAGATTTAATTGGGCATTACGACAAAGTACATAGACCGCCATCCAACTGCATCTATGCCTAAAAAGTCCACCTTCAGGTTATCATCCGAACCCCCTCCAGTATTAAGTTGCTAACAACAGACAATTGCATTAAGTATTGCGCGTAATGTAACTAGTGACTACATCCTTGAACATAGCACTAATGTTTTATCCCTAGTGGCAACAGCACATCCATAACCTTAGAGGTTCTTGTCACCCCTCCAGATTCACGGAGACATGAACCCACTATCGAGCATAAATACTCCCTCTTGGAGTTACTAGCATCAACTTGGCCAGAGCATCTACTAATAACGGAGAGCATGCAAGATCATAAACAACACATAAGCATAACTTTGATAATCAACATAACAAGTATTCTCTATTCATCGGATCCCAACAAACGCAACATATAGAATTACAGATAGACGATCTTGATCATGTTAGGCAGCACACAAGATCCGACAATGATAGCACAATGAGGAGAAGACAACCATCTAGCTACTGCTATGGACCCATAGTCCAGGGGTAGACTACTCACACATCACACCGGAGGCGACCATGGCGGCGTAGAGTCCTCCGGGAGATGATTCCCCTCTCCGGCAGGGTGCCGGAGGCGATCTCCTGGATCCCCCGAGATGGGATCGGCGGCGGCGGCGTCTCTGGAAGGTTTTCCGTATCGTGGTTCTCGGTACTGGGGGTTTCGTCACGGAGACTTTTTATAGGCGAAAGGGCAGGTCAAGAGGCGGCACGGGGGCCCCACACCACAGGGCCGCGCGGCCAAGGGGGGGGCCGCGCCGCCCTAGGGTGTGGCCCCCTCGTCGCCCCTCTTCGTCTCTCCTTCGGACTTCTGGAAGCTTCGTGGAAAAATAGGCCCCTGGGCTTTGATTTCGTCCAATTCCGAGAATATTTCCTTACTAGGATTTCTGAAACCAAAAACAACAGACAAAGAATCGGCACTTCGGCATCTTGTTAATAGGTTAGTTCCAGAAAATGCACAAATATGACATAAAGTGTGCATAAAACATGTAGATAACATCAATAATGTGGCATGGAACATAAGAAATTATCGATACGTCAGAGACGTATCAGGCGGCTACCTCCAGAGCCCACTTGGCAACCCGGCCGTTGGCGTCCTTGCTGCCGATGATTTCCGCCAGGGGCACTGTGGCAACCACCTTGATGGGGTGTTCTTGGAAGTAGTGCTTGAGCTTCTTGGCCGCCATGTACACGCCGTAGGTGACCTTCTGGTAGTGGGGGTAGTTTTGCTTCGACTGGGAGAGCACTTCGCTGAGGTAGTAGACTGGGCGCTGAACCAGCTGCTCCCTGCCGTCTTCTTTGCGCTCCACCACCAGGACAACGCTAACCACTCGATTGGTGGCTGCGATGTACAACAGCATCGGCTCCATTGAAGTCGGCGTTGCGAGGATTGGCGCGGTTGAGAGCACGCGCTTCAAGTCACGGAAGGCTTCGTCCGCCTGCGGTGACCAGATGAACTTGTCCGACTTCTTCAGCAAATTGGTACAAGGGCAGTGCCTTCTCCCCCAGCCGGCTGACGAAGCGGCTCAAGGAGGCCAGGCAGCCAGTGAACTTCTGGACGTCCTTGAGGCACTGCGGCAGTTCCATCTTCTCCAGGGCACAGATCTTCTCCGGGTTGGCTTCGATCCCTCGCTGAGAGACGAGGTAGCCAAGGAGCTGGCCAGACGGCACGCCGAATGTGCACTTGGCCGGGTTGAGCTTCATCCGGAATCTTCTCAGATTGGTGAAGGTTTCTCTCAGGTCATCAAGGAGGGTAGTCGTCTCCTTGGTCTTTACAACGACATCATCCACATATGCGTGAATGTTTCTGCCGATTTGATCCTGCAAGCATTTTTGCATGCACCTTTGGTAGGTGGCGCCTGCATTTTTCAAGCCGAACGGCATAATCGTGTAGCAATAAGCCCCATACGGGGTAATGAACGAAGTCTTTATTTGATCATCCGGATTCAAAGGAATCTGGTGGTAGCCTGAATATGCATCTAGAAAAGACAACAGTTCACAGCCGGCAGTTGAGTCTATGACTTGATCTATGCGCGGCAGGGGGAAGGGATCCTTCGGGCACGCCTTGTTCAGGCTGGTGTAGTCGATACACATGCGCCAGGAGCTGTTCTTCTTCAAAACCAGGACCGGGTTCGCCAACCAGTCCGGGTGCATCACTTCCATGATGAAGCCGGCTGCTAGCAGCCGGGCGATTTCTTCACCGATGGCCTTCCTTCTTTCTTCGGCGAAGCGCCTGAGAGGCTGCTTCACCGGCTTGGCTTCAGGCCGGACGTGGAGGTGGTGCTCAGCCAACTCCCTCGGCACACCCGGCATGTCTCTTGGAGTCCATGCGAAGATGTCCCGATTCTCACGGAGGAAGCTGGTGAGCTCGCTTTCCTATTTCTTGCTCAAGCCGGCACCGATGGTGACGTACTTGTCCGGCTGCGCCGGGTCCAGCAGGATCTTCTTGGTGTTGTCGGCCGGCTGGAAGTGAGTCGTCCCAGCCGGGTTGCCTGCAGCCGGCATGTCCGTCTGCGCGGCTTTGGCGAGGGCGACGGCGTCGTGGATGAGCTGCTTCTCGGTGGCGATGACCAGCGTCTGGGCCATCTTGGAGCTCTGCGTGGCGCAGTCCATGGAGCGGCGGTAGTCGCCGGCTATGGTGATGACCCCTTTAGGGCCAGGCAGCTTCATCTTTAGGTACCCATAGTGGGGCACCGCCATGAACTTCGTCAGGGCCGGCCTGCCCAGGAGCGCGTGGTAGGGACTGACGAGGTCCACCACCTCGAACTCGATCTTCTCGGTGCGGAAGTGATCCGGCTTCCCGAACATCACCTCCAGCGTGATCCGGCCGATCGGCTGGCAGCAATGGCCCGGCACGATGCCATGGAAGACGGTGGGGGTGGGACGCAGCTCGGCTTCTTGGATGCCTAGCTTGCGGGCGGTGTCGCGGTAGAGGATGTTGATGCTGCTGCCGCCGTCGATGAGGACGCGCGAAAAACGCACGCTGCGCCGAGTCGTGCCAATGGTGGGGTCGAGGACCATGGCGTAGCTGCCCGGCTTCGGCAGGACAGCCGGTGTGTCGCGGCGATCAAAGGTGATGGCCTGCTCTGACCAGTTTAGGTACTGGGGGACCGGCGGTATGACCGCGTTGACCTCGAGGGAACGGCTCTGCTGGCTCGTCATGTCCTCGGGCTCGGAGGTGAAGATGATGTAGGTAGCATCTTCGGCCAGATATCGGCCATGGTGCACTTGGTTAGCCTCGTGGTGCTCGAGGTTGGCGTTCTCTGCGCCGGCTTTGCCACCCGGCCCGCCGGCTGGAGGGGGCGGGGGTGGAGGCGGGAGAGGTTCACCGCTTGTCAGCCGCTTCATGAAGTGGCAGTCGCGGGTGGTGTGGTTGGAGGGGTTCTTGCCGCTGTGGTACTTGCACGGCGAGTCGAGCATCTGCTCGAAGGTGTACTTCGGCTTCCATTGCCGGTCTTGCTTCTGGCGGCGGCTGCCGCCTGCCGCGTTGTCTGACACGGCTGCCACATGGGCGGAGCCGTACCGGCGGTCCGGCTGGTCGCTGTGACGCTTGCCACGGTAGTTGTCCCGCCGGCTGCCATGAGAGGCGCTACAAGAGCTCGAATTTACTAATTGCCCTAGTCTACTAGATCTTCCTGCGGGGCTGCACCTCCTTACTTCCCTCAAGAGGCTGAAAATATTTAATTGTCCGGGAATCTCAAGGCTTCCAGATACAGGCCTCCCACTTTCGCTGGAAGAACTGGAAACCTTTTGTTGTAGCAATGAGCTAAATGATCAATGCAAGGGTCTAGCAACGAGCAAGCTAAGGGTTAACACTGGATACATGATTGAATGAACTTCTAAGATCGGAATACCAGCTCTCGTGTGATGAAGAAGACCAGACAGATATATTGGGGTTGACTAAAACTCATGTCCCGACCAGCCAGGAGACAGGATGGCCTTGCCAGCAACACCCAGTCTGTGTATAATGTTTTGTTAGAACTGAATTTGCAAACCTGCAACCTGTTTTGTTGCTGCTGATTACTATTTTACCCTGTTTTGTATATTTGTGATACGAGTGATGCAAATATACCGACATGTGTATAAGTATGCCATCTTGTTTTGAGTTCACTTCTTCATTTTGGCAAACAAACATGTTGTGCTTAAATAATCGGCCTATTCTACGATCTTCAGAGCACAATTTTGCTCCTAAACCCTAGCCAAAGTTCTGCCTTCTGTAGTGCAATGCGAAATACAAATAAAAAGTCTCATTAAATGCAGTATAAGAAATACTTTGCTTTGTCCACTTGTGGTCGATATTTTCTTCAAGCTTCCTAGCCAGAGTTCTGGTTTCTGTAGAGCAATGCGAAATACAAATAAAAAGTCTCATTAAATGCAGTATAAGAAATTAAAGGCCAGGAAAAGTTACCCGTGTGAACGTTTGGATCAGCAGAGAAGAATAAGCATCAACTCTTCGTTTGAATTTGTGGAGAAGAAACTTATCACCTCATCTGACAGTCACACGGGCATTTGAACTGCATCAATCATTTCAACCATTAAGCAATTGCTCATCTTTTACAATGACCAAATTTGTGGGCTTGTGGCACCGACAAACATAAGCAATCTAGTTTAATAGAAATTGCGACGGCTAACCTCCACTTTTAAGCATCAAGAACAAAGATTCTAGCAGTAGATCTCAAGTTACACAACAATAAATGGCCAGTTTAAGACCTTATCATTTCAGGCAACAAAATAGCACAAACACTTGTTTGAAGGATGCAGTTTTGGAAAAAAAATATCACAGGGACAAAAGTTCACAATGAACTCAGGTTTGCATGGCTACTGAAATTTATCTCATTTATATGCCATTCTCATATCAATACACATCACCAGACAAAGATGACGACCACATCTCAATATTATTTCTTACCCTGATGGCCTAGTTACAGCATGCATACCAAAGATTCTGTACAGAATAGTGGTACTACCGAAAACACACCGGTACAAGAGCCATCTTCAGATCAAAAGGCCAGATGAACTACCACATGCCTCAGTACCTCCACTTTTCACTTATATACACATTGTCCAGCTGAGCTACCAGATTACCCACAAAGCCAGCCCATCCACTAGGAACTACGTTAACTAAATCCACCCAACATGCACATCCCAGAAAGAAGTACCCATATTACCCACCTACTAATAACCTCCTCTGCGCCAGAGAACAAGCATTGCCAGCTTCTGAGGCGCTGTCCCCTGAGCTTCCTGACTCCGAACCTGCAAACAAAGCCAAATGAAAAACAATGCAAGAACTTCAGTTCATGACAAATAAACCAAGGGTTTGACGGTACCACTGTCCACTGGATGACGAGGAGACGCTGCCAGACCCAGCAGAGGCACTCACAACCTCAGAACTCTTCTCGATCTCCACTGATTGGTAAGTCGCCGTTGGCATCTCATCCTCAATGTCTACATACTCCTCCACTTTCTCAGCCATTACAGTCGTCTTCTTAGATTTCTCACCCTCCTGTCAATAACAAAACAGAACAGAGAATTAAAATTTGCATATGCACTAATTGCAAACAATGACAGTGCGTATTGTTTCCTATGGCCATTACCAGAACATCAGCATTGTCAACAAATGTAGGCACAGCACCATTCACAGCTTCAGACCCAGCAGCATGGTTGATCTCAGCACTGTCCCCATTCATCATCGCAGCTCGTCGGCTCTTGTTGAGAGCCTTGTTGAAGTTGGTGACGAAGCGAACGTGGCGCAGTTCTTGCCCCGATGGTGGAGCGGCCGGTGCCGGCTGGCGAGGATGGCTGGGGCGGGGGACGGGGAGGGGTTCGCGTGCTGGAGTTTTTTTTTTTAACGAGTGAACCAACTTTATTTATCAGTTATAAGGATTACATCAGATCGCAACAAAGGTAAGAGAAAATTTGGAGCTTGATCAGTCCAAACTTGAGTGTTCGAACCTCTAGCTATCCTAGCCAACTCATGAGCTACTGCATTAGCTTTCCGAAAAGAGTGTTCGAACAACACTCTCGAAAATTCAGAAGAAAGATGGTAGCAGTCATCAAAGATGGCTGCCGCAGCCCCGCTAGAATTGCCTCTGTCTTGCATAATCTTGATCACCTCGCTGCTATCAGATGACATAATGATGCGATTGCAACCCATAGTCTCTGCAAGGATCAAACCTTGTTTCAGTGCATGTGCTTCAGCGGATAACACATCAAGAACAAAGTCTAACTTCGTATTGCATGTCGCGACGAAGTTGCCTTTGCAATCCCGAATTACGACTCCAGTGGTGCCTCTCAGCTGGTCCTCATCGAAGGAGGCATCCACGTTAACTTTGACATGATCACTTATTGGTTTCACCCAGCCTCCCCGCTTCGCTTTCGCCTTGGGTGAATTTGCAGCGAAATAATTGGAATATAAGGCTTCAATCGCCCTTGCTGTCCTCTCAGGATCCTGTAAGGCCTCGCCTCTTGTCGCCTTACATCTTCCCCACCATAGGTACCACGCTGTAACCGCGGCAAGCTCTGGAATACTAGCAGTTCCCTCTGGTGGCATAACATGGATCTCATTGCTTAGAATCTGCTCGAGGGCCACCTGCCCCGCGCGATCGATATCGCATGCAATGTTGATAACTTGTCCTGGTCCGAGATGATCCCATACCTGACGGGCTCTCTGGCATTCAAAAAGAAGATGTTTAATATCTTCAGCTCCAGTAAGACATAACGGGCATTGTGGACTAACTCTCAAGTGCCGATTAGCCAATATCACCCTGCATGGTAAGGTCTCCTGCATGATCCGCCATATGCAAATTTTAACCTTGCTAGGTACTCTCAATTTCCAAATCGTCGCCCACATCGGGTGATCCTTCATTGGTCCATCATCTGATCGATTTATCCTGTGACCAAACTGGCTTTCCCACTCTACAAAATAAGCGGACCGGACCGAAAAGATGCCTATATTCGTTAAGTGCCAGGATACGAAATCTTCCATCATGTGTTGTGATAATGGGATAGCCAGAATTCTTCTTGCATCTACAGACCAAAACGTCTGATTCACCAGATCTATATCCCACGTATTAGTGATCGGATCAATGAGTTCATTAACCCTTGTAATAATATGTTGCCCCTTTGGTGTAATCACCTTTCTTGAATTGCTACTAGGAATCCATTCATCATCCCAAATATTGATTGATGTACCTTGTCCAACTCTCCATATGTGCCCTTTTTTAAGAGTTTGTAAACCTGCCCATATACTCTGCCAAGTGAAAGAGCTACCTTTTTTCATCTCTGCATTAAGCAAGTCTCCTGATGGGAAGTACTTGGCTCGAAGAACCTTGGAACATGGCTCTTCAATTAATCTCCACGCTTGTTTTGCAAGTAGAGCTAAATTGAAGCAGTGAATATCTCTAAAACCCATCCCTCCCTTTGATTTTGGCACACACATCTTCCACCACGCTAACCAGTGCATCTTCCTTTGATTAGCACCATCTCCCCACCAAAACTTTGACATCGCTGCTATGATTCCTTTACAATTTTTTTGTGGAATCTTAAAGACCGCGTAAGATGGTATAGCTTGTGCTATTGCTTTGATCAAAACCTCTTTCCCTCCCGCTGATAGGAGTTTCTCCTTCCACCCAATTATCCTTTTACATATACGGTCTACAAGGAACTGAAAGCAATCACTTCGATCAGCCCCTACAGTAGCCGGAAGTCCCAAGTATTTATCCGTCAAAGCTTCAGCCAGAATGTCCAAGGTAGTGCAAATATCAGCCCTCTCGTCAACCCTGGTATTTGGGCTAAAGAAGATGCTTGACTTATCCACACTAATCAATTTGACCCGATGCTGCGCAATATTCATTGAGGATTCTTTTCAGGCAGCTCGTATTACTCATATCTGCTTGCATTAAGATAAGAGAATCGTCTGCAAAGAGGAGGTTTGAGATAGCTGGCGCCTCCCTACAGACCTTCACCCCAACAAGCTCTTTTTCTAACTCCGCTTTTACTAGCAAGGCCGTCAGACCCTCCGCGCAAAGCAAAAACAGGTACGGAGAAAGAGGATCCCCCTGCCATAAACCCCTCGACGGTGTGAAGCTCTCACTCTCCACATCATTGATCTGAACCCTGTAACGAACAGTCGTCACACACTTCATAATGAGTTTGACCCATCGATGGTCAAAACCCATTTTTAGCATCACTTTCTCCAGGAAGCCCCACTCCACCCGATCATACGCATTATGCATGTCCAGCTTGACCGCACAAAAGCCCTTCTTTCCTTATCTCCGTTTCTTGATGGCGTGAAAGCATTCATAGGCCACCAGCACATTATCTGTGATAAGACGACCCGGCACAAATGCACTCTGTGTGGGTCCAATGATCTCAGAAAGAAGACCCCTGAGTCTTGACGCCAACATTTTGGATATCACCTTATACACCACGTTGCACAGACTGATAGGTCTAAACTGTGTTACTTTCTCTGGGGCTCTAACTTTAGGAATCATTACAATGGTTGTATCATTCCAACCATTTGGAATTTCGCAATCATTCACAACTCTAAGCACCTCATGTATTAGATCATCTCCTAGAAGGTGCCAAAACCTCTTATAAAAGACGGCAACCATCCGGGCCAGGTGATTTTAGATCGCCAATACTGAATAAGGCTTTCTTTACTTCCTCAGCCGTGTATGGAGCCATAAGAACATCATTCATCGCTGAACTAATCCGGGAATGCACTGCTGCCAGCACACTTGAATTGTTACCTGTGTCCTCCGAGGTGAAAAGATTAGTGAAATAATTCACAACATGACTATTAAGATCAGTACCTTCTTTCCAAACTCCTGTATAATCAAGGAGCCGTCGGATTAGATTCCTCTTCTTCCGAGCCGTTGCTGCATTGTGAAAGTAAGACAAGTATTCCTGTCACCATGCATAAGCCAATTTGCACGCCCCCTCTGAATCCAGTAGATTTCTTCCTGTTCCAACAAGTTCTCAATAAGAACCTGGATTTCCTTCTGTCTACCAATTGATTCTGAGTTCAAAGCTCCCCTACGTAGTTGCTCCAATTCCTTCTTCAATTTATTAATCCTCTTCTTTGGTCCCTTTAAAGTGGTACGATCCCACTCATGCAAGCTCGAATGAACTGCATTAGTACGTTGGGCTAACGAAGGAGCTATGCCTAGGATTTTTGCTTTCTTCCATGCCGTTTTAACAATCTCATTCACCGATTCCTCAGCCAACCAGTGGGCTTCAAATTTTTTCCCTCCACTCATCCTTCGAATCAGACTTTCATCATGGAATTCAGTATCCACAACCACTGGCCGATGATCCGAACGATGGTGCTGCTCATTACTTGTCACTGCCATAGGAAATAGCAGGCGCCACTCCGAATTACAGACCGCCCGGTCTAGCCTCTCTTTCACCTTTGCACGACTCCAGGTAAACTTGTCACCTAAATATCCCATATCATGCAGATCACAGTCCATCAGACAGTTCCTAAAGTCCTGCATCATACGAATAGGGGTCTTTTACGGTACAATTTACTAGTCATATGAACTAGTAGTATTTTGGATAACTTATATGGTAAAAAAAAAATCATGACATGGATTTAGGTGGATTTGTTACCATCTATGTCACGTCAGAATTTGATAATCCGTTCGTATTTGCCAAGCATGCAAGTGACATGTAATATTTTTTTGTCCACTAAATTTTAACCGACTCACCCTAGCAGGCTAGCAAGTGTGCCATATTTCAGGTGCAAGGTTATTTTCTGTGTCGAGCATCAGTCAATGATGCACACATAATCTGCCATTACGATTGATATTTTTTTCACGCATGAATTTACTTGTACTGTTTTCAGTAGGCTGCAACTGAAATTTATCATACCTACTTTGAAAATTCGAGGAAATTTGATGTAATTTAGATTCTATTCCAATGAAAAGTACCAAATCCAAAATATTTTCTGCAAGTACCAAAATTTCGGCAATTTTGGTGGGTATTTTTTTTGCAAAATATGGTGTTGCCACCCGGGGGCCCCCCCCCCCCCCCCCCCCCCCTTAGCTGCCGTCCGATAGATCTTTTAGATTGGGTCCGCTTGTCACCAAGCTAATTCTAATTAGCTGCCCCCCCTGCAAATCATCTGTTCATGCTGACTTGGAGTCAGACTTTATTGGAGGCAGCTGCGAACCATGGCAGGTATGGTTCAAATGTTCACGTCACACCCTCAATGTGTAAACCTGCTAACATGCATTGAATGCGCTGCAGCCTTTCCATGTTGATTGAAACATCTCAGCGATGCAAGTCTTTTGCGTTTTTCTCACAACTATAGCTAACATCAGGTGCATGCAAATATGGTAAAAGCTATTTTGGTCCAGGGTGTGACTTAGATGGGTTGCAGTGTGATTTGCGAGCGCCCTTGTTAGCGACGTGGGAATCAAGTTGTTCACAAACTACGGGTTATATATTACGGCAATTAGTTGATTGTCTCCAGAATCTTCTTCAAAGTACGATTATCTACACGATCAGACATTTGAACTCAATACACTGATGTCGCTACCAAGTAGATATGGTGTGTCGCGCCATCGGACCACTGCAGTGGCTCGCCCATCGGCCAGTGGTAGATCAAGAGTAGCAGCGAGTGTTGGTCATTCGAAATTTCGAGGCACCTCGACGAGTATTTTTCATTCCTATCTGCTGGTACATCCTTTGCATGCATGTATATATACTGAAGTATTCAGTCTGTGTTGTATAATGAAGTACCAGTGTAAACTGAGTGTCTTACTAGAGTAGATGTTCCAACAGTAGGCTCGTATTTTCCAGCTAGCTGAATCGTATAGGTAGTCTTCATTCATGTGCTAGTGACTTGGTGCAATGTTTATGACACAACAACAATATCTTTCTATTCTTAATAGGTGATCCCATTTCTCTTCACATGCAGCCTATCCACCTCATCAAACATCCTTGACCAATCCTAACTTGCCAAGTCATGCAAGCCTTACACCATCAACCTGCCACCTCATCAAAATCTCTGAAAATAGTATGTTATTTTTGAGAGAATCTCCTCCAACTCAGCAATAAAATGGTCATTAAAGTCTTACTAACTAGCAAGCATTTGTAAGGTAGTAAATAGTAGCAACGTCATCAGGTAGACCCTGCATAATTTTCTCTTATTTTTACGGAGACATGCATATGATTTTAATACTCTCCAACCCATCGTTTCCTCTTCCAATAACCGATCTCCCCACCAAGCTGTTTTTTATTTTCTTCATGTTTAGCCAAAAGAAACTGAACGGGGTATAGATGCAAAGGAAATTGAACGGGGTATTGATGCAAAGGAAACTGAACAGGGCTTGGCTAATAAAGGAAGCGAATTAATTGTTTCTTGCCTTTAAATATCTTGCTATATTTTGAGTCGCTCCACCCCCATCATTCTCCTCAACAGTACACATGCCTATTAGGATCAGCATGTCGGCCTTGGTTTCTCTTCTCGACCTTCCCCAGTTTCAGCATTTTACTATTCCAATTTCCCTGAGATACCTTCCCCGAGATACCTTCCAAGTTACTCAAGGGCCTGATTTCTTACGCTTTAGTATTTTGTTGCTTCATGATGTTCTATTCTTCAGATGATTCACAGCCTGACAATGATTTGGTGCTTCACTCCGTCAGCTCGAATTCATGTACAAGCATCCAGCAAGATTTGGCAGGTATGCTAGGCATCTGTTAGGCAAATCTGGATTTTACTTGCTATCTAGAACCTACTCTCTAGAACCGGTAAAAAGGAATATATTATGATTCGCTATGTCCCTTCAAATATTAACTGTGACCTTCGTCCGTAATTATCATCCTATATTATACACTGCAGCGCTTTGCAAATGCAAGCTTCAATTTCATTTCATAAAATAAAAGAAGTATCCATGGGACACTCACGCTCTGTTTGGGTATGAGAGAAATTTTGCATTTTGCAACTAGACGTATACTTTTGACCCAGGATATCTGCTGTGAAGAACAAGAGGAAAACCTTACTGTAGATGTACCAAACTTCCTCCTAACTGATGCTCAATTTATTACTTCATAGAACACATTTTCAGTCCATTATTTTCAAAAATTATCTGCACTATTTATAGACTGGTTTATGTTTGAAAAGAATTTGATTAATCATATGGTAAATTACAGGAGACAAGGGACCTCTGCCACTACGTGACTTACAAGAAATGCTTACGCGTAGTTTATATTAGCACTATTGATTGAGTGTTACTGATTTGCCAAATTGGTTGATCGAAGGTACAAAATATTATTACAGAAGCTGATTCAACGTATACTTAGAGCCAGTTCTTTGTAAAGAGGTTTCTCTAATTGATTGTACTGATTACATAGAAGGGTGGCTCTTCTTTTTAAAGTGGATAGTTTGAGGAAAATTGCGAACATCAATAGACTCCTCTGTAATATTAAAGAACCAACGAATGAAGAAGAGAGCGGTAGGGGCACACCAATATCTTCTTTATGTTGTCGTCACAATGATCTTAGAAACTTTTCTGCATATTTTTCTTTTATTTAACTTCAATTGTTTATGCATATGGATGCATTGATATAAACAAATTTTAAATATCAATACTTTTATTACACCAATAGTGCATATATTTGGAGCTCAGGCTTAATATGTTCATCGGATTGGGTATTCAGAATCCCAAACAAAATAATACATCCTCCTATTAAACATGGCTCACACAACATTGTGTTTCATGCTTATTTTCGTACTGTTAAGTAATCTCGCATTTTTTTATTTGGTTTATGCATTCGTTTTTATATCATCTATTTGAATTGCTTAAACATGATTTCCGCAGCAACGCGTGGGGTATCTTCTAGTTGATGTTGGATGTTGAGTTTTAAGTGCGCATGCAAACTGTGCCAATTATGAAGGGCCCGTTCGATCCACAGGAATTCTGAAGGAATTTCACGAGCGTAGTTTCCTTTGGAAATTTTTCCTATAGGACTGTTCGCTTCGAGGGAATGCGGTCGAGCTATTCCATAGGAAAGTTTTCCTCTCCCGTACTTTTCAGAGGAAAAGAAACATCCACTCAGACCAAAGGAAACGGCAGCAGCAAAGTTTCCCGTGGACCGCACGTCCCTTCTTTTTTTATTCCTGCAGTTTTGATAACCCGTAGTTTTGCTTTGTACAGCTAACCCAATTCCTGTACAGGTTTGGGTTCCTCTGTTTTTCAAACCCGCAGACCGAACGAGGCCGAAGAGGGTAGAGGGGACAGAAAAGGAATGCATGCATACTAGTACTATTAACTTCCTCCATGCATGGTCCAGCATGTGTTTTGACCGGTCCATTCTGCCATCTCTGCCAAATACAGAAATCCTGACTTTTTCCCTGAAACATCGTCGCATAATTAGCATGTGAGTCAGTAGCTTACTTAAAGTTAGGAGATTTAACTTGGTTCTGCAGCTCCCCTCACATTCCATAACAAATCTCCAGTGCATCATCTGACAGCAGTGAGTAGGGGGGCAGTGCCACCCGGTGGCAACAAATCCACACTCACTTTTTTTTATCTCGATATGGAATATTTGTTCTTAATTTGTCCTAAGAACATACCAACCACGGCCCAAGTGGGAACACCAAAAATAAGCCGATGCCAATGCCACATCGTTTACTGAGTTGGTCAGCCTAATTTTACATCGGCCAACAGTCGGTCAACTTTTATTAATGCGGTGACGGTTTCCTAGGTAGTGGTAGGCGAGGAATTTTGTCATCGATGCAGCTTTCCTATTCTTACTTGTCCCTGGCACCCCACCCTTTGTCGTTGGCGGACGCCCGTAGGTAGCCATTTTTGTGTGACGCCGACGAACCCTACTACAGCCATGGGCTCACGCTCGCCCTCAAAGAATCATGAAATGACCTGAGAGCGTCGACCTCAGCGAGGATGACATCGGCTCGGGAGGAGGCTGCGAAGGGACAACCACCGGTCTGGGCCTTAGTTTAGTTTAGGTTTAAATTTTATTAGAATTTATTTTAAGTTTGTAAATTATAATAAAATATGAATACAATTTAAGTATTTGTTTGAATTTTAAAAACTACCAGTGGCTGGATCTCCATAGGATCGATCATGCCGTACTGCTGGACCATGTATAGATATGATATTTTAAAAGTTATGTCGGTGTCCGGATAAATGAAAAATATCACATCATTTAAACAATTTAAAATTAGAATACAATAACTTGCCAAAAAATAGGGTGGCCTGAACCAAGAACCATGTGGTCTGGAGTCGGCCACACTTAGAGCATCTTCACCGGCAGCCCCGATAGCATTTTGGGGGCGGCGGTCAAATTGGGCTCACACCATCGCGCCCCAAAAAGCGTCGGCGCATTTTCGAGCCCAATAGAACTGCCGACAACCCCGTGTCGGTCCCTTCGCAAAGGGCGTGGATCGGGCCCACCGGCGGGAAGTGCCACATGGGTTTTGCTGGTGGGGCCGCCTTGGTAGCGACAGGATGCGATAGGTCGCATTAAAAATGATTCGTACTGGATGGTCGTCGGCGTCAACCGAGGCAGTTCTGACGTTCTCTACTGGAAGCTCGTCTCCGTGCCGGTGCAGTTCAAGCTGCCACACGGGTGGCATATCTCCAACGCCGGCTACGCTGTTCCGCCGCAGCTGCCACCTGGACTGGAGATGCGTGCCCTCATCACCGAGCGGCGGGCACACATGACGCCGACGGAGGGAAGCCAGACGGCGAACACGCAGAACATCCCGGCGTGGTCGCGACACTTCCAAGACGAGCGCGCCATCGAGCTCGCGCGCTCGGCCAGGCGCTTCAACTGCATTGGACGGCGGGCCTGGTGGAAAGGACGCGTTGTCGATGCGACGCTGGCGGAGTACGGCTTAAGGCCGCGCATCCACGGCGTCGACCGACCCAAAATCACCGAATCTATCTATGCAAAAAAATATTCTCAAAGCAAGTACATTATTTCACTACGTGGAAAAGTTATTGTCATTCTTGTTATTTTCTAAACACAAATGAACATTTTTTTATAATTGACAAAGTTCTCGGTTGAGATTTGGGCACTCCATTTATACTTTCTCCACTCGGTGATATACGTTTTTTTTTCTCTATATGAACTGTAATGAGATCTAAATTCTCTAGGCATACACAGATTGTTTATAAAGGAAAGTTTTTCTTTATTAGAGGTGCGCCTGCCAAATTAATACTTGGGTGGAAAAATACTACTCCTCAAAACGACTAGTATTGATTAAATTGGACCATTGGATTTGTTGATTGGATGGCTAATATTTTCTTGTCCCTACCGTAAAAAGCCTCTACGAATAGGTCGCCGATTTCCTCCCTCCTTCTCATCCGCATACAAAATTTCATTAAAATCTCCGATGACCATCCAGGGGAGTAGTGGCCTAATACTCAAGTCACGTAGACTATTCCATGATTGGTGACGATCCTCCCAGGCAGGTTCTCCATAGAACCCTGTACATCTCCATTGAGTGCCATTAGGTGTTTCAAAAACAATGTCAATAAAATTCGAAGACACATACTCTGAAATCATTTTATTATCTTCCTTCCAGAACATAACAAGTCCTCTGGACCTACCATCACTTTCATCAATACTCATAAAATCAAAACCTAGCTTACGACGTAAATTTTCTGCATTCTCCCTACTCAAATGAGTTTCAGACAAAAAAAAGAATGTATGGCCTCACATGCTCCTTGAGATCCAGGAGCGAGCGAACTGTCGGGGGTGAGTTTGCCGCCCGACAGTTCCAATCACAAATGATCATTGTTCCCGGCGGTACCCTTCGAGAGGGCCCGCCGATCCTTCAGTGTTATTGGTTAAAGCCTCCTCACCAGTTTTCCTTTGCCTTTTCTTGTCTTGGATTTTAATCGGTGACTCCTTCGCAGCTGTCCCCGACTCGTCCATCTCCTCATCTCCTTTCACTTGCTCCTCTTCCCCTTCACCTCGCACTAGGGCCAAGGCAAGTTCCTCTTCTGGTTCTGATAATGGTAGTTTTCCATCCCCCTGCTCCAATCTCTTACGTGCAGTTTTACCAGGCTCTTTATCAAACTCATCGTCAACCTCAGCTACATCATTGGAGGGATTCCACGCACGCTGCTGGCCACGACTCCGCTCAGAGCCTGTACGTCCTCCTGCTCCTCTTGCTCCTCGGTTGCTGAAACTTCCACGCCCACGCCCTCGGCCACGTCTTGGTGGTTCCGCTATCATCCAATCTCCAAACACATGGTCCTCTTCCTTGTGAAAACCATTGCCACATTCCATGTATTCATGACCAATACGGCCACATACTTCACAGAACTTGGGAATCTTTTCAAACTTAACCAGAAACACCTCTCTTTTCCCCTTGCGAATAACTGAAGTGAATCTTTCAAGAGGTTTATTGACGTCTATCTCAACTCGAACCCTGACATAATTTCCCTCTGCCACACCCTCTGTATCCCGTGAGACAAATTTGCCCACTCGTCCAGCCATGTTCTGCAAGATATCAGGCTTCAGGTATGCCTCCGGCACATCATGGATCTGGATCCAGATTGGTAGCTTGTCCAAGACAATTGCTGATGGTTTTGTGTATCCGTCGTAACCTTTGATCACAATCCCCCAGTTACGGAACAGCCATGGGCCTTCCTCCGCAGCCTTCGTCTGTCTCCAACCGCACGAAATTTGACACCTTGTGCCCGATTCCAGGCATATCTCATTGTTTCTTCCAGAGCCGGCGTGCTAAATGACTTGTCGGTCAGAACCCGAGCAATCGCAAGCACGGATGTCTCCTCATCGATGCAAACCTCCTCATCAATCACCAGATCATCGAAATCAGATTCGTTGATCCGTAGATTCCGCAGCAGAGCGTTGACATCCATCTTCTGTCCCTTTGGTATTCCGCCGGCATGAGAACTTCCGCCAGCCTCCACCATAGCCACCCTTGGTCTCTGCGAGAAGGTATCAACCTCTCGAGAACAGGGATAGCAGATTGAATATGGCGAATATCGAGATCCAATTGGGGTCGGATAGGAAAACTCGCGGCCAGAATCGCCACCGAGTAGGGAAACCCTAACCCTAGGGTATTTCGCGTGCTGGAGTTGGTATTGAACGGCTGTGAATCCGGCCTGCGGCAGGGGGCTGAGGGGATAGTGGTCGCCTGGTCGGTGGGGATCTCTGAAATGTGGGCCATACCTGGCCAACGGGCCGGGCTTTGGCTACATTGATGTTGTTGTGGTCGGATATTTTTGCTCCACTGAAATGACCGTGGGACTTTGTTGCTTCAATGAAGCAATTGCAGGATTTTGGTGGGATAAAAATGTGTTAGAGCATCTCTAACAGATACCACCCTAAACTCGTACGGACGGGTTAACCGCATCGCTCGTTTTTGCATCAGAAACTGAAGCAGCAGAACAGACCCCCCATCCGAACCCTAACATCGATTTCTTATAAATTTGGCGCAAGGTTGAAACTAGACCATCCACGATTCATTTACAAACAAATGCAAAATTGGAACTAATATTCCTAAAAATCGCAATTAAGCTAGCACATGATTCATCACTACATCATCGGAACTTGGGGTGTCTTCTTCGGCAACGACGGCAGCGGCGAAGCTTCACTCGTCCTCGTTGTCGGTGAAGTCCGACTCATCATTGGAGTAGTAAACGATGACGTAACCGTGACGCGCGTTTCGCCCTCCGGATGCTGCACGCCTCCTCCTCATTGGTGTCGCAGGCCCGCTTGGACTTCTCCCACACGTCAATGATGACCGTCGTGAGGGAGTTGTGTCGTGCCATCACGAGGTGGTGCGCCTCCCGAGAGGCCTCTTCATCCTCGTCCGGGCTTGACTCGAGCACGATCGACGAGAGTGGAGGAAGCCCGCGCGACTTCGGCACCCGAACCCACTCTGCCGCCTGCCGACGATGGCCCCTCCATGCCGTCATGCATTCTTAGGAGTAGGCCAACCCACGCGGGGAGCGCGAGTTGCGACGGGAGAGCGCATTGCGCCGATGCGCTTGCCCAGAAATGCGTTCGGCACGCTCGGCTAGCGTCTTCAACGCTCGCCTCGCCGACCGGAAGTCGCGTTCGTGTTGCGGATTAGTGCGGGTGCCTCGCGCCGAATCGGGTGCCGCCATCTGGGATGGAGAGGAGGCTACCGGTGGTGGCGATTTGGTTTTGGCGGACGGAGGCACAATCAATCGGGGTTGGGGTGACGGCGGTAGCGAGAGGAGGAAGAGGAGAAAATGGATGCGGGTGCCATATTAAACGTTGAACCCTGCTTATATAAGGTGCGAGGACTATTTTTTTGAGCTAAAACCTGAAAAATATGATGCGAGATGGAATGGGTACGTGGTAGAGATGCTCACTGCGTTCAACCGGGGTTGAGATTATTCTCGCGTGCTCTCAGCAATATCTATACGATCTTGTTTGATACAAGAGTTTTTGTTAGGATTAGTCCAGATAGTACTCTGATCATCTACCGTTATTCAAATTCCACAAAATTCCATCCCCAATTTACTAGGTAGGGTAGCGTTGAAGATTGAGAAAAATACTAAAATTTGTAAAAAAAAGTGAGGTTAAGTGAAGATTAAAGTATTAAACTCACTCGATGCTCTAGGAATAAGCCGGCTTCGGGTGCTGAAATGGTTGTCCACCATTAGAAAGGCTCAAACCTGGTCCCTCACTCCTTTTTTTCTTCTGTGTTAAAATATTGAGAGAAGTCCATTTTACCTCTTAAACTTGTCATAGAGTTCACAATACAACCTTAAACTTTTCTTTGGTGCCGAAATGTCTGTCCACCGTTAGAAAGGCTCAAACGCCTCACTCCTTTTTCTTCTGTGTTAAAATATTTTCCCCACTGCGCGCTCACAAAGTGAAAAAGGCTCAAACGCCTCACCCCTAAGCTAGGTTTTCCTGCCCGTGCTCGTGAGGTGCGGCGGCGCGGTCGTTTTGCTAGAACCCTCCACCGTATTCTCCCTCCCTCTCCCCTGATCCGGTCCTTTCCTGAGGTGGTGGCGATGGAGAGGCGCGGCGAGCGGGCGGGAGAGCGCGCGGGTGACCGGGGCGGTGCCCGCGGCGGCGAGCGTGGTGGTGATCGGAGCGGTGACTACGGCGGCGGGCGTGGTGGCGACAGGCGTGAGGGGCGCGAAGGCGGCAGCGGCGGAGAAGATCGTGACGGCCGCAGCTTCTACAGCAACAACAACCAAGGCGCGGATGACCTCTACAACGGACACGGCGGCGGCGACAACACCGGCTACGGCAATGGCAACAACGGACATGGCAGCAACAACTTCAACAACACCGGCTATGGCGGATCGAGCAGCTACGGCTGCGAGAGCGGCTACAGCTGATGACCCACAAGTATAGGGGGTGTATCGTAGTATTTTCGATAAGTAAGAATGTCGATCCCAACGAGGAGCAGAAGGTGTTGACAAGCAGTTTCGGTGAAGGATTCTCTGTAAATGCTCACAGACAAGTATTCAGGGGGTTTTGATGTAGCAGATGAATAAAGTACGAGTAAGTAAAGTGCGAGAGTAACAATTGCAGTGAGTGGCCCAATCCTTTATAGCACAAAGGACAAGCCGGTTTGTTTACTTATAATGACCAAACGTTCTTGAGGACACACGGGATTTTAGTCTAGTGCTTTCGCTACATATGGCTAATTAATCTTCATTGTTTTAATAAGTGTTGTGTGGGTGAACCTATGCTAATGCACCGCCCTTCCTAGTACTAATACATACTTGTGATTATACCCCTTACAAGCATCCGCAACTACAAGAAAGTAATTAAGATAAATTTAACCACAGCCTTAAACTCTGAGATCCTGCTATCCCTCCTGCACCGATATACCAACGGGGGTTCAGGTTTATGTCACTCCGGCAACCCCGCAATTGGCAAACGAATACAAGATGCACTCCCCTAGGCCCATAAAGGTGAAGTGTCATGTAGTCGACGTTCACATGACACCACTAGAAGAATAACACCACAACTTAAATATCATAACATTGAATATTACTCAACCATACTTCACTACTAACATTTAGACTTCACCCATGTCCTCAAGAACTAAACGAACTACTCACGAGACATCATATGGAACATGATCAGAGGTGATATGATGATGAATAACAATCTGAATATAACTCTTGGTTCAATGGTTTCACTCAATAGCATCAATAACAAGTAGAAATCAATACCGGGAGAGTTTTCCCTATCAAACAATCAAGATTCAACCCAAATTGTTACAGCGGTGACGATGTGCAGCGGTGGAGACGGCGGTGATGATGATGTAGATGATGACGATGGTGATGGCGATGATGTCCAGCTCGATGACGGTGACGATGGCGTCGATTTCCCCCTCCGGGAGGGAATTTCCCCGGCGGATCTCAGTCTGCCGGAGAGCTCTTTTCTCTCTGGTGTTCTCCGCCCCGCAGAGGCGGCTGTAACTCTTCGTGACTATCCCCCCAGAGCTTAGGTTTTCGGGACGAAGAAATACGCGAAGGAGAGGAGGCCAGAGGGGGCTGTGGGCCCCCTCCCACAAGGCGGCGCGGCCAGGCCTTGGCCCGCGCCGGCCTGTGAGGTGGGGCCACGGTGGCCCTCCTCGGCTCCTCCTTCTGGCTCTCGTCGTCTTCTGGAAAAATAGGATTTTTCATATAAATTCCGTCAATTGTTGATCTTCCGAAATATTGCATTCTGGCGGTGCTTTTTCCAGCAGAATCCTGACTCTGGTGCGCGATCCTCCAATAATCATGAAACATGCAAAATAGATGAAATAACATAATTATCATCTCCAAATATGAAGTATATCAATGAATAACAGCAAATTATGATATAAAATAGTGATGCAAATTGGACGTATCAACTCCCCCCAAGCTTAGACTTCGCTTGTCCCCAAGCGAAACTGATCTCGGTGAACAGGACCACATGTTTATGGAGTGAAGAGTCGATAAATAAAATACGGACAAGAAGCATCATATTCATTCACACAAGACATTCCAGTAAACAACTTCCTCATATAATTCAACTTGAAACAAGTAGAAGGTAATCACAAATAAAGGTGCATAAGAAATCATAATTGGTGATGGCAAACTTCGTTCTTGGTCAGAGAACAATTAACAGGTTATACTTATCTATCGAGCAGCGCTCTCATGTTAAAGTTTATATGGCACAACTTGCATACTCAATCATAATAATCTCCTCATAATCATTGATAACTTTCAAAGCTATATTCATTCGGATAAAACTTGTACTAAACAAGGAAGAGTAAGAGACATGATGAAGTAAATCACAATATAGATGGTTTGATCACAACAACTCAAATGCTTGCTTAAGATGGAGGGAAATAGGTTTACTGACTCAACATAAAGTAAAAGACAGCCCTTCGCAGAGGGAAGCAGGGATTAAATAATGTGCTAGAGCGTTTTCAGTTTTGAAATCATATAAAGAGAATAAAAGTAACGTTTTGAGAGGTGTTTGTTGTTGTCAACGAATGATAGTGGGCACTCTAACCCCCTTGCCAGACAAACCTTCAAAGAGCGGCTCCCATTAAACATTTTATTTTTGGGTGGCACTCCTTCCAACCTTGCTTTCACAAACCATGGCTAACCGAATCCTCGGGTGCCTGCCAACAATCTCATACCATGGAGGAGTATCTATTTTTGTAACATTATGAAGGTTAATTAATTTGGGACTGGGAATCCCATTGCCAGCTCTTTTTGCAAAATTATTGGATAAGCGGATGAAGCCACTAGTCCATTGGTGAAAGTTGCCCAACAAGATTGAAAGATAAAACACCACATACTTCCTCATGAGCTATAAAACATTGACATAAATAAGAGATAGTAAATTTTGAATTGTTTAAAGGTAGCACACGAAGTATTTACTTGGAATGGCAGGAAATACCATGTAGTAGGTAGTTATGATGGACACAAATGGCATAGGTTCGGGTTAAGGTTTGGATGCACGAGAAGCATTCCCTCTCAGTACAGGTTTTTGTCTAGCAAGGTTAATTAGCAAGCACAAGAGTTGAGGGAAATAAACAAATATACATGTGATAGAAACAATCATGCATCTTCCTTGTAAGCACAAACAATTTTAACTTCAGAATAATAAGCTAAGGAGCTAATCAAGAAAGAAAGACAATGAAATAACTACATGTATTTCTCTTTTCTACTTAAACCTCAAAGTGTTATTGCTATTGACCAATGCTAAGTTTGCCAAAACCAAATAGATTTATTCAATGCTCCCAAAGTGGTACCCATACTAATAACAAGATCAATCATATAATAGGGATTGCAAACTAAAATAAGATGTGCGATATGTAAATGATAAGACTTCTCATTAATATTTCATAACGATAACTCACACCAAGGGATACATAGACAACCAACTAAAGGAGAGATACTTCCACACTGCAACCCATCTTATATGATAACTTCCCTACTCATGATATGACACTACTTGATAGTAAAAAGTAAAAGGTAGTGATGATGTGATACCGCGGCACTCCCCCAAGCTTGGAACAAACCAAGGGGATGCCAATACCGATGATGAATTACTCCTTCGGCGGTGGTGGTGATGAATTCCCATCATCAGACTTCCAAGGAAGAGGCTCTCCATCAACAAACGACATCTTGGTCTCGGGGATCCTGAAACTAGCAGCATAGCTTATGTGTTTAAACCTGTTTTCATACTCACAGTTCTGATTCTGAATATCATAGAGTTGAGCTTGGAGTTTGTTGGTGGTGTCGTGAAGCGAGAGGATGTCGTCCCACAGCCTTGCAGTCTCCTTCTTATGTGCATCAATAAGTTCGGACACAATCTTGTGGAAGATGTCCACTTCACGCTCAGCCATCTTCTTATAGTTGAAGACTTCTTGTTCTAGCTTCTCCATCCTGTCTTCTAAGCTTCTTTCTCCTTTAGGACCCTAGACATCTTTGATCTGCAACTCTCCATCAACGAGTAGCAACTCCTTGGGGTGCATCTTCAGCTCGTTCATGTATAGGTTGACGACGTCCTCGCAGAAGCCATCCCTCGGAGTTTCCGACGAAGACATGATGGCTCTAGATCCGAAGCAGATCCTGGCAGAAAACAGCTCGAAACAAAACACGTCGAGAAAATGATATACGGACCTCCAGGGGTCCGGGGGATTATATAGCAGGAATTTTCACGACAAAAGGAAAGTACCAGGTCGAACCAGAGTCGGAGAGGGGCGACGAGGTGGCCACCTCATAGGGCGGCGCGGCCAGGCTGGGGCCCGCGCCGGCCTATGGGGGCACGCCCTCGTGCGTCTCCTCCACTCCGTTTCGATCTCGTAATTTTTCATATTTTCCAAAAACAGCAAAAACATTGTTCGGAAAGTAAAACGCGAACCTTTTATTACCAGTACTGTTACCTATTCAAAGTCGAGTTGTGGCGGACTGTCAATTTGACCTTTGATAAAAGCTTCTGGTGTTTCCACTCGAATAACATCAACATCTTCATTATAAGAATCACCTGAGATATAATGCTTGAGTCTTTGTCCATTCACCACTTGTGTGGCGTCGCCTTGGAGAGAGCTAATTTTAATTGCTCCTGAACGATACACCTCCTCAACGACATATGGTCCTTCCCATTTCGAGAGTAATTTCCCTGCAAAGAATCTGAGACGAGACCGATACAATAGGACTTTATCCCCAATATTAAATTCTCTTTTGATAATTCTTCTATCATGCCATTTCTTAACTTTCTCTTTAAAGAGTTTAGCATTTTCATAAGCTTCACTTCTCAATTCATCTAGAGAACTCAATTGTAGCAACCTCTTCTTACCGGCTAGTTTAGGATCTTTATTTAGTTCTCTTACAGCCCAATAAGCTTTGTGCTATAGTTCTAAAGGTAAATGACAAGCTTTTCCATAGACCATTTTATAAGGTGACATTCCCATGGGATTTTTATAAGCAGTTCTATAAGCCCATAGTGCTTCCTTCAATTTACTAGCCCAATTTTTTCTAGTTTTATTAACAGTCTTTTCCAAGATAGATTTAATCTCTCTATTTGATAATTCTACTTGCCCACTAGTTTGAGGATGATAAGCGGAAGCAATTCTATGATTAATACCATATTTAGCAAGAGTTTTCCTAAAACCACCATGAATAAAATGAGAATCTCCATCAGTCATAATATATCTAGGAACTCCAAATCGAGGAAAAATAATATCTAAAAGCATTCTTAAAGAGGTCTCACCATCAGCACTTTTTGTAGATATGGCTTCCACCCATTTAGTAACATAATCAACAGCAACAAGTATATGAGTGTTACCTTCTGAAGAGGGAAAAGGTCCCATGAAGTCAAATCCCCAACAATCAAACGGTTCAATAACAAGAGTATAATTCATAGGCATTTCATTGCGTCTGGAGATATTACCAACCCTTTGACATTCATCACAAGATAAAATAAACTTCCTTGCATCCTTGAAGAGAGTTGGCCAATAAAAACCTGATTGTAGAACCTTTTGCGCGGTTCTATCTCCGGCGTGATGTTCTCCATAAGCACTACCATAACATTTACTCAATATCTCTTGCTGTTCATATTCGGGAACACATCTTCGCAGAATACCATCCACTCCTTCTTTATATAAGTGTGGGTCATCCCAGAAATAATGCCTCAAGTCATAAAAGAATTTCCTCCTTTGCTGGGCTGAAAAGGTTGGAGGCAAGTACTTGGAAACAATAAAGTTAGCATAATCAGCATACTGATACGTCCAATTTGCATCACTATTTTATATCATAATTTGCTGTTATTCATTGATATATTTCATATTTGGAGATGATACTTATGTTATTTCATCTATTTTGCATGATTTCATGATTATTGGAGGATCGCGCATCGGAGTCAGGATTCTGCTGGAAAAAGCGCCGTCAGAATACAATATTTCGGAAGATCGACAGTTGACGGAAATTATATGAAAAATCCTATTTTTCCAGAAGACGAAGGGAGCCAGAAGGGGGAGCCGAGGGAACCCGAGGTGGGCCCACCTCATAGGCCGGCGCGGCCCAAGGCCTGGCCGCGCCGCCCTGTGAGGAGGGGCCCACAGCCCCCTCTCACCTCCTTTTCTTCGCGAACGTCTTCGTCCCGAAAACCTAAGCTCCAGGGTATAGGTCGCGAAGAGACACAGCCGCCTCTGCGAGGCGGAGAACACTAGAGAGAAAAGAGCTCTCCGGCAGGCTGAGATCCGCCGGGGAAATTCCCTCCCGGAGGGGGAAATCGACGCCATCGTCACCGCCATCGAGTTGGACATCATCTCCATCACCATCATCATCATCTCCATCATCATCACCGCCGTCTCCACCGCTGCACATCGTCACCGCTGTAACAATTTGGGTTTGATCTTGATTGTTTGATAGGGGAAACTCTCCCGGTGTTGATTTCTACTTGTTATTGATGCTATTGAGTGAAACCGTTGAACCAAGGTTTATGTTCAGATTGTTATTCACCATCATATCACCTCTGATCATGTTCCATATGATGTCTCGTGAGTAGTTCGTTTAGTTCTTGAGGACATGGGTGAAGTCTAAATGTTAGTAGTGAAGTATGGTTGAGTAATATTCAATGTTATGATATTTAAGTTGTGGTTTTATTCTTCTAGTGGTGTCGTGTGAACGTCGACTACACGACACTTCACCTTTATGGGCCTAGGGGAATGCATCTTGTACTCGTTTTCCAATTGCGGGGTTGCCGGAGTGACAGAAACCTAAACCCCCGTTGGTATATCGATGCAGGAGGGATAGCAGGATCTCAGAGTTTAAGGCTGTGGTTAGATTTATCTTAATTACTTTCTTGTAGTTGCGGATGCTTGCAAGGGGTATAATCACAAGTATGTATTAGTCCTAGGAAGGGCGGTACATTAGCAAAGGTTCACCCACACAACACTTATCAAAACAATGAAGATTAATTAGCCGTAAGTAGCGAAAGCACTAGACTAAAATCCCGTGTGTCCTCAGGAACGTTTGGTCATTATAAGTAAACAAACCGGCTTGTCCTTTGTGCTAAAAAGGATTGGGCCACTCGCTGCAATTGTTACTCTCGCACTTTACTTACTCGTACTTTATTCATCTGTTACATCAAAACCCCCTGAATACTTGTCTGTGAGCATTTACAGTGAATCCTTCATCGAAACTGCTTGTCAACACCTTCTGCTCCTCGTTGGGATCGACATTCTTACTTATCGAAGATACTACGATACACCCCCTATACTTGTGGGTCATCAAGACTATTTTCTGGCGCCGTTGCCGGGGAGTGAAGCGCTATTGGTAAGTGGAATTGGTAAGGGAAATTTCTACTGTTTGTGCTGATTTTATTTCCGCCTGCTGCCATAATTCATTATGGAGAGATCTTCTCTTGAGTTTTTATTTGGAAAATCTGCTACTACTGCCAAGGTAGTGGATGAGGCGCCAGGTGAGGAAGAGATACCATACAAAATACCTATGAAAATTATTGAACATGTAGTGGATAACCGTTATACAGGGGATGGAACTGTCCACCCTGGAGATCATTTACTGTTCTTACATGAATTATGCGGTTTATTCAAGTGTGCAGGTATTGCTATGGATGAAGTGAGGAAGAAACTATTCTCTATATCGCTGTCTGGTAAAGCGGCGCATTGGTATAAATTACTGGATAATGGGGATTCTCTTGAATGGAATGATATTGTGCCCCGGTTTTATTCTAAGTTCTATCCTCCAAGTGAAATTCACAAGGATCGGAACCGCATATATAATTTTTGGCCTCATGATGGAGAGAGTATTGCCCAAGCGTGGGGGAGATTGAAGTCTTTAATGCTCAAATGCCCCATTCATGAGCTTCCTGGTAATGTTATTATTGATAATTTCTATGCAAGACTTTCTTTTGAAGACAAGACCTTGCTGGATACTTCTTGTTCTAGATCATTTACGCGCAACAAAGAAGAGTTTAAAAGGGACCTTCTTAATCGGATCCAGGAAAATACTGAAGGATGGGAAAATGACAAAGATAGAGAATCAGGTATAAATTATGATTATAAATGCATTGAAGTTTTTATGGATACTGATAAATTTCGTAATATGAGTGCTACTTATGGTCTTGATTCTCAAGTTGCTGCAAATCTTTATAAAGCTTTTGCCTCTCATTATGAATTGCCTAAGAAGAATTTTGATAAGTATCATGAACCGTATAAAGATAAAATTGATTCATCTATTAATAAATGTGTTGTAGTTGAAACTGTTGATCATGTTATTCCTGAAGCTTATATTGAAAAAACTCCTTTCCCTGCTAAAATGAAGGAGTACTCTGTTATAAATAGTGCGGTTCATAAAAGTGAAAAGAAACCTATAGAACCTGAAGAACAAATAAAAGTTGAACCTGCTGTTGCAATAGTTAAAGATCTTGTGACTGAAAATGTGGAGGATGGTCATATTATTTTCTGTGAAGATGCTTCTAATATTGTTTCACATCCTAATAAGTCTAAGCAAGCTAGTGTTCCTATGCTATCTGTTAGAATTGGTGATCATTGTTACTATGGTTTATGTGATATTGGTGCAAGTATTAGTGCTATTCCTTATGAGCTTTACACGGAGATTATGCACGAAATTGGTTCTTGTGAACTTGAAGATATTGATGTGGTTATTCGGTTGGCTAATAGAGAAACTATCTCTCCAATTGGTATTGTTCGAGATGTGGAAGTTCTATGCGGTAAGATTAAATATCCTGCTGACTTTTTGGTACTTGGTTCTGCTGCTAGTAAATATTGTCCTATCATTTTTGGTAGACCTTTTCTAAATACTTATGGAGCTATTATAGATTGCAAGAAGGAGAAAATTTTGACTAAATTTGCTGGTGAATCTTATGAGTTTAACTTCTCTAAATTTACCAAAACTCCTTATAAAGCTGATTTGCCTAATAATGATTTTAAAGTTGAACAGTGTGCATCTATTGCTCTTGCTCCTAATAATCCTTTGCGGCAACATTTGGAGAATAGTGAGAGTGAAGTTTTTAGGGAAGAAAGAGATGAGCTTGATGACATTTTCCTTCGTCAACCTATTCTTAAGCATGATTTACCGGTAGAAGATCTGGGTACAACACCGCCACCAAAGGAAGATCCTGTCTTTGATTTAAAACCATTGCCTGATAATCTTAAATATGCTCATATTGATGATAAGAAAATATATCCTGTTATTATTAGTTCTAAGCTTTCAGAGTTTGAAGAAGAAAGGTTATTGGAAATATTGAAGAAACACCGAGGTGCTATTGGCTACACTCTTGATGACTTGAAGGGGATTTCTCCCTCTATTTGCCAACATGCCATTAATATGGAAGATGATGCGAAGCCTGTTGTTGAACCTCAGCGTCGTCTAATTCCTAAGATGAAGGATGTGGTAAGAAATGAGGTATTAAGACTTCTTGAAGCTGGTATTATATATCCTATTGCTGATAGTAGATGGGTCAGTCCTGTGCATTGTGTTCCTAAGAAAGGAGGAATGACTGTTGTGCCCAATGATAATGATGAGCTCATACCTCAAAGAGTAGTTGTAGGGTATAGAATGTGCATTGATTATCGTAAAGTTAATAAAGTTACTAAGAAAGATCATTACCCTTTGCCTTTTATTGATCAAATGTTAGAAAGGTTATCCAAAAATACTCACTTTTGTTTTCTTGATGGTTATTCTGGATTTTCACAAATTGCTGTTAAAACTAAGGATCAAGAGAAAACCACTTTCACTTGTCCCTATGGAACTTATGCTTATAGACGTATGCCTTTTGGTTTATGTAATGCTCCTGCTACTTTTCAAAGATGCATGTCTGCTATTTTTCATGGCTTTTGCGAGAGTATTGTAGAGGTATTCATGGATGATTTTTCTGTCTATGGGAATTCTTTTGATAATTGCTTGCGGAACCTTGATAAAGTTTTGCAGAGATGTGAAGAAACTAACCTTGTTCTTAATTGGGAGAAATGCCACTTTATGGTTAATGAAGGAATTGTATTGGGACATAAAATTTCCGAGAGAGGTATTGAAGTTGATAGAGCTAAAGTTGAAGCAATTGAGAAGATGCCCTACCCTAGGGATGTTAAAGGTATTCGTAGTGTTCTTGGTCATGCTGGGTTTTATAGGAGGTTTATTAAAGACTTCTCCAAGATTTCAAAGCCTCTTACTAATCTTCTTCAAAAAGATGTACCTTTTGTTTTTGATGATGATTGTAAGGAAGCTTTTGAAACTCTAAAGAAAGCCTTAACAACTGCTCCTATAGTTGAACCTCCTGACTGGAACTTACCATTTGAAATTATGTGTGATGGTAGTGATTTTGCTGTAGGCGCTGTTCTTGGACAGCGAGTAAATAAAAAATTGAATGTTATTCATTATGCTAGTAAAACCCTTGATGCTGCTGACACGCGTACAGCACGCGACCGTTGGGAACCCCAAGTGGAACGTGTGATGCGTACAGCAGTAAGTTTCCCTCAGTTAGAAACCAAGGTTTATCGAACCAGTAGGAGTCAAGAAGCACGTTGAAGGTTGATGGCGGCGAGATGTAGTGCGGCGCAACACCAGGGATTCCGGCGCCAACGTGGAACCTGCACAACACAAACCAAGTACTTTGCCCCAACGAAACAGCGAGGTTGTCAATCTCACCGGCTTGCTGTAACAAAGGATTAGATGTATAGTGTGGAAGATGATTGTTTGCAGAAAACAGTAGAACAAGTATTGCAGTAGATTGTATTTCAGTAAAGAGAATTGGACCGGGGTCCACAGTTCACTAGAGGTGTCTCTCCCATAAGATAAACAACATGTTGGGTGAACAAATTACAGTTGGGCAATTGACAAATAGAGAGGGCATGACCATGCACATACATATTGTGATGAGTATAGTGAGATTTAATTGGGCATTACGACAAAGTACATAGACCGCTATCCAGCATGCATCTATGCCTAAAAAGTCCACCTTCAGGTTATCATCCGAACCCCTTCCAGTATTAAGTTGCTAACAACAGACAATTGCATTAAGTATTGCGCGTAATGTAATCAATAACTACATCCTCGGACATAGCATCAATGTTTTATCCCTAGTGGCAACAGCACATCCATAATCTTAGAGATTTCTGTCACTTCCCCAGATTCACGGAGACATGAACCCACTATCGAGCATAAATACCCCCTCTTGGAGTTACAAGCATCAACTTGGCCAGAGCATCTAGTAGTAACGGAGAGCATGCAAGATCATAAACAACACATAGATATAAATTGATAATCAACATAACATGGTATTCTCTATTCATCGGATCCCAACAAACACAACATATAGAATTACAGATAGATGATCTTGATCATGTTCGGCAGCTCACAAGACCCGACAATTAAGCACAATGAGGAGAAGACAACCATCTAGCTACTGCTATGGACCCATAGTCCAGGGGTAGACTACTCACACATCACTCCGGAGGCGACCATGGCGGCGTAGAGTCCTCCGGGAGATGAATCCCCTCTCCGGCAGGGTGCCGGAGGCGATCTCCTGAATCCCCCGAGATGGGATTGGCGGCGGCGGCGTCTCTGGAAGGTTTTCCGTATCGTGGCTCTAGGTACTGGGGGTTTGTTATCACCAGAATTTGACCGAGTCAGAGGTGGGCCGCGATCAAGATGGACTTGAAGAATATACATGGAAGAAATACGTGAATCGGCCTGTTATGCAAAGTTTGGGCTAGTTTGCCCGTGTATCTGTAACATAGTAGATTACGTGTCGGTTAGTTAGAGTTTGCCTCGTGCACGGTTGGGATTATTCCCACGTTAGAAAGTCTACGGACTATAAATATGTATCTAGGGTTTATGAAAGAAACAACAATCATCGTTCACCACAATCAATCTAGGCGCATCGCCAACTCCTTCGTCTCGAGGGTTTCTTCCGGGTAAGCATCATGCTGCCTAGATCGCATCTTGCGATCTAGGCAGTACAAGTTTATTCGTTGTTCATGCGTTGCTCGTACTGAAGCCTTTTTGATGGCGAGCAACGTAGTTATCTTAGATGTGTTAGGGTTAGCATTGTTCTTCGTATCATATGCTGTCGTAGTGCAACCCGTAGACATCTAGCTGCCCTTACGCCTATCTTAGGCGTAGGGGCGGCACCCCGCTTGATCATTATTTAGTAGATCCGATCCGTTATGATTGCTCCTTGTTCTTCAAGGATTAGTTTAATATCTGCATAGTTAGGCCTTACAAAGGGTTGGAGGATCCAGCGACGTGTAGGGTGTAGTTTGCTAGCCCTAGACAGGATGTTCCGGGGATCAACCTCGTGTTGGTTTTTAGGCCCTATCTAGGATCGGCTTACGATCACCGTGCGCGGCCGCGAGGCCCAATCGTGAGTAGGACGTTCCGATTATGCGGTGAAAACCCCAAATCGTCGTAGATCGCTTTAGCTTTATCTTGATCAAGCAGGACCACCATATATTCGTGCACCTCGTACGAATCATGGGTGGATCGGCTCCTTGAGCCGATTCACAGGACAACCTGAGAGCCGATCGAGGCTCGTATTTAATGTTTACGTGTATGCCATGCAGGAAACTAAGCGAGGCATCTCCATCACCTTCCTGACCGGGTATAGGTCAGGTGGCACGCCCTTGCAACAGCATCGGACGTGCGTGCCGGAGTCTTTGCGGGCCGTCGCTCGGAGGGACCAGGGCCAGCCGCAGCCCTAAGTTGCTCCCGGCTCTCCTGTGTTGCCCGTCGTTGCTCGCCGGTGGGTTTCTGACCGCAACACATTCTGGCACGCCCGGTGGGACCATCTTCGACATCAACCACATCGCCATCTACATCTGAGATGGCAGACGGCACTCCAGTCACGTACGAGGATCTGACCGAGGAGCTCAAGAAGAAGTATGACGAGGTCAAAGCGATCCTCGAAGCCGACCTCATCGGCTCTTTTCACAGAACCCGTTCACATGGCATCAGGTGGAAAGGGTTCTCGCCTGAAGGTGCGCTCGATGGAATAGACCTGTCCGCCCCGTCAGAAGAACGCACCAGGTCCCTGCGTCAGGAGATCAACTACCTGGTGGCTCACTCGCTGCACCGCCACTCTGAGAACCTGGTGAACACTTTGGAGCGTGTCGCTCTTCGGGTGATCCAGGAAATCATGAGGCACCAGTACTCTCCGTCAGGACCAGCTCTCGGGACACACCAAGGAGAGATGCCACTCCAGTCCCGTCCACCACTGCCATTTGCGTTGGCAGCACCAGAAGTGCCGAATTCACCGGCATTCGTCGTCTACAAGATCGGTGGTGACCCTAGTGGCTGCCAGTTCTTGCATGAGGCGCCTAAGGAGATCCCTCACGGGTACATGTGCACGTACGTGCCAGACTGCAGTAACTGGGCGCTCACAAACCAGGCCGCAACAGCAGGGACTTCTGGAACAACAGGAGGAACTTCGGGAACAGATCTTGAGAAGCAGACGTGGCTAGCTAAGTATGCCACTCCGACAAACCTCCAGAGCCCAGCTCCTGCAGTTGGCTCAGAGTTGGAAAAACAAGCATGGCTGGCTAAGTATGCCACTCCGGCGAATCTTCAGAGTTCGACTCCTGCAGCCAGCACCGCGGATCAAATCAGTACGATCCTGAGAGACCAGTTCGGCATGGTGCCGAAAAGGAGGACAATCGGCTATTCCAAGCCGTACCCCAACGAGTACGAGTTGGTCCCGCTACCACCCAAATATCGGCTCCCTGATTTCTCCAAATTCAATGGATCAGATGGGTCCGGCTCCATCGAGCATGTGAGCCGATATTTGGCGCAGCTAGGAACGGCCTCAGCATCGGATCCGCTACGCGTGAGGTTCTTCGCACAGTCCCTCACGGGATCGGCTTTCGGGTGGTACACTTCGTTGCCACCGGACTCGATCCGGACTTGGAAGCAGTTGGAAGAACAGTTCCACATGCAGTATCACTCAGAGGCTTCCGAGTCTGGCCTTGCCGATCTGGCACAAATACGTCAGAAGCGTAGAGAAACTGTGGCAGAATACGTCTAGCGCTTCAGAAATCTTAGGAACCGATGTTATTCGGCTCGTGTGACTGAAAAGGAAGCAGTCGAGTTGGCAGTGGTGGGCCTTGCGTCACCAATCAAGGACATGGCCTCCCAAGCAGACTACCCTTCATTGGCGCACATGGTTCAGAAACTGTCGGCATATGAACAGCGCCACCCGGACTTGTACCAGGACAAATTCAAGCGTGCAGTAGTCCTGGTTGAGGCAGATGAAGACGAAGGCTCTGCGGGAGATCAAGAGGTAGCAGTGGCTGAATGGACTCGGGGGGCAACCCCCGTGTCCTGCAAATGGGTGAAGCCACCAGGTCCGCCCAGAGGGTTCGATTTTGACGTGACTAAAACTGAGCAAATCTTCGACCTCCTACTCAAGGAGAAACAGTTGAAGTTACCCGAAGGCCTCAAACTCCCCACGGCACAGGAGCTGAACGGAAAGCCATACTGCAAATGGCATAACTCGTTCTCCCATGCCACCAACGACTGCAGGGTGTGGCGTCAGCAGATCCAAATGGCGATAGAACAAGGACGTCTGATTTTTAACCAGTACGCCATGAAGGTCGACACCCACCCCTTCCCCGCCGTTAACATGGTGGAGTGCACTTACCCTGAAGGTTGCCAGCCAGGATTCTCGTTCAGCATCAACATGGTAGGACCTGGACACCACTCTGGCAAGGATGGAGACGAGGGCAGCTGCTCTCGTAGCAAGGATACGGAGGAGGCCGCTCCACGCGATCGGCTCCGTCATGATGGAAAGCGCTACATCACAGAGGGAGAAGTGAAGAATGTAAGATATCAGCGACCTCTCTCCGATCACCTCCTCAACAAGTACGTGAGTCAATATAGCCAACGCCGACGATCCAGTGACGATGATGATAGAGACCGTCTGGCTAGGGACGCCAGGAGACATCGTCGGCATGATCGCGATGAGGAGGAGTACGAGCGCCGTGCCAAGGAAAAGGCAAGGGAGCGATACGACGAGGATAGGCACTGGGACTGCCCCTTCTTCAGGCACTGCTGGGATTCAGGAATGAGCCGATTGCCTACAATCGGCAACTGCCCAGAATGTAGACAGAAGAAGAAGGATGCAGCTAACGTGTCCGTGTTCAAACGTCTAGGGCCTCTCCCACCTCGAAGCAAACACGCTGAGTCCCCTCGGGCGGAAGATCTCGAGGATTTGGAAGACGATGAAGAAGAAGAAGAAGAAGAAGATAGGTACCACCGGCCAAGGTGGTGCCCTGATGGACTCAGCCGTTCCCAAAAGCGTAGGGTTCAGCGATTGCGCGGCTTGGAGGAAGCCGAAAGGTTATACCTGCACACGCTAAGGAAGGCGCGGCCTGATCTGGCCGTGAAAATTCAGCGAACCCTGGATGAAGAGGGTCGACCACAAAAAATG
Organism: Lolium perenne; assembly: GCF_019359855.2. Classification (NCBI taxonomy): domain Eukaryota; kingdom Viridiplantae; phylum Streptophyta; class Magnoliopsida; order Poales; family Poaceae; genus Lolium; species Lolium perenne. The sequence continues at coordinate 302,060,276 of NC_067245.2, read as the reverse complement.
GTGTGGCGCCCCAAGCAAAGGAAAGCCGATGATGAGACATCGGCTGGCACAAACATGGTGTTCATCCTTCCTACGGAGTTCAGTGCTCCAGGATTAGACGAGGCACCTGTGGCACAACTTGACTGCGGCCCATGGCCGGTTATCTTTGAGAAGCCACGAGAAAGAAGCTACAGACATCTGAAGGCCCTGTACTTGCGAGGTTATATCGATGGGAGGCCTGTCAATAAGATGCTGGTGGACACCGGAGCGGCAGTCAACATTATGCCATACTCTATGCTACGTCGGTTGGGGCGCTCTAGCTCGGATCTGATCAAGATCAACGTGACATTGAGCGATTTCAACGGCCAAGCGTCTGACGCACAAGGTGTTCTGAACGTGGATCTGACCGTAGGAAGGAAAACTATCCCTACGACGTTCTTCATCGTCGATAGCAAGAGCACCTATGCTGTTCTGCTAGGAAGAGATTGGATCCACGCCAACTGTTGCATTCCCTCCACGATGCACCAATGCGTAATACAGTGGGATGGAGATGAGGTAGAGGTCGTCCAGGCCGATGACTTAGCCGAAATTTCAACGGCTGGCATGAACGCTTGGGAAACAGCAGGCCAAGAGCCACTCTCGGGTATCAATTTGGACGACTGCGAGCGCATCGACGTGACGAAGGGCAGGGTTAGGCTGGTCTTATCCACCGGCCTGACCGTGTGGCAAGAACAAACTGATGAGCAAACGTGGCGAGGCCGATCCTTGGGATCGGCCCCAAAGATCTATGAAGGAACATTACAAAACCTTCATTGCGTGATTCAATATGGAGGCCGATTCCAGCAATCGGCCAAAATTATCCTCACCACATGTTCTGCTTGTGTTCAGCATCAATCTACTGGGCAGCGATTTTACGTCGGCTGATGAGTTAGGAAAAATCAACATTGGTCCTACCGGAGCCGACGTGCAAATACATGTGCCTTGGTTAACTACAGAGCCGATATCTGCAGTTCCCTGACAGATTCGGCTCGGGGGGCACCTAATCAGATGAACATGTGCAGATGAACATGTGTGCAGTAAAATATTGGGGGCCGATAGAAGAAATCGGCCAGTAAAAAAAAATTTATGCTATACAGCCGATGCACAGCCATCGACTCTAGTACGATTACACAGGATCTACCTGCTATGTGCTCAAGACTCAGATTTTCGCCAAGATGGTTTTCAGTTCAGCTTCAAGAGCTTCTGTTTCCTTGAAGGGAATGTGTAATGAGAGCAGCCTCGGCTGCAATGAGCCGATTATGGTGCCCAAACCTCCTCTTCAAGGACTTCCAACCTTTGCGCCAGTTCAGCAGTAACATCAGTTTGGCTGACTCTTCATGGTGGCTGTCTCAGATTACCAGATTACCTGAGTTCAAAGCCCTTTTGTTTGATCTGTGCATCCTCACCGTTATTCTTGCCTTGACTAAGGCTCGGGGGGCAACTAACTTGGTAGATGCTCTGTTTTTAAGAGCCAATTGGAGTTGCATCGGCTGACCCTGCATCATAACCTTCTCCGAAAGCGGTGAGTTGTTGCAGAAGAAGACTGCTGGAGCTATGGAGAGGAGCCGGAAAGGGAAGCCGTCGTCATTTACAGGGTTTGGACCGTCCTGTTGCTGCAAGAAAATGAAGGAGACTGGATTCTCAAAATAGCCGATGAACAGCCATCGGCTATAGGATTGCGAAATATTATGGTCAGGTATCAAATCACAGTCTGAATTTGAGAAGTGCTTGACTGACGGTCTAATCGATATCTGAGTCTGGCTTCATGGGCGTCTAAAGAAGAAATCCGATACGTTGCTATCGGTCTTGGTGTGGCGAGCGGAAGGCTTGAAAATTGGATTAATTGAAAGACAAATTGGAAGAACAATTCTTATTGATTCAAAGGAGCGGCTTTACAAGAAAGAGCCGATGGCTCTCAAAAGGGGAATCTGATGCCTAGTGCATTGCTACTACTAGTCCTACTCTACTAGTCGTCGCTGTCCTCATCGCCGCCGTTGTAGCTGCCATCGGCGCTGCTCCCAGGGAGTTCCTCGTCGCTGCTGCCCCAGCCCTCGGCCGGAGCTTCTTCTTCCTCGTCATCATCATCATCCTCGCTGTCCGCCCAAGAGCGGAAGCGCTTTGTCGGCGGATATCCGACGGAGGAGGAGGATTCACCCTCCTCCTCTTCCTCCTCGTCATCATCATCGTCTTCGCTGTCCGCCCAAGCGCGGAATCGCTTTGCCGGCGGATGCTTAGCGGGGGAGGAGGAATCATCCTCCTCCTTTTCCTCTTCTTCCTCTGCTTCTTCTTCTTCCTCCTTCCCGTCGGAGGAGGTGGGTTTCGCCCAGGGATGGAGGTCATCTTCGCTTTCGCTTATCAGCTCCCCTTCGATGAGGAACTTGAGGTCGTCTTCCCCATCGGTCAGAGGCAGGTCGCCGTCTGACCCGACGAATGCTTCGGGTGGACCGTCTGGCACATGGTCGAAGTTCCACTCCGGCTCGCTCGAGGAGGAAGACTGGAGGGAGAGGCCGGAGGAGACGGAGGAAGAGGAAGACATTGCTACAGGGAAAGAAGGTTTTTCGGTGCTGATAGCTAGAACAGAGGAAGGGGATGAAGAGGGCTAATCAATCGGCACAGTTAAATAAGGAGGAGCCTAGTGGAGATTTAATGCCATTGCAGTTTCCGAGGAAGTGATGCTAAAGCTATCAAATTTTGCAGAGAAGTTGAGAAGACAAGGCATCATGATGAAGGATACTGCGACGGTTCTGCTCTGCCACGACATGACCCGGCGGAGAAAAAGCAGAGTGATTTTGGAATTATCAATTCCAAAACCAGGGGGGCATGTGTTATCACCAGAATTTGACTGAGTCAGAGGTGGGCCGCGATCAAGATGGACTTGAAGAATATACATGGAAGAAATACGTGAATCGGCCTGTTATGCAAAGTTTGGGCTAGTTTGCCCGTGTATCTGTAACATAGTAGATTACGTGTCGGTTAGTTAGAGTTTGCCTCGTGCACGGTTGGGATTATTCCCACGTTAGAAAGTCTACGGACTATAAATATGTATCTAGGGTTTATGAAAGAAACAACAATCATCGTTCACCACAATCAATCTAGGCGCATCGCCAACTCCTTCGTCTCGAGGGTTTCTTCCGGGTAAGCATCATGCTGCCTAGATCGCATCTTGCGATCTAGGCAGTACAAGTTTATTCGTTGTTCATGCGTTGCTCGTACTGAAGCCTTTTTGATGGCGAGCAACGTAGTTATCTTAGATGTGTTAGGGTTAGCATTGTTCTTCGTATCATATGCTGTCGTAGTGCAACCCGTAGACATCTAGCCGCCCTTACGCCTATCTTAGGCGTAGGGGCGGCACCCCGCTTGATCATTATTTAGTAGATCCGATCCGTTATGATTGCTCCTTGTTCTTCAAGGATTAGTTTAATATCTGCATAGTTAGGCCTTACAAAGGGTTGGAGGATCCAGCGACGTGTAGGGTGTAGTTTGCTAGCCCTAGACAGGATGTTCCGGGGATCAACCTCGTGTTGGTTTTTAGGCCCTATCTAGGATCGGCTTACGATCACCGTGCGCGGCCGCGGGGCCCAATCGTGAGTAGGACGTTCCGATTATGCGGTGAAAACCCCAAATCGTCGTAGATCGCTTTAGCTTTATCTTGATCAAGCAGGACCACCATATATTCGTGCACCTCGTACGAATCATGGGTGGATCGGCTCCTTGAGCCGATTCACAGGACAACCTGAGAGCCGATCGAGGCTCGTATTTAATGTTTACGTGTATGCCATGCAGGAAACTAAGCGAGGCATCTCCATCATCTTCCTGACCGGGTATAGGTCAGGTGGCACGCCCTTGCACCAGCATCGGACATGCGTACCGGAGTCTTTGCGGGCCGTCGCTCGGAGGGACCAGGGCCAGCCGCAGCCCTAAGTTGCTCCCGGCTCTCCTGTGTTGCCCGTCGTTGCTCGCCGGTGGGTTTCTGACCGCAACAGGGTTTCGCGACGAAGGCTATTTGTAGGCGGAAGGGTAGGTCAGGGGGCGTCGCGAGGGGCCCAGGAGATAGGTCGGCGCGGCCAAGGGTGGGGCCGCGCCGCCTGCCCTCCTGGCCACCTCGTGGCCCCACTTCGTTGACTCTTCGGTCTTCTGGAAGCTTCGTGGCAAAATAGGACCCTGGGCGTTGATTTCGTCCAATTCCGAGAATATTTCCTTACTAGGATTTCTGAAACCAAAAACAGCAGAAAACAAAGAACGGCACTTCGGCATCTTGTTAATAGGTTAGTTCCAGAAAATGCACGAATATGACATAAAGTGTGCATAAAACATGTAGATATCATCAATAATGTGGCATGGAACATAAGAAATTATCGATACGTCGGAGACGTAACAGCATCCCCAAGCTTAGTTTCTGCTCGTCCCGAGCAGGTAAACGATAAACAAAGATAATTTCTGGAGTGACATGCCATCATAACCGTGATCATACTATTGTAAGCATATGTAATGAATGCAGCGATCAAAACAATGTAAATGACATGAGTAAACAACTGAATCATATAGCAAAGACTTTTCATGAATAGTACTTCAAGACAAGCATCAATAATTCTTGCATAAGAGTTAACTCATAAAGCAATAATTCAAAGTAGAGGTATTGAAGCAACACAAAGGAAGATTAAGTTTCAGCGGTTGCTTTCAACTTGTAACATGTATATCTCATGGATATTGTCAATGTAAAGTAATATAACAAGTGCAATATGCAAGTATGTAGGAATCAATGCACAGTTCACACAAGTGTTTGCTTCTTGAGGTGGAGAGAAATAGGTGAACTGACTCAACATAAAAGTAAAAGAATGGTCCTTCAAAGAGGAAAGCATCGATTGCTATATTTGTGCTAGAGCTTTGATTTTGAAAACAAGAAACAATTTTGTCAACGGTAGTAATAAAGCATATGTGTTATGTAAATTATATCTTACAAGTTGCAAGCCTCATGCATAGTATACTAGTGCCCGCATCTTGTCCTAATTAGCTCGGACACTAGTAGGAAAACCCTTATAGGCGGAGCTTATTTCTGTGGCGCACCACTAAAAATGCACCACAGAATATTATTTTGTGGCGCACCATTCTGGGTGCGCCACAGAAATAGCTTAATTTTGTGGCGCACGCTTGGGTAGTGCGCCACAGAAACTATGTGGGGCCCACATCCTGCCACCACCATTTATTACTGTAGGTATTTCTGTGGCACACATGTCGTGCTGCGCCACAGAAATAACTCTTTCTGTGGCGCACTGGCTTCGGTGCGCCACAGAAGTAGTTGATTCTGTGGCGCACCTTCTCCGGTGCGCCACAGAATTAAGGGACTTATATCATCTCGCCCGTGCCCTCCCCCGCCTGTTCACCTCTCCCCTCCCGAGCCCCTCCCCTCTCCCCTCTCCCCTCTCCTCCGTGGTCGCCTGGATCCGCCGCCGCCGCCTTCCTCCGTGGTCGCCTGGAGGATTCCTCCCCTCTCCCCTCTCCCCCCTCCTCCGTGGTCGCCTGGATCCGCCGCCGCCGCCTTCCTCCGTGGTCGCCTGGATCCTCCGTGGTCGTCGCCGCCGCCGTCGCCGCTGCCTTCCTCCGCGAGGGGCGCATGCCGCCGCGGTCCTCCCATCCCCGCCACCTGCAGCACAAGCTGCCCCTACGGCGAGGAGGGGCCGCCGCGAGGAGGGGCCGCCATCGCGGCAAGGTGGAGGAGCCGCCGCCTCCTCCTCCTCCTCCACCCCTGCCGTCATCTTCAAGTTCGTCCTCCACCCCTATCATCGGTGCTCTCTCTCCCCTCCCCTCCTCTCCCTCTTAATTCCTCCTCCGCTGCCCCTATGGCTTGTGTTTGCAAGCTCTGGTGATCATTTGATCACCAATTGGTTGATAATTACTTACTGCTTTCTCTATCTATGCATGTTGCTTGATATACTGTGTTGTTGCTTGATTTGTATAGCTTCTCACCATGTACTGGTGGTTGCTTATGCTTTGAAAAGCATATGAATGGATGCATGATGCTTGCCAAGCATCCCTGTTGCCTAGCAGTTGACTAATTCATTTATCTGTGAAACTTTATCTTGTTAATGTAGATAATTGAGATGAACTACTTTGCAATAATGATTCTATTACTGTATTTACTTAAGCTAGATGGATGCCAACTATTGTTGGGGACCCTAGCTTCATTTTGAATCCTGTTGGGTAATGATAAGTGTGTAGGCTTGGTGGTTTGGATGGTTTGGTGGTTGAATTGGCCTTTACAGTCATGAACTGCTGGCTTGGTAAATCATCTGGGATGGTTTCCTTCCTAGTTCCATTTGGAAGATGCTACTATTCAATTGGTTGGCATAACCATGGTGACTTGAGTTGGTCAAATTCCTGGTCCTTGCCATTTGTACCAGGCTTCACTTGGTCTATGATTAAATGATGACCAAACATTGTTATTCCACCCTATGTGCTTGTGTTTGACATGGCTGTTGCTATGTCTCTGTACATATTTACTTGATGGATTCTTGTGAGCTTATGGTATGCTACTATGCTACTGGTGGGCTTGTATACATACATATTTGTAGTTGCTCTTGGTTGGCCTAAGAATGCTCCCTGGCCAGATGCTTGATGTCTTGGCTCAGCCAATGATGCAAAGGCTGAGGCAAAAACTGTAAATGAATGTATACTAAAATAGAGATATCCACAGTAGGGGATCATGTAAATGAATGCCACTGTGGTATCCTTTGAAGAAAATGGGAAGTTTCTGATGATTTAAAAGACTAGGTGATGCTAGGTTATTAAGTTGGCTATCAAGGTTGGTTTTATCTGGTTAACTTGGATAGGCTATGTGTTCTTGCTTACTTATGCATATCCATCTCTACTGGATTGACTAGCTCAGGCTTGGCCTCTCTCTTGCCAGCATCACTTGGTTACTACCAAGTGATGAATAATCCCTTATGGTACCCCAGCTTTGTTTTGAACTCAACTAAGTAAAGATAAATTTCAATTTCTTGTTGGCTTTGATGAAAATAGAGATATTCACAGTAGGGGATCATGTAAATGAATGCCACTGTGGTATCCTTTGAAGAAAAAGGACTGTTTCTGATGGTTTTAAAAGGCTAGGTGGTGCTAGGTGATTCAGTTGGCTACCAAGACTTGTCTCATCTGGTTAGCTGGGATATGCTATGTGTTGTTGCTTGTTTAGGCATATCTATCACTTACTGGATTTACTGGTTCTTGATTGGCCTCTCTTTTGCCAGCATCACTTGGTCTATATACCAAGTGATGAATAATCCCTTTGGAGCATCTGCTCCATGCATGCTATGTGTGTTTGAGCATCTTGACTTATGTCACCATGGTTGCTGGTTTGTTGGTGTTTTTGTACTTGCCGATGATTAGATGGTTGGTCGATCACTCGTACACTCGGGGGTGGAGCAAGTGAGGCTTGGTGTGATGGCACAAATATCAACTTGTGCATCCTACCTGGCCTCACTTACTCCATCCCTGGATGTTAATATTTGTTTCGACCAACAAAGTATGAGGCATATGATATCTAGTTGAGATACCACTTGGCTCTTTCTTCCATTTTAGTGCCGATGATTAGAATGTTTGGTCACCTATACGCCGCAATATACTTTGTAGACGAGCCCCCTTTCCTGGCCGCCGTTCCGTGAACGAGTCCTTGACGAGACAACAACGCCGACATGCCTCTCCGGCGCAGCACCACTTTTCTTCTCTCGCCGTCGATCGTGAACGAGTCCTTAATGCCAAGACGGTGCCAGCCTCCCTAGCATCATGCCGACCTGTTGTCGCGCTTCGTGCCGTGTCGATCACGCGCCCTGCACTCTTCGCCTTTTTGCCCGGTGAACGAATAGACTAATCGTTGGAATAAGGAAGCTGATGACGGCCGATCGCAATTTAATCTTGCGACCGGCTGTCATCGGTTTCCTTATTCCAACGATCAGCCTATTGGTTCACCGGGCAAGAAGGCGAACAAAGGTGGCGCGGACACACGGCTTGAAGCGCGGCAACACGGCCCGGCATAATGCTGGGCAGGCCGGCACGGTCTTTGCATCAAGGACTCGTTCACTGGACAGCGAGGGACTGGCGTGGTTCTGCGCCGGAGATGCAGATCGGCGTTGTTGTGTCATCAAGCACCCGTTGACGGAACGCCGACCGGGGAAAGGGGGCCCTTCTGCAAAGTATACGGCGGTGTATACTGCAACTATGGTTTCTGACCATAGTATTTGTGTGGACCAACAATGTATGAGGCACATATTCTATTTTGTCATTCTATTTGCTTTGAGATTTTCAAAATGCCGATGATTAAAATGTTTGGTCACCGTACACTCGGGGGTGGCGTAAGTGAGCCTGGTAAGATAGCACAAATATCAATCTCTTGTGCATCCTACCTGGCCTCGCTTACACCATCCCTGAATGTTAATATTTGTGTTGACCAACAATGTATGAGGCACTTATTCCATTTTGTCATTCCATTTGCTTTGAGATTTTCAAAATGCCGATGATTAAAATGTTTGGTCACCGTACACTTGGGGGTGGCGTAAGTGAGCCTGGTAAGATAGCACAAATATCAATCTCTTGTGCATCGGACTTGGTCTCACTTACGCCATCCCTGAATGTTAATATTTGTGTTGACCAACAATGTATGAGGCACTTATTCCATTTTGTCATTCCATTTGCTTTGAGATTTTCAAAATGCCGATGATTAAAATGTTTGGTCACCGTACACTCGGGAGCGGCGTAAGTGAGCCTGGTAAGATAGCACAAATATCAATCTCTTGTGCATCGGACTGGTCTCACTTACACCGTCCCTGAATGTTAATATTTGTGTTGACCAACAATGTATGAGGCATTTATTCCATTTCTCTTGTGCATCGGACTTGTTGGTCTCACTTTCTTCCATTTTCATCATAGTAGGAACTGGATGAAGGACCCCGATGCAAGCGAGCCTGGTGGGTAGAGATGAGGGAGCAAAGGAGGAACCGGATGAAGACTACTTTGTAGGATGAAGACTACTTTGTATCTCGAAATTGTGAATTTTGTATGAATTAAGAGTTGTATGCAAAACATTTGACACTTGCCACTATATATGTATCTCGATCGGGATCTAAGTAATGTGATGATGATGTCTATGTTATATCTGTGCAATGTACATGATATTTATATTATATCTGAATGTTGCTGTATATAACCTGTATATCTGTATATTGCTGTCTATAAACTGCATGTGTACAGGAGGCAGCACAAAATCGTGTATAATACAAGCAAATTCTGTGGCGCACTGCAAACCAATTCTGTGGCGCAGTCTTTTCTGTGGCGCACCTAAGAGCACGTGCGCCACAGATACGTTAACTCTGTGGCGCATGGGCTGGTGCGCCACAGAAAGCGTATTTTTGTGGCGACGTTTCTGTGGCGCACCTCCCATGCGCCATAGAATCCATTTTTGGTGCGCCACTGATGAGGCTTTTCCTACTAGTGGGATTACCGGGATTATCGCAATGCACATGTTTTAACCAAGTGTCACAAAGGGGTACCTCTATGCCGCCTGTACAAAGGTCTAAGGAGAAAGCTCGCATTGGATTTCTCGCTATTGATTATTCTCAACTTAGACATCCATACCGGGACAACATAGACAACAGATAATTGACTCCTCTTTTATGCATAAGCATGTAGCAACAATTAATTTTCTCATATGAGATTGAGGATATTGTCCAAAACTGAAACTTCCACCATGGATCATGGCTTTAGTTAGCGGCCCAATGTTCTTCTCTAACAATATGCATGCTCTAACCATTAGGTGGTAAATCTCCCTTACTTCAGACAAGACGGACATGCATAGCAACTCACATGATATTCAACAAAGAGTAGTTGATGGCGTCCCCAGGAACATGGTTATCGCACAACAGGCAACTTAATAAGAGATAAAGTGCATAAGTACATATTCAATACCACAATAGTTTTTAGGCTATTTGTCCCATGAGCTATATATTGTAAAGGTAGAGGATAGGAATTTTAAAGGTAGCACTCAAGCAATTTACTTTGGAATGGCGGAGAAATACCATGCAGTAGGTAGGTATGGTGGACACAAATGGCATAGTGGTTGGCTCAAGTATTTTGGATGCATGAGAAGTATTCCCTATCGATACAAGGTTTAGGCTAGCAAGGCTATTTGAAACAAACACAAGGATGAACCGGTGCAACAAAACTCACATAAAAGACATATTGTAAACATTATAAGACTCTACACCGTCTTCCTTGTTGTTCAAACTCAATACTAGAAATTATCTAGACTCTAGAGAGACCAAATATGCAAACCAAATTTTAGCATGCTCTATGTATTTCTTCATTAATGGGTGCAAAGCATATGATGCAAGAGCTTAAACACGAGCACAACAATTTTCCAAGTATCACATTATTCAAGACATTTTAGCAAATTACTACATGTATCATTTTCCAATTCCAACCATATAACAATTTAACGAAGTAGAAACTTCGCCATGAATATTATGAGTAGAGCCTAAGGACATATTTGTCCATATGCTACAGCGGAGCGTGTCTCTCTCCCACACAATGAATGCTAGGATCCATTTTATTCAAACAAAACAAAAACAAACCGATGCTCCAAGCAAAGCACATAAGATGTGACGGAATAAAAATATAGTTTCAGGGGAGGAACCTGATAATGTTGTCGATGAAGAAGGGGATGCCTTGGGCATCCCCAAGCTTAGACGCTTGAGTCTTCTTGATATATGCAGGGGTGAACCACCGGGGAATCCCCAAGCTTAGAGCTTTCACTCTCCTTGATCATGTTGTATCATCTCCCTCTCTTGATCCTTGAAAACTTCCTCCACACCAAACTCAAAACAACTCATTAGAGAGTTAGTGCACAATCAAAATATACATGTTCAGAGGTGACATAATCATTCTTAACACTTCTGGATATTGCACAAAGCTACTGAAAGTCAATGGAATCGAAATATCCATCGAACATAACAAAACAGGCAATGCGAAATAAAAGGCAGAATCTGTCAAAAACAGAACAGTTCGTAATGACGAATTTTATTGAGGCACCAGACTTGCTCAAATGAAAATGCTCAAATTGAATGAAAGTTTCGTACGTATCTGAGGATCACTCACGTAAATTGGCATAATTTTCTGAGTTACCTACAGAGAATTTTGCCCAGATTCGTGACAGCAAAGAAATCTGTTTCTGCGCAGTAATCCAAATCTAGTATGAACCTTGCTATCAACGAATTTACTTGGCATAACAATGCACAAAACTAAGATAAGGAGAGGTTGCTACAGTAGTAAACAACTTCCAAGACTCAAAATAAAAACAAAGTACTGTAATAAAAACATGGGTTGTCTCCCATAAGCGCTTTTTTTTAACGTCTTTCAGCTAGGCGCAGAAAGTGTGTATCAAGTATTATCAAGAGACGAAGTGTCAACATCATAATTTGTTCTAATAATAGAATCAAAAGGTAACTTCATTCTATTTCTAGGGAAGTGTTCCATACCTTTCTTGAGAGTAAATTGATATTTAATATTACCTTCCTTCATATCAATGATAGCACCAACAGTTCGAAGAAAAGGTCTTCCCAATATAATGGGACAAGATGCATTGCATTCAATATCCAAGACAACAAAATCAACGGGGACAAGGTTATTGTTAATGGTAATGCGAACATTATCAACTTTCCCCAAAGGTTTCTTTGTAGAATGATCAGCAAGATTAACATCCAAATAACAATTTTTCAATGGTGGCAAGTCAAGCATATTATAAATTTTCTTAGGCATAACAGAAATACTTGCACCAAGATCACATAAGGCATTACAATCAAATTCATTGACCTTCATCTTAATGATGGGCTCCCAACCATCCTCTAACTTTCTAGGAATAGAAGCTTCGCGCTCTAATTTCTCTTCTCTAGCTTTTATGAGAGCATTTGTAATATGTTTCGTGAAAGCCAAATTTATAGCACTAGCATTAGGACTTTTAGCAAGTTTTTCTAAGAACTTTATAACTTCAGAGATGTGGCAATCATCAAAATTCAAACCATTATAATCTAAAGCAATGGGATCATCATCCCCAATGTTGGAAAAAATTTCAGCAGCTTTATCACAGGCAGTTTCAACAGTTTTAGCAGTTTCAGGCAGTTTTTCGCGCTTTGAAGTGGAAACATTGCCAACACCAATTATTTTACCATTAATAGTAGGAGGTGCAGCAACTTGTGTAGAATTAGCATTACTAGTGGTGGTAATAGTCCAAACTTTAGCTATATTATCTTCTTTTTCATTTTCTTCTCTTTCCCACCTAGCACGCAATTCGGCCATCAATCTTATATTCTCATTAATTCTAACTTGGATGGCATTTGCTGTAGTAGTAATTTTATTATCTATATCCTCAGGTTTAGCAGCCATTTTATTAATTAAAGAAGATTGTGACGCAGACATATATGAGATTCGGTTTTCAGCATTCGCAAGTTTAGTTTGTAACCCAGAGATCTCCATATTCAAATTTTCAAGTTGATTTCCTATATTCTTCAAAAAAGGTAGATTGCTCATTCATAGTTTTAGTAAACAATTTATTGTGCTCATATTGTGATTGCATAAAGTTTTTGGTGGATCTTTCAATTTCTAACATCTTTTCCTCATTAGGTGAAGCGTATCTACCATAAGAGTTACCATTAGCAGGATATGGCCTAGAATTATTATCATTGTTATTTTTAATGAAATTCACATCAACATATTCTTTTCGAGCAACCAATGACGCTAACGGAACATTATTAGGATTAACATTAGGCCTACCATGCACAAGCATAGACATAATAGCATCAATCTTATCACTCAAGGAAGAGGTTTCTTCGACAGAATTTACCTTCTTACCTTGTGGAGCTCTTTCCGTGTGCCATTCAGAGTAATTAATCATCATATTATCAAGAAGCTTTGTTGCTTCACCAAGAGTGATGGACATAAAGGTACCTCCAGCAGCTGAATCCAATAGGTTCCGCGAAGAAAAATTCAGTCCTGCATAAAAGGTTTGGATGATCATCCAAGTAGTCAGTCCATGGGTTGGGCAATTTTTAACCAAAGATTTCATTCTTTCCCATGCTTGTGCAACATGCTCAGTATCCAATTGTTTAAAATTCATTATGCTACTCCTCAAAGATATAATTTTAGCAGGGGGATAATATCTACCAATAAAAGCATCTTTGCATTTAGTCCATGAATCAATACTATTCTTAGGAAGAGATAGCAACCAATCTTTAGCTCTTCCTCTTAATGAGAAAGGGAACAATTTTAATTTTATAATGTCACCATCTACATCTTTATACTTTTGTATTTCACAAAGTTCAACAAAATTATTGAGATGGGCAGCAGCATCATCAGAACTAACACCAGAAAATTGCTCTCGCATAACAAGATTTAGTAAAGCAGGTTTAATTTCAAAAAATTCTGCTGTAGTAGCAGGTGGAGCAATAGGTGTGCATAAGAAATCATTATTATTTGTGGTTGTGAAGTCACACAACTTAGTATTTTCAGGAGTACCCATTTTAGCAATAGTAAATAAAGCAAACTAGATAAAGTAAATGCAAGTAACTAATTTTTTTGTGTTTTTGATATAGCAAACAAGATAGTAAATAAAGTAAAACTAGCAACTAATTTTTTTGTATTTTGATTTAGTGCAGCAAACAAAGTAGTAAATAAAACTAAGCAAGACAAAAAAAAGTAAAGAGATTGGGATGTGGAGACTCCCCTTGCAGCGTGTCTTGATCTCCCCGGCAACGGCGCCAGAGGCGTAGAGTCCTCCGGGAGATGAATCCCCTCTCCGGCAGGGTGCCGGAGGCGATCTCCTGAATCCCCCGAGATGGGATTGGCGGCGGCGTCTCTGGAAGGTTTTCCGTATCGTGGCTCTCGGTACTGGGGGTTTCACGATGAAGGCTATTTGTAGGCGGAAGGGTAGGTCAGGGGGCGTCGCGAGGGGCCCAGGAGACAGGTCGGCGCGGCCAAGGGTGGGGCCACGCCGCCTGCCCTCCTGGCCACCTCGTGGCCCCACTTCGTCTCCTCTTCGGTCTTCTGGAAGTTTCGTGGCAAAATAGGACCCTAGGCGTTGATTTCGTCCAATTCCGAGAATATTTCCTTAATAGGATTTCTGAAACCAAAAACAGCAGAAAACAGCAACTGGCACTTCGGCATCTTGTTAATAGGTTAGTTCCAGAAAATGCACGAATATGACATAAAGTGTGCATAAAACATGTAGATATCATCAATAATGTGGCATGGAACATAAGAAATTATCGATATGTCGGAGACGTATCAGCTGCTCAAAGAAATTATGCTACTACTGAAAAAGAATTGTTAGCTGTAGTCTTTGCTTGTGATAAGTTTAGATCTTATATTGTTGATTCAAAAGTTACTATTCATACTGATCATGCTGCAATCAGATACCTTATGCAAAAGAAAGATGCTAAGCCAAGGCTTATTAGATAGGTACTTCTGTTGCAAGAATTTGATTTACATATTGTAGATAGGAAAGGTGCTGATAATCCTGTTGCTGATAATTTGTCTAGATTGGAAAATATTGCTTATGATCCTGTTCCTGTTAATGATAGTTTTCCAAATGAACAATTGGCTGTAATAAAGGTGAGCTCGCGAGACAGTCCTTGGTATGCTGATTATGCTAACTTTATTGTTTCCAAGTACTTGCCTCCAACCTTTTCAGCCCAGCAAAGGAGGAAATTCTTTTATGACTTGAGGCATTATTTCTGGGATGACCCACACTTATATAAAGAAGGAGTGGATGGTATTCTGCGAAGATGTGTTCCCAAATATGAACAGCAAGAGATATTGAGTAAATGTCATGGTAGTGCTTATGGAGGACATCACGCCAGAGATAGAACCGCGCAAAAGGTTCTACAATCAGGTTTTTATTGGCCAACTCTCTTCAAAGATGCAAGGAAGTTTATTTTATCTTGTGATGAATGTCAAAGGGTTGGTAATATCTCCAGACGCAATGAAATGCCTATGAATTATACTCTTGTTATTGAACCATTTGATTGTTGGGGATTTGACTTCATGGGACCTTTTCCCTCTTCAGAAGGTAACACTCATATACTTGTTGTTGTTGATTATGTTACTAAATGGGTGGAAGCCATACCTACAAAAAGTGCTGATGGTGAGACCTCTTTAAGAATGCTTTTAGATTTTATTTTTCCTAGATTTGGAGTTCCTAGATATATTATGACTGATGGAGGTTCTCATTTTATTCATGGTGGTTTTAGAAAAACTCTTGCTAAATATGGTATTAATCATAGAATTGCTTCCGCTTATCATCCCCAAACTAGTGGGCAAGTAGAACTATCAAATAGAGAAATTAAATCTATCTTGCAAAAGACTGTTAATAAAACTAGAAAGAATTGGGCTAGTAAATTGAAGGAAGCACTTGTTGCGGTCAGAAACCCACCGGCGAGCAGCGACGGGCAACACAGGAGAGCCGGGAGCAACTTAGGGCTGCGGCTGGCCCTGGTCCCTCCGAGCGACGGCCCGCAAAGACTCCGGCACGCACGTCCGATGCTGATGCAAGGGCGTGCCACCTGACCTATACCTGGGCAGGAAGGTGATGGAGATGCCTCGTTTAGTTTCCTGCATGGCATACACGTAAACATTAAATACGAGCCTCGATCGGCTCTCAGGTTATCCTGTGAATCGGCTCAAAGAGCCAATCCACCCATGATTCGCACGAGGTGTACGAATATATGGTGGTCCTGCTTGATCAAGATAAAGCTAAAACGATCTACGATGATTTAGGGTTTTCACCGCATAATCAGAACATCCTACTCGTGATTGAGCCTCGCGGCCGCGCACGGTGATCGTAAGCTGATCCTAGACAAGGCCTAAAAACCAACACGAGGTTGATCCTCGGAACATCCTGTCTAGGGCTAGCAAATTACACCCTACGCGCCGCTGGATCCTTCAACCCTTTGTAAGGCCTAACTATGCAGATATTAAACTAATCCTTGAAGAACAAGGAGCAATCATAACGGATCGGATCTACTAAATAATGATCAAGCGGGGTGCCGCCCCTACACCTAAGATAGGTGTAAGGGCGGCTAGATGTCTAAGGGTTGCACGACGATAGCATATGATTTGAAGAACAATGCTAACCCTAACACATCTAAGATAACTACATTGCTCGCCATCAAAAAGGTTTCAGTACGAGCAACGCATGAACAACGAATAAACTTGTACTGCCTAGATCGCAAGATGCGATCTAGGCAGCATGATGCTTACCCGGAAGAAACCCTCGAGACAAGGGAGTTGGCGATGCGCCTAGATTGGTTTGTGGTGAACGCGATTGTTGTTTATTTCATAAACCCTAGATACATATTTATAGTCCGTAGACTTTCTAACGTGGGAATAATCCCCACCGTGCACGAGACAAACTCTAACTAACCGACACGTATCTACTATATTACAGATACACGGGCAAACTAGCCCAAACTTTGCATATAAGGCCGATTCACATATATTCTTCCATGTATATTCTTGAAGCCCATCTTGATCGCGGCCCACCTTTGACTCGGTCAAATTCTGGTGATAACACATGCCCCCCTGGTTTTGGAATTGATAATTCCAAAATCACTCTGCTTTTCTTCGTCGGGTCATGTCGTGGCAGAGCAGAACCGTCGCAGTATTCTTCATCATGATGCCTTGCCTCCTCAACTTCTCTGCAAAATTTGATAGCTTTAGCATCACTTCCTCGGAAACTGCAATGGCATTAAATCTCCACTAGGCTCCTCCTTATTTAACTGTGCCGATTGATTAGCCTTTTCATCCCCTTCCTCTGTTCTAGCTATCGGCACCGAGAAAACCCTCTTTCCCTGTAGCAATGTCTTCCTCTTCCTCCGTCTCCTCCGGCCTCTCCCTCCAGTCTTCCTCCTCGAGTGAGCCGGAGTGGAACTTTGATCACGTGCCAGACGGCCCACCCGAAGCACTCGTCGGGTCAGATGGCGACCTGCCTCTGACCGATGGGGAAGACGACCTCAAGTTCCTCATCGAAGGGGAGCTGAAGAGCGAAAGCGAAGATGACCTCCACCCCTGGGCGAAACCCACCTCCTCCGACGGGAAGGAGGAAGAATAAGAAGTAGAGGAGGAAGAGGAAAAGGAGGAGGATGATTCCTCCTCCTCCGCTGGGCATCCGCCGGCCAAGCGATTCCGCGCTGGGGCGGACAGCGAGGACGATGATGATGACGAGGAGGAGGAGGAAAAGGAGGAGGATGAATCCTCCTCCTCCGCCGGATATCCGCCGGCAAAGCGCTTCCGCACTTGGGCGGACATCGAGGATGATGATGATGACGAGGAAGAAGAAGCTCCGGCCGAGGGCTGGGGCAGCAGCGACGAGGAACTCCCTGGAAGCAGCGCCGACGGCAGCTACAACGGCGACGATGAGGACAGCGACGACCCCTAGAACAGGGGCAAATTAGTGTAGGACTAGTAGTAGCAGTGCACTAGGCATCAGATCCCCCTTTTGAGAGCCATCGGCTCCTTCCTGTAAAGCCGCTCCTTTGAATCAATAAGAATTGTTCTTCCAATTTGTCTTTCAATTAATCCAATTTCAAGCCTTCCGCTCGCCACACCAAGACCGATAGCAACGTATCGGATTTTTTTAGACGCCCATGAAGCCAGACTCAGATACCGATTAGACCGTCAGTCAAGCACTTCTCAAATTCAGACTGTGATTTGATATCTGACCATAATATTTTGCAATCCTATAGCCGATGGCTGTTCATCGGCTGTTTTGAGAATCCAGTCTCCTTCATTTTCTTGCAGCAACAGGACGGTCCAAACCCTGTAAATGACGACGGCTTCCCTTTCAGGCTCCTCTCCGTAGCTCTAGCAGTCTTCTTCTGCAACAACTCACCGCTTTCGGAGAAGGTTATGATGCAGGGTCAGCCGATGCAACTCCATTCGGCTCCCAAAAACAGAGTGTCTACCAAATCAGCTGCCCCCCGAGCCTCAGTTAAAGTGAGAACAGTGGCGAGGATACACAGTTCAGTCCAAGGGCCCTGAACTCAGGCAAATTGAGACAGCCACCATGCATAGGTCCTAATCACGCCTACGAGCGCAGCTGGGAAAGTGGCCAACTTAGCCAGGCCGACGGTAGACGCACCAGAGCCGATCACTCTTCTTCCTTTGAAAGCCGATATTGCAGATGAAGTACCAACGGTTTAATGAGCAAAGGGCTGCCTTGTGCCAAAACTGATGCTTCTGCCAGTACTGCTGAACTGGCGCCAAGGGTTGGAAGTCCTTGACGAGAAGGCTCAGGCACCAACATCGGCTCATTGCAGCTGAGGAAGCCCTCATTGTTCACTCCCTCGAGGACGCAGAAGGCCTCACAGCTGAAATGAACTTGGTGAAGATCCGCGTCTTGAACAAGCCGCAAGTAGATCATTGTAGCCGCGTCTTGAACTAGAGTCGATGGCTGTGCATCGGCTTTGTTTCTTAGCTCTAAAGTCGATGTCCTTGCATCGGCTGTATACCAACCATGAGAAATTTTTTTTTTACTGGCCGATTTTATTCTATCGGCCCCCAATATTTCACTGCACACATGTTTATCTGCACATGTTCATCTGACTAAGTGCCCCCCGAGCCGAATCTGCCAGGTAACTGCGGATATCGGCTCTGTAGTTAGCCAAGGCACTGTATTTGAACGTCGGCTCCGTTAGGACTAATGTTGGCTCTTCATCAGCCGACGTAAAAACGATGCCCATTAGATCGACGTTGAACACAGGCAGAATGTGTGGTGAGGATAATTTTGGCCGATTGCTGGAATCGGCCTCCACGTTGATCGAATCGCTCAATGAAGGTTTTGTAATGTTCCTTCATAGATCTTTGGGGCCGATCCCAAGGATCGGCCTCGCCACGTCTGCTCATCGGTTTGTTCTTGCTACACGGTCAGCCCGGTGGATAAGACCAGCCTAACCCCGTCCTTTGTCACGTCGATGCGCTCGCAGTCGTGCAGATTGATGCCTGAGAGTGGCTCTTGGCCTGCTGTCTCCCAAGCGTTCATGCCAGCCGTTGAAATCTCGGCTGAGTCATCTGCATGGACGACCTCTACCTCATCTCCATCCCACTGTATTACGCATTGGTGCATCGTGGATGGGATGCAACAGTTGGCGTGGATCCAATCTCTTCCTAGCAGAACAGCATAGGTGCTCTTGCTATCGACAATGAAGAACGTCGTAGGGATGGTTTTCCTTCCTACGGTCAGATCCACGTTCAGAACAACTTGTGCGTCAGATGCTTGGCCGTTGAAATCGCTCAATGTCACGTTGGTTTTGATCAGATCCGAGCTAGAGCGTCCCAACCGACGTAGCATGGAGTATGGCATAATGTTGACTGCCGCTCCGGTGTCCACCAGCATCTTGTTGACAGGCTGCCCATTGATATAACCTCGCAAGTACAGGGCCTTCAGATGTCTGTAGCTTCTTTCTCGTGGCTTCTCAAAGATAACCGGCCGTGGGCCGCAGTCAAGTTGTGCCACATGTGCTTCGTCTAATCCTGGAGCGCTAAACTCCGTAGGAAGGATGAACACCATGTTTGTGCCAGCCGATGTTTCATCATCGGCTTTCCTTTGCTTGGGGCGCCACTCCATTTTTTGTGGTCGACCCTCTTCATCCAGGGTTCGTTGAATTTTCGCGGCCAGATCAGGCCGCGCCTTCTTTAGCGTGTGCAGGTATAACCTTTCGGCTTCCTCCAAGCCGCGCAGTCGCTGAACCCTACGCTTTTGGGAACGGCTGAGTCCATCAGGGCACCACCTTGGCCGGTGGTACCTATCTTCTTCTTCTTCATCGTCGTCTTCCAAATCCTCGAGATCTTCCACCCGAGGGGACTCAGCGTGCTTGTTCCGAGGTGGGAGAGGCCCTAGACGTTTGAACACGGACACGTTAGCTGCATCCTTCCTCTTTTGTCTACATTCTGGGCAGTTGCCGATTGTAGGCAATCGGCTCATTCCTGAATCTCAGCAGTGTCTGAAGAAGGGGCAGTCCCAGTGCCTATCCTCGTCGTCTTGCTCCCTCGATTTTTCCTTGGCACGGCGCTCGTACTCCTCCTCATCGCGATCACGCCGACGATTTCTCCTGGCGTCCCTAGCCAGACGGTCTCTATCATCATCGTCGCTGGATCGTCGGCGTTGGCTATATTGACTCACGTACTTGTTGAGGAGGTGATCGGAGAGAGGTCACTGATATCTTACATTCTTCACTTCTCCCTCTGTGATGTAGCGCTTGCCATCGTGACGGAGCCGATCGCGTGGAGCGGCCTCCTCTGTGTCCTTGCTACGAGAGCAGCTGCCCTCGTCTCCGTCCTTACCAGAGTGGTGTCCAAGTCCTACCATGTTGATGTTGAACGAGAAACTTGGCTGGCACCCTCCAGGGTAAGTGCACTCCACCATGTTCACGGCGGGGAAGGGGTGGGTGTCGACCTTCATGGCGTACTGGTTGAAAATTAGACGTCCTTGTTCTATCGCCATTTAGATCTGCTGACGCCACACCCTACAGTCGTTGGTGGTATGGGAGAACGAGTTATGCCATTTGCAGTATGGTTTTCCGTTCAGCTCCTGTACCGTGGGGATTTTGAGGCCTTCGGGTAACTTCAACTGCTTCTCCTTGAGTAAGAGGTCGAAGATTTGCTCAGTTTTAGTCACGTCAAAGTCAAACCCTCTGGGCGGACCTGGTGGCTTAACCCATTTGCAGGACACGGGGGTTGCCCCCCGAGTCCATTCAGCCACTGCTACCTCTTGATCTCCCGCAGAGCCTTCGTCTTCATCTGCCTCAACCAGGACTACCGCACGCTTGAATTTGTCTTGGTACAAGTCCGGGTGGCGCTGTTCATATAACGACAGTTTCTGAACCATGTGCGCCAGTGAAGGGTAGTCTGCTTGGGAGACCATATCCTTGATTGGTGATGCAAGGCCCACCACTGCCAACTCGACTGCTTCTTTTTCAGTCACACGAGCCGAATAACATCGGTTCCTAAGATTTCTGAAGCGCTGGACGTATTCCGCCACAGTTTCTCCGCGCTTCTGACGTACTTGAGCTAGATCGGCAATGCCGGCCTCGGAAGCCTCTGAGTGATACTGCATGTGGAACTGCTCTTCCAACTGCTTCCACGTCCGGATTGAGTCTGGCGGTAGCGATGTGTACCACCCGAAAGCCGATCCTGTGAGGGACTGTGCGAAGAACCTCACCCGTAGCTCATCTGCTGCTGAGATCGTGCCCAGCTGTGCCAAATATCGGCTCACATGCTCGATGGAGCTGGAACCATCTGATCCATTGAACTTGGAGAAATCAGGGAGCCGATATTTGGGTGGTAGCGGGATCAACTCGTACTCGTTGGGGTACGGCTTGGAATAGCTGATTGTCCTCCTTTTCGGCACCATGCCGAACTGGTCTCTCAGTATGGTACTGATTTGATCCGCGGTGCTGGCTGCAGGAGTCGAACTCTGAAGATTCGCCGGAGTGGCATACTTAGCCAGCCATGCTTGCTTTTCCATCTCTGAGCCAACTGCAGGAGCTGAGCTCTGGAGGTTTGTTGGGGTGGCGTACTTAGCTAGCCACGTCTGCTTCTCAAGATCTGTCGCTGAAGTTCCTCCTGCTTTTCCAGAAGTCCCTGCTGCTGCAGTCTGGTTTGTGAGTGCCCAGTTACTGCAGTCTGGCACGTATGTGCACGTGTATCCGTGAGGGATCTCCTTAGGCGCCTCGTACAAGAACTGGTAATCACTAGGGTCACCACCGATCTTGTAGACGACGTATGCCGGTGAATTCGGCACTTCTGGTGCTGCCAACGCGAATGGCAGCGGTGGACGGGACTGGAGTGGCATCTCTCCTTGGTATGTCCCGAGAGCTGGTCCTGACGGAGAGTACTGGTGCCTCATGATCTCCTGGATCACGCGAAGAGCGACACGCTCCAAAGCGTTCACCAGGCTCTCAGAATGGCGGTGCAGCGAGTGAGCCACCATGTAGTTAATCTCCTGACGCAGGGACCTGGTGCGTTCTTCTGACGGGGCGGACAGGTCTATTCCATCGAGCGCACCTTCAGGCGAGAACCCTTTCCACCTGACGCCATGTGAACGGGTTCTGTGAAACGAGCCGATGAGGTCGGCTTCGAGGATCGCTTTGACCTCGTCGTACTTCTTCTTGAGCTCCTCGGTCAAATCCTCGTACGTGACTGGGGTGCCGTCCGCCATCTCAGATGTAGATGGCGATGTGGTTGATGTAGAAGATTGTCCCACCGGGCGTGCCAGAATGTGTTGCGGTCAGAAACCCACCGGCGAGCAGCGACGGGCAACACAGGAGAGCCGGGAGCAACTTAGGGCTGCGGCTGGCCCTGGTCCCTCCGAGCGACGGCCCGCAAAGACTCCGGCACGCACGTCCGATGCTGATGCAAGGGCGTGCCACCTGACCTATACCTGGTCAGGAAGGTGATGGAGATGCCTCGCTTAGTTTCCTGCATGCCATACACGTAAACATTAAATACGAGCCTCGATCGGCTCTCAGGTTATCCTGTGAATCGGCTCAAAGAGCCGATCCACCCATGATTCGCACGAGGTGTACGAATATATGGTGGTCCTGCTTGATCAAGATAAAGCTAAAACGATCTACGACGATTTAGGGTTTTCACCGCATAATCGGAACATCCTACTCGTGATTGAGCCTCGCGGCCGCGCACGGTGATCGTAAGCCGATCCTAGACAAGGCCTAAAAACCAACACGAGGTTGATCCTCGGAACATCCTGTCTAGGGCTAGCAAATTATACCCTACGCGCCGCTGGATCCTTCAACCCTTTGTAAGGCCTAACTATGCAGATATTAAACTAATCCTTGAAGAACAAGGAGCAATCATAACGGATCGGATCTACTAAATAATTATCAAGCGGGGTGCCGCCCCTACACCTAAGATAGGTGTAAGGGCGGCTAGATGTCTAAGGGTTGCACGACGATAGCATATGATATGAAGAACAATGCTAACCCTAACACATCTAAGATAACTACGTTGCTCGCCATCAAAAAGGTTTCAGTACGAGCACGCATGAACAACGAATAAACTTGTACTGCCTAGATCGCAAGATGCGATCTAGGCAGCATGATGCTTACCCGGAAGAAACCCTCGAGACAAGGGAGTTGGCGATGCGCCTAGATTGGTTTGTGGTGAACGCGATTGTTGTTTATTTCATAAACCCTAGATACATATTTATAGTCCGTAGACTTTCTAACGTGGGAATAATCCCCACCGTGCACGAGACAAACTCTAACTAACCGACACGTATCTACTATATTACAGATACACGGGCAAACTAGCCCAAACTTTGCATATAAGGCCGATTCACATATATTCTTCCATGTATATTCTTCAAGCCCATCTTGATCGCGGCCCACCTTTGACTCGGTCAAATTCTGGTGATAACAGCACTATGGGCTTATAGAACTGCTTATAAAAATCCCATGGGAATGTCACCTTATAAAATGGTTTATGAAAAAGCTTGTCATTTACCTTTAGAACTAGAGCACAAAGCTTATTGGGCTGTTAGAGAATTAAATAAAGATCCTAAACTAGCTGGTAATAAGAGGTTGCTACAATTGAGTTCTCTAGATGAATGGAGAAGTGAAGCTTATGAAAATGCTAAACTCTTTAAAGAGAAAGTTAAAAAATGGCATGATAGAAGGATTATCAAAAGAGAATTTAATATTGGGGATAAAGTCCTATTGTATCGGTCTCTGTCTCGCATTCTTTGCAGGGAAATTACTCTCGAAATGGGAAGGACCATATGTTGTTGAGGAGGTGTATCGTTCAGGAGCAATTAAAATTAGCTCTCTCCAAGGCAATGCCACACAAGTGGTGAATGGACAAAGACTCAAGCATTATATCTCAGGTGATTCTTACAATGTAGATGTTGATGTTATTCGAGTGGAAACACCGGAGGCTTTCATCAAAGGACAAATTGACAGTCCGCCAGAACTCGACTTTGAATAGGTAACAGTACTGGTAATAAAAAGTTCGGAATTTACTTTCCGAACAATGTTTTTGCTGTTTTTAGAAAATATGAAAAATTACGAGATCGAAACGGAGTGGAGGAGACGCACGAGGGCGTGCCCTCATAGGCCGGCGCGGGCCCCAGCTAGGCCGCGCCGCCCTATGAGCTGGCCGCCTCGTCGCCTCTTTCCGACTCTGGTTCGACCTGGTACTTTCCTTATGACATACAAATTCCTGCTATATAATCCCCCGGACCCCTGGAGGTCCGTATATCGTTTTCTCGACGTGTTTTGTTTCGAGCTGTTTCTGCCAGGATCTGTTTTCAGTCTAGAAGCACCATGGTCTCCAAGAACAAGGCCAAGGAGCTTTCGGATGAAGATATTCAAGATCCCGAGTGGAAAGAGGTGGACAAGAGCGTCAAGGAAGAGGATGAAGAAGAGGTGGAGGAAGACTCGCGCGCATACCCGCGTGCTACCATCGCAAGCATCGAGGTGGTTGATACGTCTCCGACGTATCGATAATTTCTTGTGTTCCATGCCACATTATTGATGATATCTACATGTTTTATGCACACTTTATGTCATATTCGTGCATTTTCTGGAACTAACCTATTAACAAGATGCCGAAGAGCCGATTCTTTGTTTTCTGCTGTTTTTGGTTTCAGAAATCCTAGTAACGAAATATTCTCGGAATTGGACGAAATCAACGCCCAGGGTCCTATTTTGCCACGAAGCTTCCAGAAGACCGAAGAGGAGATGAAGTGGGGCCACGAGGTGGCCACACCCTAGGGCGGCGCGGCCCAGGCCCTGGCCGCGCCGACCTGTGGTGTGGGGCCCTCGTGCCGCCTCTTGACCTGCCCTTCCGCCTACTTAAAGCCTCCGTCGCGAAACCCCCAGTACCGAGAGCCACGATACGGAAAACCTTCCAGAGACGCCGCCGCCGCCAATCCCATCTCGGGGGATTCAGGAGATCGCCTCCGGCACCCTGCCGGAGAGGGGAATCATCTCCCGGAGGACTCTACGCCGCCATGGTCGCCTCCGGAGTGATGTGTGAGTAGTCTACCCCTGGACTATGGGTCCATAGCAGTAGCTAGATGGTTGTCTTCTCCCCATTGTGCTTAATTGTCGGGTCTTATGAGCTGCCTAACATGATCAAGATCATCTATCTGTAATTCTATATGTTGCGTTTGTTGGGATCCGATGAATAGAGAATACTTGTTATGTTGATTATCAAAGTTATGTCTATGTGTTGTTTATGATCTTGCATGCTCTCCGTTATTAGTAGATGCTCTGGCCAAGTTGATGCTAGTAACTCCAAGAGGGAGTATTTATGCTCGATAGTGGGTTCATGTCTCCGTGAATCTGGAGGAGTGACAAGAACCTCTAAGGTTATGGATGTGATGTTGCCACTAGGGATAAAACATTGGTGCTATGTTCGAGGATGTAGTCACTGATTACATTACGCGCAATACTTAATGCAATTGTCTGTTGTTCGCAACTTAATACTGGAGGGGGTTCGGATGATAACCTGAAGGTGGACTTTTTAGGCATAGATGCATGCTGGATAGCGGTCTATGTACTTTGTCGTAATGCCCAATTAAATCTCACAATACTCATCATAATATGTATGTGCATGGTCATGCCCTCTTTATTTGTCAATTGCCCAACTGTAATTTGTTCACCCAACATGCTGTTTATCTTATGGGAGAGACACCTCTAGTGAACTGTGGACCCCGGTCCAATTCTCTATACTGAAATACAATCTACTGCAATACTGTTCTACTGTTTTCTGCAAACAATCATCATCCACACTATACATCTAATCCTTTGTTACAGCAAGCCGGTGAGATTGACAACCTCACTGTTTCGTTGGGGCAAAGTACTTTGGTTGTGTTGTGCAGGTTCCACGTTGGCACCGGAATCTCTGGTGTTGCGCCGCACTATATCCCGCCGCCATCAACCTTCAACGTGCTTCTTGACTCCTACTGGTTCGATTAAACCTTGGTTTCTTACTGAGGGAAACTTGCCGCTGTGCGCATCACACCTTCCTCTTGGGGTCCCCAACGGACGTGTCAACTGCACGCATCAAGCAAATTTCTGGCGCCGTTGCCGGGGAGATCAAGACACGCTGCAAGGGGAGTCTCCACATCCCAATCTCTTTACTTTGTTTTTGTCTTGCTTAGTTTTATTTACTACTTTGTTTGCTGCACTAAATCAAAATACAAAAAATTAGTTGCTAGTTTTACTTTATTTGCTATCTTGTTTGCTATATCAAAAACACAAAAAAATTAGTTACTTGCATTTACTTTATCTAGTTTGCTTTATTTACTACTGCTAAAATGGCCACCCCTGAAAACACTAAGTTGTGTGACTTCACAACCACAAATAATAATGATTTCTTATGCACACCTATTGCTCCACCTGCTACTACAGCAGAATTCTTTGAAATTAAACCTGCTTTAATGAATCTTGTTATGCGAGAGCAATTTTCTGGTGTTAGTTCTGATGATGCTGCTGCCCATCTTAATAATTTTGTTGAATTGTGTGAAATGCAAAAATATAAAGATGTAGATGGTGACATTATAAAATTAAAATTGTTCCCTTTCTCATTAAGAGGAAGAGCTAAAGATTGGTTGCTATCTCTGCCTAAGAATAGTATTGATTCGTGGACTAAATGCAAGGATGCTTTTATTGGTAGAATTATCCCCCTGCTAAAATTAGATCTTTGAGGAGTAGCATAATGAATTTTAAACAATTAGATACTGAGCATGTTGCACAAGCATGGGAAAGAATGAAATCTTTGGTTAAAAATTGCCCAACCCATGGACTGACTACTTGGATGATCATCCAAACCTTTTATGCAGGACTGAATTTTTCTTCGCGGAATTTATTGGATTCAGCTGCTGGAGGTACCTTTATGTCCATCACTCTTGGTGAAGCAACAAAGCTCCTTGATAATATGATGATTAATTACTCTGAATGGCACACGGAAAGAGCTCCACAAGGTAAGAAGGTAAATTCTGTCGAAGAAACCTCTTCCTTGAATGATAAGATTGATGCTATTATGTCTATGCTTGTGAATGATAGGAATAATATTGATCCTAATAATGTTCCATTAGCTTCATTGGTTGCACAAGAAGAACATGTTGATGTAAACTTCATTAAAAATAATAATTTCAACAACAATGCTTATCGGAACAATTCTAGTAACAACTATAGGCCATATCCTTATAATAATGGCAACGGCTATGGTAATTCTTAAGGGAATTCTTACAATAATAATAGGAACACACCCCCTGGACTTGAAGCCATGCTTAAAGAATTTATTAGTACACAAACTGCTTTTAACAAATCTGTTGAAGAAAAGCTTGGGAAAATTGATATACTTGCTTCTAAAGTTGATAGTCTTGCCTCTGATGTTGATCTTCTGAAATCGAAAGTTATGCCTAATAGGGATATTGAAAATAAAATTGTTACTACAGCAAATGCCATCCAAGTTAGAATTAATGAGAATATAAGATTGATGGCCGAATTGCGTGCTAGGTGGGATAGAGAAGAAAATGAAAAACTAGCTAAAGAGAAAAATGTAGCTAAAGTTTGGACTATTACCACCACAAGTAATGTTGATTCTTCACATGTTGCTGCACCTCCTACTATTAATGGTAAAATAATTGGTGTTGGCAATGTTACTACTCCTAGTGCAAAGCGTACAAAACTGCCTGAAACTGCTAAAACTGCTGAAACTGCCTGTGATAAAACTGCTGAATTTTTTTCCAACATTGGGGATGATGATCCCATTGCTTTAGATTATAATGGTTTGAATTTTGATGATTGCCACATCTCTGAAGTTATAAAGTTCTTGCAAAAACTTGCTAAAAGTCCTAATGCTAGTGCTATAAATTTGGCTTTCACGCAACATATTACAAATGCTCTCATAAAAGCTAGAGAAGAGAAACTAGAGCGCGAAGCCTCTATTCCTAGAAAGATAGAGGATGGTTGGGAGCCCATCATTAAGATGAAGGTTAAAGATTTTGATTGTAATGCTTTATGTGATCTTGGTGCAAGTATTTCCGTTATGCCTAAGAAAATCTATAATATGCTTGACTTGCCACCGCTGAAAAATTGTTATTTGGATGTTAATCTTGCTGATCATTCTATAAAGAAACCTTTGGGGAAAGTTGATAATGTTCGCATTACCATTAACAATAACCTTGTCCCCGTTGATTTTGTTGTCTTGGATATTGAATACAATGCATCTTGCCCCATTATATTGGGAAGACCTTTTCTTCGAACTGTTGGTGCTATCATTGATATGAAGGAAGGTAATATAAAATATCAATTTCCTCTCAAGAAAGGTATGGAACACTTCCCTAGAAAGAGAATGAAGTTACCTTTTGATTCTATTATTAGAACAAATTATGATGTTGACACTTCGTCTCTTGATAATACTTGATACACACTTTCTGCGCCTAGCTGAAAGGCGTTAAAGAAAAGCGCCTATGGGAGACAACCCATGGTTTTTACTACAGTACTTTATTTTTATTTTATGTCTTGGAAGTTGTTTACTA
Organism: Lolium perenne; assembly: GCF_019359855.2. Lineage (NCBI taxonomy): Eukaryota > Viridiplantae > Streptophyta > Magnoliopsida > Poales > Poaceae > Lolium > Lolium perenne. The sequence goes on along the minus strand of NC_067245.2, from coordinate 302,031,655 downwards.
TTGTAGCAACCTCTCCTTATCTTAGTTTAGTGTTTTATTGTGCCAAGTAAAGTCGTTGATAGTAAAGTTCATACTAGATTTGGATTACTGCGCAGAAACAGATTTCTTTGCTGTCATGAATCTGGGCTGTTTTCTATGTAGGTAACTCAGAAAATTATGCCAATTTACGTGAGTGATCCTCAGATATGTACGCAACTTTCATTCAATTTGAGCATTTTCATTTGAGCAAGTCTGGTGCCTCGATAAAATTCGTCAATACGAACTGTTCTGTTTTGACAGATTCTGCCTTTTATTTCGCATTGCCTCTTTTGCTATGTTGGATGAATTTCTTTGATCCATTAATGTCCAGTAGCTTTGTGCAATGTCCAGAAGTGTTAAGAATGATTATGTCACCTCTGAACATGTTAATTTTTATTATCCACTAACCCTCTAATGAGTTGTTCTAAGTTTGGTGTGGAGGAAGTTTTCAAGGATCAAGAGAGGAGTATGATGCAACATGATCAAGGAGAGTGAAAGCTCTAAGCTTGGGGATGCCCCGGTGGTTCACCCCTGCATATATCAAGAAGACTCAAGTGTCTAAGCTTGGCGATGCCCAAGGCATCCCCTTCTTCATCGACAACATTATCAGGATCCTCCCCTGAAACTATATTTTTATTCCATCACATCTTATGTGCTTTGCTTGGAGCGTCGGTTTGTTTTTGTTTTTGTTTTATTTGAATAAAATGGATCCTAGCATTCACTTTGTGGGAGAGAGACACGCTCCGATGTATCATATGGACAAGTATGTCCTTAGGCTCTACTCATAGTATTCATGGCGAAGTTTCTTCTTCGTTAAATTGTTATATGGTTGGAATTGGAAAATGATACATGTAGTAAATTACTAAAATGTCTTGAATAATATGATACTTGGCAATTGTTGTGCTCATGTTTAAGCTCTTGCATCATATACTTTGCACCCATTAATGAAGAAATACATAGAGCATGCTAAAATTTGGTTTGCATATTTGGTTTCTCTAAGGTCTAGATAATTTCTAGTATTGAGTTTGAACAACAAGGAAGACGGTGTAGAGTCTTATAATGTTTACAATATGTCTTTTATGTGAGTTTTGCTGCACCGTTCATCCTTGTGTTTGTTTCAAATAACCTTGCTAGCCTAAACCTTGTATCGAGAGGGAATACCTCTCATGCATCCAAAATACTTGAGCCAACCACTATGCCATTTGTGTCCACCATACCTACCTACTACATGGTATTTCTCCGCCATTCCAAAGTAAATTGCTTGAGTGCTACCTTTAAAATTCCATCATTCGCCTTTGCAATATATAGCTCATGGGATAAATAGCTTAAAAACTATTGTGGTATTGAATATGTACTTATGCACTTTATCTCTTATTAAGTTGCTTGTTGTGCGATAACCATGTTTCTGGGGACGCCATCAACTATTATTTGTTGAATATCATGTGAGTTGCTATGCATGTTCGTCTTGTCTGAAGTAAGGGAGATCTACCACCTTATGGTTAAGCATGCATATTGTTAGAGAAGAACATTGGGCCGCTAACTAAAGCCATGATTCATGGTGGAAGTTTCAGTTTTGGACATATATCCTCAATCTCATATGAGAATAATAATTGTTGCTACATGCTTATGCATAAAAGAGGAGTCCATTATCTGTTGTCTATGTTGTCCCGGTATGGATGTCTAAGTTGAGAATAATCAATAGCGAGAAATCCGATGCGAGCTTTCTCCTTAGACCTTTGTACAGGCGGCATAGAGGTACCCCATTGTGACACTTGGTTAAAACATGTGTATTGCGATGATCCGGTAGTCCAAGCTAATTAGGACAAGGTGCGGGCACTATTAGTATACTATGCATGAGGCTTGCAACTTGTAAGATATAATTTACATGATACATATGCTTTATTACTACCGTTGACAAAATTGTTTCATGTTTTCAAAATAAAAGCTCTAGCACAAATATAGCAATCGATGCTTTTCCTCTATGGAGGACCATTCTTTTACTTTTATGTTGAGTCAGTTCACCTATTTCTCTCCACCTCAAGAAGCAAACACTTGTGTGAACTGTGCATTGATTCCTACATACTTGCATATTGCACTTATTATATTACTCTATGTTGACAATTATCCATGAGATATACATGTTATAAGTTGAAAGCAACCGCTAAAACTTAATCTTCCTTTGTGTTGCTGCAATGCCTTTACTTTGAATTATTGCTTTATGAGTTAACTCTTATGCAAGACTTATTGATGCTTGTCTTGAAGTACTATTCATGAAAAGTCTTTGCTATATGATTCACTTGTTTACTCATGTCATATACATTGTTTTGATCACTGCATTCACTACATATGCTTTACAAATAGTATGATCAAGGTTATGATGGCATGTCACTCCAGAAATTATCTTTGTTATCGTTTTACCTGCTCGGGACGAGCAGAACTAAGCTTGGGGATGCTGTTACGTCTCCGACGTATCGATAATTTCTTGTGTTCCATGCCACATTATTGATGATATCTACATGTTTTATGCACACTTTATGTCATATTCGTGCATTTTCTGGAACTAACCTATTAACAAGATGCCGAAGAGCCGATTCTTTGTCTGCTGTTTTTGGTTTCAGAAATCCTAGTAACGAAATATTCTCGGAATTGGACGAAATCAACGCCCAGGGTCCTATTTTGCCACGAAGCTTCCAGAAGACCGAAGAGGAGACGAAGTGGGGCCATGAGGTGGCCACACCCTAGGGCGGCGCGGCCCAGGCCCTGGCCGCGCCGACCTGTGGTGTGGGGCCCTCGTGCCGCCTCTTGACCTGCCCTTCCGCCTACTTAAAGCCTCCGTCGCGAAACCCCCAGTACCGAGAGCCACGATACGGAAAATCTTCCAGAGACGCCGCCGCCGCCAATCCCATCTCGGGGGATTCAGGAGATCGCCTCTGGCACCCTGCCGGAGAGGGGAATCATCTCCCGGAGGACTCTACGCCGCCATGGTCGCCTCCGGAGTGATGTGTGAGTAGTCTACCCCTGGACTATGGGTCCATAGCAGTAGCTAGATGGTTGTCTTCTCCCCATTGTGCTTAATTGTCGGGTCTTGTGAGCTGCCTAACATGATCAAGATCATCTATCTGTAATTCTATATGTTGCGTTTGTTGGGATCCGATGAATAGAGAATACTTGTTATGTTGATTATCAAAGTGATGTCTATGTGTTGTTTATGATCTTGCATGCTCTCCTTTATTAGTAGATGCTTTGGCCAAGTTGATGCTAGTAACTCCAAGAGGGAGTATTTATGCTCGATAGTGGGTTCATGTCTCCGTGAATCTGGAGGAGTGACAAGAACCTCTAAGGTTATGGATGTGCTGTTGCCACTAGGGATAAAACATTGGTGCTATGTTCGAGGATGTAGTCACTGATTACATTACGCGCAATACTTAATGCAATTGTCTCTTGTTAGCAACTTAATACTGGAGGGGGTTCGGATGATAACCTGAAGGTGGACTTTTTAGGCATAGATGCATGCTGGATAGCGGTCTATGTACTTTGTCGTAATGCCCAATTAAATCTCACAATACTCATCACAATATGTATGTGCATGGTCATGCCCTCTTTATTTGTCAATTGCCCAACTGTAATTTGTTCACCCAACATGCTGTTTATCTTATGGGAGAGACACCTCTAGTGAACTGTGGACCCCGGTCCAATTCTCTATACTGAAATACAATCTACTGCAATACTGTTCTACTGTTTTCTGCAAACAATCATCATCCACACTATACATCTAATCCTTTGTTACAGGAAGCCGGTGAGATTGACAACCTCACTGTTTCGTTGGGGCAAAGTACTTTGGTTGTGTTGTGCAGGTTCCACGTTGGCGCCGGAATCTCTGGTGTTGCGCCGCACTATATCCCGCCGCCATCAACCTTCAACGTGCTTCTTGACTCCTACTGGTTCGATTAAACCTTGGTTTCTTACTGAGGGAAACTTGCCGTTGTGCGCATCACACCTTCCTCTTGGGGTCCCCAACGGACGTGTCAACTGCACGCATCAGTGGTGGATAATCCTTTTAGTGCGAACAAGAGCGCAAGAATTCGCACCGGAGGAAGGGTTCCACGTCATTACCTAGCTCCAAAGACATCTTCTTCAGGCACTCACCATCCCTTCCGCAATCTAATTTTCAATAGTCAAATTGAAAGGACTCCCAAGGCAGCATTGCCTAGCAATTGGGATATAGATCATTCTAACACTGCAGGAAGGATGAAGCCTGAGGGTGAAGAGTGGGGAAATAACTCCAAGAGTTGGGATTCGCCGTCGGACATACTTCTTAACCGCGTCGAGCACAATTCGGAGATGATCCGCAACCTCATGTACAAGATTGATGAGCTTCAGGAGCTTGTTGAGAAGCTTGTCAAGAATTCATCACCACCATCGCCGAAGGAGTAATTCATCATCGGTATTGGCATCCCCTTGGTTTGTTCCAAGCTTGGGGGAGTGCCGCGGTATCACATCATCACTACCTTTTACTTTTTACTATCAAGTAGTGTCATATCATGAGTAGGGAAGTTATCATATAAGATGGGTTGCAGTGTGGAAGTATCTCTCCTTTAGTTGGTTGTCTATGTATCCCTTGGTGTGAGTTATCGTTATGAAATATTAATGAGAAGTCTTATCATTTACATATTGCACATCTTATTTTAGTTTGCAATCCTTATTATATGATTGATCTTGTTATTAGTATTGGTATCACTTTGGGAGCATGATGTCTACGGGTGCTTCTATTCTTGTAGACAGTGTTGGGCCTCCAAGAGCAGAGGTTTGTAGAACAGCAGCAAGTTTCCCTTAAGTGGATCACCCAAGGTTTATCGAACTCAGGGAGGAAGAGGTCAAAGATATCCCTCTCATGCAACCCTGCAACCACAAAGCAAGAAGTCTCTTGTGTCCCCAACACACCTAATAGGTGCACTAGTTCGGCGAAGAGATAGTGAAATACAGGTGGTATGAATAAGTATGAGCAGTAGTAACGGCGCCAGAAAAGTGCTTTGCTGTCCAGATCGGCGTGTGGTTGATGGTGGTAATATTGCGGGCGATAAAGATGCGATAAAACGATAAACAAGCAGCGATAGCAGTATTTAGGAACAAGGCCTAGGGATCATACTTTCACTAGTGGACACTCTCAACATTGATCACATAACAGAATAAATAAATAGATGCTAGACTCTACACTCTCTTGTTGGATGATGAACACCACTAACTGTGTAGGATTACACGAACCCTCAATGCCGGAGTTAACAAGCTCCACAATATTCGATGTTCATGTTTAAATAACCTTAGAGTGCATGACAGATCAACGCAACCAAACCAAGTACTAACATAGCATGCACACTGTCACCTTCACGCTACGAAAGGAGGAATAAATCACATCAATACTATCATAGCAATAGTTAACTTCATAATCTACAAGAGATCACAATCATAACCTACGCCAAGTACTACACGATGCACACACTGTCACCATTACACCGTGCAGGAGGAATAGACTACTTTAATAACATCACTAGAGTAGCACATAGATAAATAGTGATACAAAGCACATTGCAATCATAAAGAGATATAAATAAGCACTTCACTATGCCATTCATAACAGTGAATAAGTATTCTGTGAAATATAGCCTAAGAGACCCACACGGTGCACACACTGTCACCTTTACACACGTGGGACAAGGAGTCTCCGGAGATCACATAAGTAAAATCCACTTGACTAGCATAATGACATCTAGATTACAAGCATCATCATATGAATCTCAATCATGTAAGGCAGCTCATGAGATTATTGTATTGAAGTACATAGGGAGAGAGATTAACCACATAGCTACCGGTACAGCCCTTAGCCTCGATGGAGAACTACTCCCTCCTCATGGGAGACAGCAGCGGTGATGAAGATGGCGGTGGAGATGGCAGCGGTGTCGATGGAGAAGCCTTCCGGGGGCACTTCCCCGTCCCGGCTGCGTGCCGGAACAGAGACTCCTGTCCCCCAGATCTTGGCTTCGCGATGGCGGCGGCTCTGGAAGGTTTCTCGTACCGTGGCTTTTTCGTATCAAAGATTTAGGTCAGGGACCTTTAAATAGGCGAAGAGGCGGAGTCGGAGGGGCGACGAGGCGGTGACACACTAGGGGGGCGCGGCCAAGGCCTGGGCCGCACCACCCTGTCGTCTGGGGCCCACAAGGCCCTCCTCTGGCGGCTCTCGGGTGTTCTGGAAGCTTCGTCCAATTCTAAGATGCTGGGCGTTGATTTCGTCCGATTCCAAGAATATTTCCTTACTAGGATTTCTGAAACCAAAAACATCAGAAAACAGTAACTGGCCCTTCGGCATCTCGTCAATAGGTCAGTTTGGAAAATGCATAAATATGACATAAAGTATGCATAAAACATGTAGATATCATCAATAATGTGGCATGGAACATAAGAAATTATCGATACGTCTGAGACGTATCAGCATCCCCAAGCTTAGTTTCTGCTCGTCCCGAGCAGGTAAACGATAACAAAGATAATTTTTGAAGTGACATGCCATCATAATCTTGATCATACTATTGTAAGCACATGTAATGAATGCAGCGATCAAAACAATGGTAATGACATGAGTAAACAAATGAATCATATAGCAAAGACTTTTCATGAATAGTACTTTCAAGACAAGCATCAATAAGTCTTGCATAAGAGTTAACTCATAAAGCAATAATTCAAAGTAAAGGTATTGAAGCAACACAAAGGAAGATTAAGTTTCAGCGGTTGCTTTCAACTTGTAACATGTATATCTCATGGATATTGTCAATGCAAAGTAATATAACAAGTGCAATATGCAAGTATGTAGGAATCAATGCAGAGTTCACACAAGTGTTTGCTTCTTGAGGTGGAGAGAGATAGGTGAACTGACTAAACATAAAAGTAAAAGAAAGGCCCTTCGCAGAGGGAAGCATTGATTGCTATATTTGTGCTAGAGGTTTGGTTTTGAAAACAAGAAACAATTTTGTCAACGGTAGTAATAAAGCATATGTGTTATGTAAATTATATCTTACAAGTTGCAAGCCTCATGCATAGTATACTAATAGTGCCCGCACCTTGTCCTAATTAGCTCGGATTACCTGGATTATCATCGCAATGCATATGTTTTAACCAAGTGTCACAAAGGGGTACCTCTATGCCGCCTGTACAAAGGTCTAAGGAGAAAGCTCGCATCGGATTTCTCGCTATTGATTATTCTCAACTTAGACATCCATACCGGGACAACATAGACAACAGATAATGGACTCCTCTTTAATGCTTAAGCATTCAACAATGATTAATTTTCTCATATGAGATTGAGGATATTTGTCCAAAACTGAAACTTCCACCATGGATCATGGCTTTAGTTAGCGGCCCAATTTTCTTCTCTAACATTATGCATGCTCTAACCATTTGTTATCACCAGAATTTGACCGAGTCAGAGGTGGGCCGCGATCAAGATGGGCTTGAAGGATATACATGGAAGAAATACGTGAATCGGCCTTATATGCAAAGTTTTGGCTAGTTTGCCCTTGTATCTGTAATATAGTAGGATACGTGTCGGTTAGTTAGAGTTTGGCTCGTGCACGGTTGGGATTATTCCCACGCTAGAAAGTCTATGGACTATAAATATGTATCTAGGGTTTATGAAATAAACAACAATCACGTTCACCACAAACCAATCTAGGCGCATCGCCAACTCCCTTGTCTCGAGGGTTTCTTCCGGGTAAGCATCATGCTGCCTAGATCGCATCTTGCGATCTAGGCAGTACAAGTTTATTCGTTATCCATGCGTTGCTCGTACTGAAGCCTTTTTGATGGCGAGCAACGTAGTTATCTTAGATGTGTTAGGGTTAGCATTGTTCTTCGTATCATATGCTATCGCCGTGCAACCCTTAGACATCTAGCCGCCCTTACACCTATCTTAGGTGTAGGGGCGGCACCCCGCTTGATCATTATTTAGTAGATCCGATCCGTTATGGTTGCTCCTTGTTCTTCAAGGATTAGTTTAATATCTGCATAGTTAGGCCTTACAAAGGGTTGAAGGATCCAGCGGCGTGTAGGGTGTAGTTTGCTAGCCCTAGACAGGATGTTCCGAGGATCAACCTCGTGTTGGTTTTTAGGCCTTGTCTAGGATCGGCTTACGATCACCGTGCGCGGCCGCGAGGCTCAATCACGAGTAGGACGTTCCGATTATGCGGTGAAAACCCCAGATCGTCGTAGATCGTTTTAGCTTTATCTTGATCAAGCAGGACCACCATATATTCGTGCACCTCGTACGAATCATGGGTGGATCGGCTCTTTGAGCCGATTCACAGGACAACCTGAGAGCCGATCGAGGCTCGTATTTAACGTTTACGTGTATGCCATGCAGGAAACTAAGCGAGGCATCTCCATCACCTTCCTGACCAGGTATAAGTCAGGTGGCACACCCTTGCATCAGCATCGGACGTGCGTGCCAGAGTCTTTGCGGGCCGTCGCTCGGAGGGACCAGGGCCAGCCGCAGCCCTAAGTTGCTCCCGGCTCTCCTGTGTTGCCCGTCGCTGCTCGCCGGTGGGTTTCTGACCGCAACACATTCTGGCACGCCCGGTGGGACAATCTTCTACATCAACCACATTGCCATCTACATCTGAGGTGGCGGACGGCACCCCAGTCACGTACGAGGATTTGACCGAGGAGCTCAAGAAGTAGTACGACGAGGTCAAAGAGATCCTCGAAGCCGACCTCATCGGCTCGTTTCACAGAACCCGTTCACATGGCGTCAGGTGGAAAGGGTTCTCGCCTGAAGGTGCGCTCGATGGAATAGACCTGTCCGCCACGTCAGAAGAACGCACCGGGTCCCTGCGTCAGGAGATTAACTACATGGTGGCTCACTCGCTACACCGCCATTCTGAGAGCCTGGTGAACGCTTTGGAGCGTGTCGCTCTTCGCGTGATCCAGGAGATCATGAGGCACCAGTACTCTCCGTCAGGACCAGCTCTCGGGACATACCCAGGAGAGATGCCACTCCAGTCCCGTCCACCGCTGCCGTTCGCGTTGGCAGCACCAGAAGTGCCGAATTTATCGGCATACGCCGCTGACACGGTGGAATGCACGTACCCTGGGAGGTGCCAGCCAACGTTCTCGTTCAACATCAACATGGTAGAGCTTGGGATTCACCCTAATAAGGAAGGAGACGAGGGCAGCTGCTCTCATAGCCAGGACAAGGAGGAAGCTGTTCCACGCGATCAGCTCCGGCAATCCCAAAAAATCCCGGTTACAATCGAGATGAAGGCCGATTCCAGCAATCGGCCCGTATTATCCTTACCATACGTTCTTCCCGAATTTAGTGTCGATCTAACGGGTGACGGAAAGCTAGGGTATGGGTTCACATCGGCTGATGAGCTGGAAGAAGTCGACATCGGACTTGGAGATAAGCCGCGACCGACTTTTATTAGCAAGAAGTTAGATCCACATCTTAGGGGTCAGATGATAGCTCTGTTAAAAGAATACCCAGATTGCTTTGCATGGGATTACACAGAAATGCATGGGTTAGACAGGAGCATCATTGAGCATCGGCTCCCCCTTAAGAAGGGATTTCGGCCATTCCAACAACGAGCACGTCAGATGAAGGCCGAAATTCTGGAAGAGGTCAAGAAAGAGATTGAGAAGATGTTGGCCGCCGGGTTCATCAGGCCATGCAGGTATGCTGAATGGATCTCCAGTATCGTTCCTGTAGAAAAGAAGGATGGCCAATGGCGCGTGGCCATCGATTTCCGAGATCTCAACAGAGCCACTCCAAAGGATGAATACCCGATGCCTGTGGCAGAAACGTTGATCAATGCAGCTGCTGGCCACAAGGTGTTGAGCTTCATGGATGGTAACGCCGGCTATAACCAGATCTTCATGGCTCCAGAAGATATACACAAGACCGCATTCAGAGTACCAGGGGCAGTAGGCTTGTTTGAATATGTGGTCATGACCTTTGGGTTGAAGAATGCTGGTGCGACGTACCAAAGAGCCATGAATTATATATTTCACGATCTGATCGGCAAGTTGGTGGAAATCTACATCGACGACGTGGTAGTCAAATCTGTCTCCATGGAGGGACACTTGGATGATTTGCGACGCGTCCTAGACCGAACTCGGAAGTTCGGACTGAGAATGAATCCAAAGAAGTGTGCCTTTGGTGTGACGGCTGGTCAGTTCCTAGGTTTTCTGGTTCATGAACGGGGAATTGAGATCGGCCTGAAAAGTCAAGAGGCAGTGCGTACCATGCAGCCGCCCACCTCGAAGAAGGAGCTCCAATGTCTCATCGGCAAGATCAATTTTGTCCGACGGTTCATCTCTAACCTGTCAGGACGGATCGAGCCGTTCATAGCACTGGTGAAGATTAAATCTGACGACGAGTTTCACTGGGGGGCAGAACAGCAACAGGCGTTTGATGAGATTAAGCGGTATCTGACGACGCCGCCCGTGTTAGTTCCGCCCCAACAAGACAGGCCGTTCTATATCTACTTGTCAGTAGCTGACACGTCCATTGCTTCGGTGGTGGTGCAACTCTATGAGGGTGTTGAAAAGGTCGTTTTCTACCTCAGCAGGAGGATGTTGGATGCGGAGACCAGGTATCCCGAGGTCGAGAAGCTTTGCCTCTGCCTGTTCTTCACCTGCACCAAGCTTCATCACATCCTTTTGACGGCAGAGATCATCGTCATATGCAAGTCAGACGTTGTCAAGCACATGCTGTCGGCCCCTGTTTTGAAAGGCCGACTTGGCAAGTGGATGTTTGCGTTATCGGAGTTCGATCTTCGGTATCAGCCTGCGAAAGCAGTCAAGGGACAAGCGTTGGCCGATCTTATAGCTGAACGGATCAATACCAATATAGTAGCACTATCTATACGTGCATGGGCTATGTTCTTCGATGGATCGGCTTGTGACGATGGTTGTGGCATCGGCATTCTGCTCGTATCGCCTAGGGGGGCAATGTACTCCTTCTCCATCAGACTATCTACCCCTTGCACCAACAATGTCGCTGAGTATGAGGCAGTACGTAAGGGAATGGAGTTGCTGTTGGAAGCCGGGGCAGAAGCGGTAGAGCTTTTTGGAGACTCGAAGTTGGTGATTAACCAGCTCACGGATGAATATAAATGTGAAAGTGAATCGCTTTTCCCATATTGGATGGAATGCCGTGAGTTGATGACACGGTTTCGGTACATCAACTTTAATTGGGTCCCAAGATCCCGAAATACCGACGCCAACGATCTCGCACAAATGGCATCAGGCTATAAGGACATATCAGACGGGTCAGAAGTTCAGGTGCAGTTCCTGGAACAGGATGATTGGAGAGCCGAAATCTTCAATTACTTAAAAGATTCGGCTCGGGGGGCACCTAAACGGATAAGATACAAGGCCATGAAGTATGTCCTCATAGGAGACGACATGTTCTACAGGACGTTGGAAGGGTTACTACTCAAGTGCCTGGGACCAACCAAGTCTAATCGGCTCTTACATGAGGTACATGAAGGCGCCTGTGGAACTCATCAGTCGGCTCATAAGATGAAGTGGCTAATTAGGCGATCAGGGTTTTATTGGCCCACCATGCTTGAAGATTGCTTCAAGTACTACAAAGGGTGCCAAGCGTGCCAGATGTTCGGGAAGATTTAGATGGTACCCGCATCAGCAATGAACCCTATCATCAAGCCTTGGCCGTTTCGAGGGTGGGGCATGGATATGATCGGCAAAATCCATCCGGCGTCGAGTAAAAAACATGAATGGATTTTGGTTATTACAGATTACTTCACCAAGTGGGTGGAGGCCGTCCCTATGAAGAAGGTGAAATCAGAAGATGTGATCAAGTTTGTGAAAGAACACATCATTCATAGGTTCGGGGTTCCCCAAACTATCACGACCGATGGAGGTTCGGTCTTTATTTCTAAAGAATTCAGAAAGTTCTGTGATGACATGGGGATTAAGCTGATCCGATCATCTCCATACTATGCTCAAGCCAACGGGCAAGCTGAAGCGTCCAATCAGAGCCTGATCAAGCTGATCAAGAGAAAAATTGACGAGAACCCTAGGGATTGGCATGAAAAGTTATCAGAAGCTTTGTGGGCCTACCGCATGTCGTGCCATGGAGCTATAAAAACTTCGCCGTACCAGCTCGTCTATGGACAGGAAGCCGTATTACCTTGGGAAATTACGGCTGGATCAAGACGTGTCACGTTTCAGAATGATCTAACAGCTGAAGAATATGCAGCTTTGATGAGTGACACTATTGAGGACGCAACAGAACTTAGGCTTTGGTCGTTGGAGAAGATTAAAGAGAACAAAGCCAGGGTAGCTCGTGCCTACAATAAGAAGGTTAGACCAAAGGAGTTTCAAGTTGGTGATCTAGTATGGGAAGCTGTGTTGCCGTTAGGAACTAAGGACAAGGCATATGGCAAATGGTCTCCTAATTGGCACGGTCCGTACAAAGTCGTCCAGGCCTTGAAGGGTAATGCATACATGCTGGAGCAGTTGGACGGCGTTAAGTTCCCAGTAGCCGTCAATGGTCAACACCTCAAGAAGTATTTCCCAAGCATGTGGGATGATGGGCAGTAAGGTGTGGAGGCCGATTTTAAATCGGCCAGTAAAAAAAAATCACAGCCGATGCGCAGACATCGACTTGAGAAAACATGCGGAGACAACAGTATGCGAGTACAGCCGATGCACGGGCATCGACTTCAGAATAATAAAAGCCGATACATTGCTATCGACTCTAGAGAAATAAGCTCGATTAAGCGGGTTAACAGATCGGTTTCAGATCGGAAGTCATGATATTTGGGATGGATCTCCTAGTGAGTTGCTGAGGAATTCGATCTGCGCGTTTAAGGTGGAAAGATGGTTTGGACGTGAGTTAGACCTGTTGGACCGCGTGATTAGGCAATGGCTTGGCCTCAAATCGCGTTTATAATGCAAGCCGATGCTCTGCCATCGGCTCTCTGTACGGCGACTTCGTTCGACGATCGGCAAAGTTGACAAGGAAGCAAAATTAATTGATGAATATTTTCTTCATTAATAGAGGGATTTCTTACAAAGAAAGAGCCGATTGCTCAGAGAAGAGAGAACAAAAGCCGACTACTACTGCTAGTCCCTAATCTAAGGGCCGTTGCTGCCCTCGTCGTCGTCGTCGCTGCCGCCGGCGCAGCTGCTGATAGGCCCCTCATCGGAGCTCCCGTAGCCTTCTACGGGAGCCTCGTCTTCCTCATCGTCGTCATCGCTGTCGTCGTCCCACCAGGTGCGGAGGCGCTTCGCCGGTGGGTAACCTTCGAGGGAGTCGTCGTCTTCCTCCTCCGCCTCTTCCTCGGAGGAGGTGAAGTCGTCCCAGGAGAAGCGGTCGTCCTCGCTCTCCTCCTCCTCCTCCCCTTCGACGAGGAATCGAAGGTCGTCCTCTCCGTCGGTCAAGGATTTGTCATCCTCGGACCAGATGGAGGAATCGTGTTCCTCCATGTCCCACGTCGTTGGGGCGAGAATGTCGTGCGCCGCCAATGAGCCCCACTCCGGCGTCGGCTCGCGAGATGAGGAAGAGTCGGAGAAGACTGATGAGGCAGAGGAGGACGAAGAGGAGAAGGACTGGGAAGAAAGAGCCGACGAGGCAGAGGAGGAAGAAGAAGAGGACATGGCTACGGGAGATTGGGGATTTTTGGGTGCCGATGGCCAGAACAGAGCGAGGGGATGAAGTGGCAAACTGCTCAGAGCGGTTAAATAAAGGGGATAGAGTAGAGATTCAATGCCACAGCAGTTTCCGAGGAGGCGGTGCCCAAAAAACAACGGTCAAATCACGCGGAAGAGTTGAGAAGGCAGAGCATCATGATGAAGGATGCTGCGACGGTTCTGCTCTGCCACGACATGACCCGACGAAGAAAAGCAGAGTGATTTTGGAATTATCAATTCCAAAACCAGGGGGGCATGTGTTATCACCAGAATTTGACCGAGTCAGAGGTGGGCCGCGATCAAGATGGGCTTGAAGGATATACATGGAAGAAATACGTGAATCGGCCTTATATGCAAAGTTTGGGCTAGTTTGCCCTTGTATCTGTAATATAGTAGGATACATGTCGGTTAGTTAGAGTTTGGCTCGTGCACGGTTGGGATTATTCCCACGCTAGAAAGTCTACGGACTATAAATATGTATCTAGGGTTTATGAAATAAACAACAATCACGTTCACCACAAACCAATCTAGACGCATCGCCAACTCCCTTGTCTCGAGGGTTTCTTCCGGGTAAGCATCATGCTGCCTAGATCGCATCTTGCGATCTAGGCAGTACAAGTTTATTCGTTATCCATGTGTTGCTCGTACTGAAGCCTTTTTGATGGCGAGCAACGTAGTTATCTTAGATGTGTTAGGGTTAGCATTGTTCTTCGTATCATATGCTATCGCCGTGCAACCCTTAGAAATCTAGCCGCCCTTACACCTATCTTAGGTGTAGGGGCGGCACCCCGCTTGATCATTATTTAGTAGATCCGATCCGTTATGGTTGCTCCTTGTTCTTCAAGGATTAGTTTAATATCTGCACAGTTAGGCCTTACAAAGGGTTGAAGGATCCAGCGGCGTGTAGGGTGTACTTTGCTAGCCCTAGACAGGATGTTCCGAGGATCAACCTCGTGTTGGTTTTTAGGCCTTGTCTAGGATCGGCTTACGATCACCGTGCGCGGCCGCGAGGCTCAATCACGAGTAGGACGTTCCGATTATGCGGTGAAAACCCCAGATCGTCGTAGATCGTTTTAGCTTTATCTTGATCAAGCAGGACCACCATATATTCGTGCACCTCGTACGAATCATGGGTGGATCGGCTCTTTTAGCCGATTCACAGGACAACCTGAGAGCCGATCGAGGCTCGTATTTAACGTTTACGTGTATGCCATGCAGGAAACTAAGCGAGGCATCTCCATCACCTTCCTGACCAGGTATAGGTCAGGTGGCACGCCCTTGCATCAGCATCGGACGTGCGTGCCGGAGTCTTTGCGGGCCGTCGCTCGGAGGGACCAGGGCCAGCCGCAGCCCTAAGTTGCTCCCGGCTCTCCTGTGTTGCCCGTCGCTGCTCGCCGGTGGGTTTCTGACCGCAACACCATTCTAGCGGTAAATCTCCCTTACTTCAGACAAGACGGACATGCATAGCAACTCACATGATATTCAACAAAGAGTAGTTGATGGCGTCCCCAGGAACATGGTTATCGCACAACAAGCAACTTAATAAGAGATAAAGTGCATAAGTACATATTCAATACCACAATAGTTTTTAGGCTATTTGTCCCATGAGCTATATATTGCAAAGGTAGAGGATAGAAATTTAAAGGTAGCACTCAAGCAATTTACTTTGGAATGGCGGAGAAATACCATGTAGTAGGTAGGTATGGTGGACACAAATGGCATAGTAGTTGGCTCAAGGATTTTGGATGCATGAGAAGTATTCCCTCTCGATACAAGGCTTAGGATAGCAAGGTTATTTGAAACAAACACAAGGATGAACCGGTGCAGCAAAACTCACATAAAAGACATATTGTAAACATTATAAGACTCTACACCGTCTTCCTTGTTGTTCAAACTCAATACTAGAAATTATCTAGACCTTAGAGAGACCAATTATGCAAACCAAATTTTAGCAAGCTCTATGTATTTCTTCATTAATAGGTGCAAAGTTGTTGGGGGGATAACCCCCGGTATGCCAAAGGCATGCCAAACCGGATGGTTTGGGCCATCAAGATACCGGTTTAATGTTCTTACCGGAAGCCTAGTAGGAATCCGGGAGAGCAAGGCTAAGCCGGTATCCCCAAAGGGGTATGCCGGAACCCGGTATAGAAGATACCGGAAAGGAGAGCCTGTCGGCAGGACTGGTCAAAGATTCTCTTCAGAGCAAGAAGACAAGGATGAGCTAAGCAAAGTAACTTTATTCAGAGCCCTGGTGCCAAAGAGAGAGGTGACGGAGAAAGAAGCCGGAGGACGTCAGCTTCTATGATAAAAGAAGGCCCCGGTGTCACCTATGATTAAAGTAGCTTTGTACAGTAACCCTGTAAAGTAGTTTGTCCAGTCAAAGATGCCATTAGGGTTTCTTGCTCTGTAAGCCACCCTCTCCCCTATATAAGGAGAGGGGGCAGCCCTCCTTGCGGGCACGTTACGTTAGGTTACGAAGTGTGTGTATGTATGAAGGCAGAGCCTGTAACCTGTGTGAATCTATGAACATGGTGATCTAGAGGGAGTTCTTCCTTGTGTCTTTCTTCTTCGACCTCTGGCCTTGGCCAAGTTCTTGAGGAAACCATCCGGAATCTCTTCCCACCTGATCGCAAACCCTCCCCCGAATCCTCTTGCGTCCATTCGGCCCCAATCTAAGCCATCCTATGGCATCTCGTACATTCACCACGACGACAGTTGGCGCCCACCGTGGGGCATGAAGTGGCGCTTGATGGAGTTCACATTCGGGCGGGCGTCCTCGAGATCTCCGGCGAGCGTACGGTGTCCGCGTTGGTGCAGCGCATCTACGCCATGGACTTCATCAACGACAATGCGGGCTGCTTCGCCAACGGCGGCGTCTTCCCCAAGAACGGCCGCATCATCGAGTTCGGCAGCCACCGCGTCTACTTCGGCACCGTCCCCGTGCGCCAGCGCCTCTCGCCGGTGCTGGTGGCACCGGACCCGCCAAGATGGCTCTGTGCTGGCCGCGCCGCCGGCAGCGTCGAGGTAATGATGACCGGTGTGGCTGGTGCAGGAAAGGAGGTTGCGGCTGAAGGTGCCGGTCGCGCGGTTTCGACCCGTGCGGCTAAGCCACCGCTGGAGCGCGGCGCAGGCGCAGCGGGAGCATCATCCGCGCCACCGGAGACACCGCTCCAGGCGGCGATGAACGTCCTCGCCACCCCCATCGCGCAGAACATCGACCCGGCAGCGGCTCAGGCAGAGCTGGAGGCGCAGCGCCAGAAGATGCTGGAAAGCGGCAAGGACATCGTCAGGGCGCAGCGCGAGCTGAACCTAACCGTACGTGAGTATAACGCTGCCCATGGCTTTGCTTCTGTTAGCGCGCATGCTGCTAGGATGCCGGAAAACCGGCTAAAAGCTCGCAACCTAGATCAAGATTTGCGCAAAGAGATTC
Source organism: Lolium perenne (assembly GCF_019359855.2). Taxonomy (NCBI): domain Eukaryota; kingdom Viridiplantae; phylum Streptophyta; class Magnoliopsida; order Poales; family Poaceae; genus Lolium; species Lolium perenne. The sequence continues at coordinate 302,014,506 of NC_067245.2, read as the reverse complement.
TTACCGGCAAGAGTGCCTCTGCATCTGTTAGCATCGTGGAAAAGCCTAAGTATAGCAGCCCGGATAAAACTATAAAAGCTGCTAAGGCTGCAGTAGAGCTGTGCGAGTCGCTTTCCGGAGAGGCTTTGTTAAAGCAGCAAGAACGTGTTAGAGAGCTGCTGGAAACCATAGAGCAGCAAAATGCTGAGCAGCTGGCTAAGCTGAACAAGGCCGCGGCCTCAAAATCCGCGCGTTCAACAAAGAATGCCGGTAGCAAGTCCCATGGGCAGGCATCGTCCCCCCATCCGGATAGAAGAAGAGAAAAAGATGTGAATGCGCAGCAGATGACTGTGTACGATCCGGTTCTTGCCGGAAAGCAACAAGCCGGGCAACTAGATGCCGGTAGAAAAAGCCAAGGGGCAGAGCGAGGCTACGCCAGAGGCTATGCCGGAAACAATCATGCCGATAGATATGAGACCGGGCAAAACTATCGAGCTGCAAGGGCAGCGTACGATGAGGAGGAGATAGATCCCCCAAGGTACCGGCAGGCAAGGGCCGCGGTACCGGAATGTTACGATGAAGCCGATTCTACAAGACCGGCACCATACCGGAACCCATTGGGAGAACGCCTGGGGGAGAGATACTTACCGGAACGGGATGCGAGGCACCGTCTGGATAGAGTGTACTTGTCAGAAATGATCGAGGAGGAAGGTCCTCCAGGTCCAAAGTGCTTTGGCCCAAGGATCATGAAAGAAAAACCACCAGTTCGCAACTTTATGTTGCCCCGTGACACAAAAACATACGATGGCACCACAAAGCCGGAAGATTGGCTCGCGGATTACGTGACCGCAGTATACGTTGCAGGCGGTGGAGGAACCGTAGCAGGAGGAGGAAACCGGCGTTGGGCCGTGAGGATCATACCATCGTTTTTGGTTGGACCGGCAAGAATCTGGCTAAACAACTTGCCGGCAGGAAGCATAAACGGCTGGTTGGATTTTGAGGAGGCTTTTGTGAGCAATTTCAGCAGCACCTATCAGAGGCCAAACAGGCCGCAGCAACTTGCTCTGTGTGTGCAGCGCCCAAATGAAACAGACCGGGATTATCTGGCCCGGTGGAACACCACAAGGAACTCCTGTGAAGGGGTGATCGAGGCACAAGCCATTGCTTGGTTTAGCAGTGGATGCAGGAGAGGTTCACCGTTGTGGCAAAAGTTGCAGCGCAACATGCCAACAACGCTGGCAGAGATGATACGTGTGGCGGATAGCTATGCGTTGGGAGACCCAACGCAGCCGGCAGTGCAACCGGAGCCGGAACAGCTGCGCCACGAACAACACCGGGACAACCGGAATAACAAAAGAAGAGAAGATTTTCCGGATCGAAGGTACGGTCCGCAGCAAGTTGCTGCGGTGCAGGAAAACTTTGAGGCCAGCGACAGCCAGAGGCAGAAAACCGGATCGCAGCCGTGGGCGGGTCCTAAGAAGCAGTGGGTGGAAAAGAAACCCTGGGTCCAGAAAAGAAACTGGCAAGAACCCGCAAAATACACCATGGAAGCTGCCATGGACCAACCTTGCCGGTGGCACACACCGAATCCGGCACATCCGTCAAACCATCTGACGAAGGATTGTACCTAGACCAAGTACTTGATGCAAAAAGGAACAGCAAAAGATGCGCGGCCACCACAAGACATGCCGCAGCAGCAGCAACAACTACCGCCACCACCACCACTTACTGGGGCAAACGCCTTACCAGTGCAGCCAAACCGGCAGCAGTACCAGCAAGTTAACCGGGTGGAGCAAAATGATAACCAGCCACCTCCACCGGCACCTTTGGGCCGGAATGTTTACGAAGACCCGCATCTGTGCTGTGTTGTTTTTGTCACTGAGCCAACAGACCGGCAAAGTGTACACCGGCGCTCCATGGAGGTCAATGCTGTGATGCCGGCAGTTCCCAAGTACATGATGTGGTCCAATCAGGAAATTACCTGGTCATCCAAGGATCACCCTAAGATCATGCCGAATCCGGGTGGATATGCTCTTGTTGTGGACCCAATCATGAAAGGACCGCAAACTCGAGTGAAGTTCAGCAAGGTGCTGATAGACAATGGCAGTAGCATCAACATCATGTACAAGCACACCATGCATACGCTGGGCATAACAGAAAACATGCTTCAGCCAACGCGCACAACGTTCCACGGGATCGTTCCTGGCTTGTCCTGTGCCCCGATAGGAAAAGTTCGCGTGGACGTGGCATTTGGAGGACGTGACAATTGCCGGGTGGAAAATCTGGAGTTTGAGGTGGTGGATCTAGACAGTCCCTACCATGCATTGCTGGGGAGACCGGCGTTGGCTGCTTTCATGGCCACCACTCATACGGCTTACCTCAAGATGAAGATGCCGGCACCTCGTGGGCCATTGACTGTGGTGGGAAACTATAAGATCTCACTGGAAACTGCATCTGCCGGATCGAACCTAGCGGAATCGCTGGTGATCGCGGAGGAAAAGAAAAGAATGCAAACAGCTGTTGCGCTGGCTCAGTCCTCACAAATGAGCTTAGCGGCAATGAGTGAAAACATGGGTTCGCCGGCGTTCAAGCCAACCAATGAAACAAAGGACATCGTGCTGGATCCGGCTTACCCAGAGCGCACCGTTCGTATCGGTGCCGGTCTCGACCAAGCATAGGAAAGCGCGCTCGTCAGCTTCCTCCGTGAGAATCGGAATATCTTTGCCTGGTCAACTGATGATTTGGTAGGTGTTCCGAGGGAGCTGGCTGAGCACTCTCTAAACGTCCGGAAAGATGCCAAGCCGGTGCGGCAACCACTGCGCCGGTTCGCTGAAGACAGAAGAAAGATCATAGGAGAAGAGGTAACCAAACTGCTTGTTGCCGGATTCATTGTGGAGGTCACGCACACAGAGTGGCTGGCCAATCCGGTGATGGTTGAAAAGAAGAAAGATGAGAACCTGGAGGCAAAAGCTCCGAAGGTGTGGCGCATGTGCATCGACTACACCAACCTGAACAAGGCTTGCCCAAGAGATCCTTTTCCTTTGCCACGAATCGATCAAGTGATTGATTCAACTGCTGGGTGTGAGTTGTTGTCCTTTCTGGATGCCTATTCCGGTTTCCACCAAATTCCCTTGAAAAAGGAAGATCAAATAAAAACTGCGTTCATTACCCCGCACGGGGCTTATTGCTATGTCACTATGCCTTTTGGTTTGCGCAACGCTGGTGCAACGTACCAGCGCTGTATGCAAAAATGCTTGTTTGATCAAATTGGAAAAAATGTGCAAGTCTATGTGGATGACATCGTGATAAAAACTAAGGTAAAGAACACCTTAATTGATGACATCCGGCAAACATTCGATAACCTAAGACGGTTCCGGATGAAACTCAATCCGGCAAAATGTACCTTCGGTGTCCCTGCCGGCAAGCTGCTCGGTTTCCTGGTATCAAGCCGGGGCATAGAAGTTAATCCGGTAAAGATCCGGGCAATAGAAAGAATGGCTATCCCTCGAGAGTTAAAAGATGTGCAAAAGTTTACCGGAAGCTTGGCATCGCTGAGCCGGTTTGTAAGCAGGTTGGGAGAAAAAGCTCTGCCACTCTATGCTCTCATGAAAAAATCTGACACGTTCGTCTGGACCCCTCAGGCAGACGCAGCGTTTAAAGAGCTAAAAACAATGCTAGCCACGGCACCCATACTGGCTTCACCTCTAGAAAGGGAGCCTATGCTGTTATACATAGCAGCAACAAACCGGGTTGTGAGTGTAGTGGTTGTAGTTGAAAGAGAAGAGGAAGAAAAAACCGTCCAGAGGCCGGTATACTACTTGAGTGAGGTGCTCTCCCTCTCAAAACAAAACTACCCTCACTTCCAAAAAATGACTTATGGCGTGTACATGGCCGCCACAAAACTCAAGCACTACTTTGAGGAGCACCCCATGAAGGTGGTGAGTGAAGCACCAATTTCCGACATCATGTGCAACAAAGATGCCAGCGGCCGGATTGCAAAATGGACAATCCAGATATCACCATACGTGCCGGTGTATGAAAGAAGAGATGCCATAAAATCACAGGCTTTGGCTGATTTCCTTGTTGATTGGGCGGAGATGCAATACAAACCACCAGATCAGAGGATAGAGTACTGGAAAATGCACTTTGATGGATCTAAGCTCAAGGAAGGTCTAGGTGCCGGTGTGGTGCTTACTTCACCAAAAGGAGACCACCTCCGGTATGTTTTGCAAGTACATTTCAGGGCATCGAACAATGTCGCTGAATATGAAGCTTTGATCCATGGGCTCAAGGTCGCAAAAGAAATCGGTGCACATCAGATCATTTGTTATGGAGATTCAGACCTTGTGGTACAGCAGTGTTCCGGAGATTGGGATGCAAAAGATGCCAACATGGCCTTGTACCGGTTTCACGTGCAAAAGATTGCCGGATTCTTCGAAGGGTGTGAGTTTCACCATGTGCCGCGAGCAGAAAATGAAGCCGCGGATGCTTTGTCCAAGCTGGGCTCATCTAGGCAAGAAATTCCTCCCGGAATAGCTTTGGCTCACTTAAGAGTGCCATCGATCAAACCAAGCCCGGAATCAGAATCAATTTTTGTACCGGAGTCACACGTAGTACCCATGGATATCGATGAAGGGAACCCGGGGACTGCTCCGGTAGGCTCGGGGACTGCTGTACCCATACCGGAAGAAATGATGCTGGTGGATAGCATGGAGATAGATGCACCGGTGTTTTTGGTTCGAGAGATACCATCATGGGTTAAACCTGTTAAGGAATTCCTGATCAGCGGCATCTTGCCGGCTGACGAAAATGAATCAAGGAGGATACAAAGAAGGTCCAAAGCTTACACGTTCATCAATGGTGAGGTGTACAAGAGAAGCGTTACCGGTGTCCTTCAAAGATGTGTGGAACCGGAGGAAGGGAAAGAAATGCTTGAGGAAATTCACCAAGGAGAATGTGGGCATCATGCTTCGTCAAGGGCGCTAGTAGCAAAAGTATTCCGGCATGGGTTCTATTGGCCCACTGCTTTGGAGGACGCTGAGGACTTGGTAAGAAAATGCAACGGCTGCCAGAGGTACGCCAAGCAAAACCATACCCCAGCATCCGGTTTAAAGACAATACCGCTAACATGGCCATTCGCCGTTTGGTGCCTTGACATGGTTGGACCATTCAAAACTGCAAGAAGCAGCATGACTCACATCTTGGTCATGGTGGATAAGTTCACCAAATGGCTAGAGGTAAAACCTATCGCAAAGTGTGATGGGCATACAGCGGTGAAATTCCTAAAAGATGTCATTTTGCGGTATGGATACCCGCACAGCATCATCACTGATAATGGAACCAACTTTGCTCAAGGTGAGTTCAAAAGGTTCTGCGAAGAAAAAAACATCCGGTTGGATTTGTGCTCAGTAGCACACCCACAAGGCAATGGCCAAGTGGAAAGAATGAATGCCTTGGTGCTTTCCGGTATCAAGCCTAGACTCATTGATGCGGTGGAAAAGTCACCGGGATGTTGGCTTGATGAGCTACCATCAGTACTGTGGAGTATAAGAACAACCCCAAACCGGTCTACCGGATACACTCCCTTCTTCATGGTTTATGGAGCAGAAGCAGTGATACCAACCGATATCATTCATGATTCACCAAGGGTACAGCTCTATACTGAGCAAGAGGTCAAGGAGGCCAGAGAAAATGATGTCGACTTGCTGGAAGAAGCAAGAGAGCTGGCTTTGGCAAGAACAGCCATTTACCAGCAAAACCTAAGACGCTATCATAACCGAAAGGTTAACCCAAGAGTTTTCCGGGAAGGAGATCTTGTACTTCGCCTGGTGCAGCGCACTGAAGGCCGGCATAAGCTTTTGCCACCATGGGAAGGTCCCTTCATTGTAAGCAAGGTGCTTCACAATGATGCATACTACTTGATCGATGCACAGGAGTGGAAGAAAGGAAAGGCGGACAGGTCCGGAGAAGAAAGCAAGCGTCCATGGAACGTAGCTCTGTTGCGTCCTTTCTACTCTTGAAGTGGTGGTGTAAGAAGTTCCTTTTTTGTACCTTATATGCTATGAATAAAAGATGCCGGAACCTTGAATGAATCTCGGGGACTACCCCAACTTAAGTTGCATGTAACTTGTTTATTTTTTCAGTTTACCGGTTGCTTATTGAATGGTTTTTCTTTCCGGTTTAGTAGTGTGCTACATCCTACCGGAGTCTTCGACTCTGCTGCTGTCCGCAAACCGGCTTCATGGCAAGCAAGATAAACCGGTAGGAGATAAGCACATGAACTGCGAAAAGGGAGAGCAGGAAAGAACAATCCGGAAAATTTAACTAACCCCGGTTAAACCGGTTTTTTGCAAAATTTCAAAGTTATTTCTAAGTTCAAGAAGATGCTTGTTTGGTGAAAGAACCTTGTGCTCATACGCCAAAGAACGCCCAGAGAAGGCAGGCAGAGCCAAGGCAAAAGAACCAAGTATGCATCAAATTGGATGCGGAAGCAATTGAGAAATCTTTGCAGTACAGGATAAAAGCAGAACCAAAAGCAATTATGCTAAGACAAACTCATAAATACTTAGCTACCGGTATAACTTACCGGCAGGAAATGTTGTAGCACAACCACAGGCAAACTTAAAGTCTTACATCATAGACCCCGGCATTCCGGGGCAGAATTTAACGAACATTGTTTCAAAGATAAGCAGGACCAACAAACAGATAGCAGGCAAACACTTCAAAGAGAATAATCACGCAGCAGGGGCTTCCGGAGGAGCAGCGCCGGCATCAGCATCGTCCAGGACCTCTTCTTCGGCTTCACCCTCCTCCTCGTCGAGATAGTCCGTGACGCCAGGAGGGGGAGGGATGAAGGTGCGCATGTCAGCATACTCCGCGATGCGGTACGCGCGATCCTGCCGCTTGGCGGAGAGGATCGGGTCCAGATCCGTTTCTGCGTCTTCACGCACGCCAGTAAGGGCGTCCAGATCGAGCTCCGGGTACCAGGAGCAGGCGACGCGGAGGGCGGAGTCCGCTCCAGCGCGGGCAGCAGAACACTGCCACTCGCGGATCCTCTTGCCGGCACCCTTGAGGCGATCGCTGATGAGGGAGAAGGTGTCCGGCACCTCCTCGCCAGGCCATAAAGTCCTGTATAGCTGGGTAGCTACATCAGGGATGTCCGAAAGATTGCGGTCTATGCAGCGCATATGGGACACCCGCGCGTTAAGCGCGACCAGATGGTCCTTGGGCGTCCATGGCACGGTAAGATCCGCTTGGCCTTTGTCCTTACGTTGCGCGTCGACCTTCTTGACGGCGTACCTCTGCGAGTCCGGAAAGAGGCCTATGCAAAGAAAGAAAAAGTTTAAGGAAAAGAGTCCGGAAGAAAAAGAGACCGGAGAGAAAAGAATCCGGAAGAAGAGAGACCGGACGGGAAGATAGCGGAAAGAAAATGGGGTCGAAGGAAGAAAGGCTCGTATGCAGTAGTCAAAGTGTAAAAGAAAAGAACTTACGGAGGGCGAGTGTGTCGGTCTGCAGGATCAGCTGATCGCACTCCTTGTGCCCCTCCTCCAGCCGCGCGGCCTTCTCCTCGGCACCCTTCCGGGCCTTAGCCATCTCCTCCAGCTCTGCCCGCAACACCACAGTGGCATTGCAGGCATTCTCCAGAGCCTCGTCCAACTTGGCCGCTGCGGTCACTTCAGCGGCTTTGAGGGCCTTGGCGTGGTCAAGCCCCAGCTGAATCAGCTAAGACTTGAGCTCCTGGTAGCTGGTCTTGAGGGCGTTCAGCTCCTCCTGGTGCTGCCGGCTGAGCTGGTCCTTCTCCCCTGTAACCGGAAAAAAGAGTGTTAACAAGGTTACACTAGTAAAAATGAAAAGAAACCAAGTTCAAAGGAGAAAGGAAAAAATAGTACGTTGGGCCGCGGCGAGCTGCTCCTTCAGAGCATCGATGGAAGCTTCCGGGATCACTGTTGAACAGAAATTGTAAATATCACAAGGAAAAAAGGTTTCCGGTAGCAAAGATGCCGGTGAAACAAAAAAACTTACCTTGGCACTTGTCATGTGCCTCAGCGAGCTCCCGGTGCTCCCATAAAAGCTCCTCGAAGAGGGCCTTCCGAGCGTCAGCGGTGACCTGTTCAAGAAAAAGAAGAAATAAGTTAAGTTTTGCGCTAAGAACAAAGTTCTTAACCCGAAACTCGGGATCACAAAGTGCCGGTTTTGCGCGTTTTTAGGATAAGTTTTGCGCTAAGAACAAAGTTCTTAACCCGAAACTCGGGGACTGGCAGTGCCGGTTTTGCGCATTTCTAAGGTAAATTGTGTGTTAAGAAGAAGGTGTCCAACCCGAAACTCGGGGACTGGCAGTGCCGGTTTCACGATATATTCTTAAGTTAAGTTTTGTGCTAAGAGCTGCGCTCTCACCACAAAACTCGGGGACTGGGAAGATAGACAAGAGCCAGAAACATTGAAACCGGCATGAAACTAAGGAAAAGATAAAACAGAGCCGGAAACGAAGAAACCGGGAAAGATTGAAAGTTAGTAGAACATACCGTCAGATTGTTCGTGGAATCGTACCACGCGCTGTCAAGCTCTTTTACGGCGTTCCGGAGCCGCATGAAGTGCTCCTCAGAACACCGATCCCCGACAGGATCAGGTGCCGGCAGCCGGTCCTTGCCCATTCCGCGGGTCGCCGGAGTGATGTCCGCGGCGTTCCACTTTTGAGCATAGGGCAGGAGGTGCCCCAGGTCCCGGCCTTGGCGCTGGAACTCCGTGATGCGGCCGAGGAGGCCGGTGGCCTTCATACTGGCACTTTTGGCGGCCTTGGAGACGTGCAGCACCAAGGGCTGCTGGCCGCCCGAAGGGGCACTGGAGGCCGTCGCCTTCCCCTTAATGAGCTTGGAAGGCTTGGGCGGCGGCGCGGTAGAGGAGGCCCCGGAGGTCTTGGCCGGCGGCGCGCTAGGAGCGGCCTTGGAGGGCTGGGCGCGAGGAGCCTCTGGCGGAGGCATGAGGATGGTGCGTGGAGAAGGGGGAGCGCCAGGAGCGTCACCCGTGTTGGAGCCTTCCGGCGCGGAAGATTCCGGCGCGGAAGTTGTCTTTTCAAGGACGGGAGGAGCAGAAGGCTCCGCCCGCCCGGCAGCTTCTTCTTCTCCGGCGCCGATGTTGCTGGCGCCGGTGTCTTGGTGTTCCGGGAGGAAGGAAAGATCCGCCTCCGTGCGGTGATCTGACAGTGAAGGGGCCGCACGCCCCGAATTTGTTGTGCCCCCCGAAAGGGAGGCAGAGAAGAGCGGCACCAGATGGTGCCGGGCTTGAACGAGGAGGAGGGGTTGAGGTCCTTGCAGATCCCTCAGAGCCCGATGGCCTTGGGCCAAGCTTGAGAGCGGGGCTGAGAAAAAGAGAAAAAGACCAATGGTTGAGAAAAAGCAACCGGAAAAAGAACTTAGCAAAAAAGAGGCAAGCCGGAAAATAAAATTACCCGGAAGCGGTTGGCATCGCTTTGCGCCCGTAGCGGCGCACGCCCACTTCCTTCTCCCCCACGGGCTCCGTCCGGAAGCGCTTGGAGGGAGGAGCATGGCTGGAGCCGGCAGTAGATGCCGGCTGCTTGTTCTTTTGGCCCTGGGCCATGAGTTTGTCCACAAACTCAGAGCCGGCCTCGGCGCGCAGGGGCGGCACGCGCTCGTGGATCTGTGAGTTGGATATGGCTAAGAAGCAATTCGCAAGAAAGCAATAGTGGCAAAGTATAGGAAGCCGGAAAAGAAAGTACCTCGAGCACAACCAGGTCCTCGGGGTTTCCGGTGGGCTCCGGCGGGTCCCGGCCAAGGCGCGCAGCCGGAGTCTTCCCCATCTTCAGATCCTTCCAAAAAATGTAAGGATCCGGGTCGAAGGAGTCAAAGGCGCGCTTCCGGAGAGTTCTTCGCGGCTCTGCCCGGATGAGAGGGAAGCGGTCCCTGGCCTGAAACAAGATAAAAAAGAAGGTTAACAAAAGCAGAAGTTACAGGCAGAAGACAACCCTAAATTGCGCAATCTCTTACTTCTTGAGTCGGAGGGTTAGAGGAACTGAGGGGAAGGAGGCCCCATTCCCACGCAAAAGGCATAGCAGTTTGACAAATCTGCTTAGCCTTGCGAACAACGTCTTTCTTGCTGAGAGCACGGCCTGTGATCTTGGTAGGATCGCCTGGGCCATACATCTCGCTCATCCTATGTGCGCGGCGCTTAAGAGGAAGCACCCGGCGCGATATGAAAGTCCGGATGATATCATCAGAACAGATGTTGGTCTCCTTCTTCAAAGAGGCCAAGAAGCGCACTACCCGGTTGGTTTCGGCGTGTTCCGTCCTCGGGTTGTAGCTCCAGTTGGTTCTGCTGGGGGGGCCCCTCTTGGTATGGAGGAAGATTGATGCGATCGGCGCGGCCGGTGTTCTTCACATAGAAGAAAGTTCCTTGCCAGGCGCGGCAAGACTCGAGGCCAGAAAACTTAAGAAAAGTGCTCCCTTGGCGGGAGCCGACGATGCAGGAGCCGCACTGCACGGGCGGCTTGGGCTTAGGGATCTCCTTGCCCTGGACGGAGTTGATCCGCAAGTTGAAGAAACGGGCAAACATCTCACAAGTGGGACGAATGCCGATGTAAGCCTCCATGAAGGTGGCATAGCAAGAAAGATAGAAAATGGCGTTGCCAGGAAGGTGGTGAGGTTGGAGTTCGTAGAAATCTAGGAACTCCCGGAAAAAAGTAGAGGCAGGAAGGCCGAAGCCACGCTCAAAGTGAGCAAGAAAAACAACATACTCGTCGTCTTCCGGATCCGGTTCGATCTCGTCATCCGGAATCCGGCAGGTAACTCCTTCCGGAATCCTCCGAGACCGGTACAACCAATCGATCTCAAACTCAGTAACGTTGGAGCCCATCCAGGCTCCGCGGGTGGTTGGGGAAGGCTCCTCGCCGGAAGATTGGCTGGAGCTGCTAGAGGCTTGGCCAGAGCTACTGGCTTCTTGGCTACCGGAAGCTTGGCTAAAGATACCGGATTCTAAGTGGCCGCCGGACTCTTGGAGGCTACCGGATTCCTGCTGATTGCCGGAATCGGTCTCCATTGGATCTGAGGCCGTAGATTCACCGGGAGAAGGTCTACGGCGCTTGAGAGAAAGGGAAGAAGAAGATGCGGAGGAAGATTCCTCGTCAGACATTGCGAAGGTAGGCGGAGAAACAGAAATCCCAAACTTGAACCCCGCGTGAAGATCTACGAGTAAGAAGAAAACCAAAGAAAAAGAGCAAATAAGAACACCAAAGGCTCAAGATCTGGAAGGCAAGCGAACGGCGAGTAAAGTGAAATTGATACCAACCTTGAGCGGCGCGGTCGCTGAGGAGTGTTTCTTTGGCGGTGAAGCGGCTCTGCGGTCGCCGGTGAGCACCACCGACGGCGAGGCAGAGAAGCTCGCGAGGAAGCGCGAATGCGGCGGGCGCGACGGAGTTGCTGCCGAAGATCTCCGCACAGCGAAGTCCGGCGGAGGCGCGGCGTGAGTTCGCCGGGCGCCGGAGCTTGAACGAGCGACGGCGGACGGAGAACGGCGGTGGCGCAAAGGCGTGGAGCTCTGTGCGCGAAGGAGGAGAATGCGAAGAAGATGAAGAGGAACGGGCAGTTGTGTTTATATAAGAGAGAGAAAGTGGGCAGGGAACCGCTGGGCCGCGGCGGTTCGCCTCGCGGCCCGCGACGGTTCGCGCCTTGGGCCGCCACGTGGCGGAGGGATACACGCGAGAAAATGGAGGCCACACGGAGGCGCACACGGGATCCCGAAGAGGTAGTGGGATCCGCAGCGGTGCATTAAATGCGCGCGCGGGAGTCGAAGCGATGTGACAACGGACACTGGCGCGTCAGTTACAGTGCGCATGTCTCTGACAGGCGCGGGGCCCGAAATATTCTCGACTTCGCCGAGGAAGGAGTAAAGACACGTGGTGCCGGAAAGAAGAGATGCCGGAACGAGCCTTGCAAAGAGAAGAAAAGGAACAAGGGTAAAGGTGCCGGAACTAAGCTCAAGACATGAGTGATTAAACCGGTATCTTAAAAAGATGAAAACCTGGCATGGTCTGTAGGATAGAATCCTCCAGGCTATACCAGCTTCGGGGACTAATGTTGGGGGGATAACCCCCGGTATGCCAAAGGCATGCCAAACCGGATGGTTTGGGCCATCAAGATACCGGTTTAATGTTCTTACCGGAAGCCTAGTAGGAATCCGGGAGAGCAAGGCTAAGCCGGTATCCCCAAAGGGGTATGCCGGAACCCGGTATAGAAGATACCGGAAAGGAGAGCCTGTCGGCAGGACTGGTCAAAGATTCTCTTCAGAGCAAGAAGACAAGGATGAGCTAAGCAAAGTAACTTTATTCAGAGCCCTGGCGCCAAAGAGAGAGGTGACGGAGAAAGAAGCCGGAGGACGTCAGCTTCTATGATAAAAGAAGGCCCCGGTGTCACCTATGATTAAAGTAGCTTTGTACAGTAACCCTGTAAAGTAGTTTGTCCAGTCAAAGATGCCATTAGGGTTTCTTGCTCTGTAAGCCACCCTCTCCCCTATATAAGGAGAGGGGGCAGCCCTCCTTGCGGGCACGTTACGTTAGGTTACGAAGTGTGTGTATGTATGAAGGCAGAGCCTGTAACCTGTGTGAATCTATGAACATGGTGATCTAGAGGGAGTTCTTCCTTGTGTCTTTCTTCTTCGACCTCTGGCCTTGGCCAAGTTCTTGAGGAAACCATCCGGAATCTCTTCCCACCTGATCGCAAACCCTCCCCCGAATCCTCTTGCGTCCATTCGGCCCCAATCTAAGCCATCCTATGGCATCTGTCTGTTCACCACGACGACAAAAGTATATGATGCAAGAGCTTAAACATGAGCACAACAATTGCCAAGTATCAAATTATTCAAGACATCATACCAATTACCACATGTAGCATTTCCCGTTTCCAACTATATAACAATGAACGAAGCAGTTTCAACCTTCGCCATGAACATTAAAAGTAAAGCTAAGAACATATGTGTTCATATGAACCAGTGGAGCGTGTCTCTCTCCCACACAAGCATGAATTTATTCAAACAAAACAAAAATGAAAACAAAAGCACATAGACGCTTCAAGTAAAGTACATAAGATGTGACCGAATAAAAATATAGTTTCAAGGGAGGAAACTGATAAGTTGTTGATGAAGAAGGGGATGCCTTGGGCATCCCCAAGCTTAGACGCTTGAGTCTTCTTGAAATATGTAGGGATGAACCACCGGGGCATCCCCAAGCTTAGAGCTTTCACTCTCCTTGATCATATTGTATCATCCTCCTCTCTTGACCCTTGAAAACTTCCTCCACACCAAACTCGAAACAACTCATTAGAGGGTTAGTGCATAATCAAAATTAACATGTTCAGAGGTGACACAATCATTCTTAACACTTATGGACATTGACCAAAACTTCTGAAAGTTAATGGAACAAAGAAATCCATCCAACATAGCAAAAGAGGCAATGCGAAATAAAAGGCAGAATCTGTCAAAACAGAACTGTCCGTAAAGACGAATTTTATTTATGCACCAGACTTGCTCAAATGAAAATGCTCAAATTGAATGAAAGTTTCATACATATCTGAGGATCACTCACGTAAATTGGCATAATTTTCTGAGTTACCTACAGAGAATTAGGCCCAGATTCGTGACAGCAAGAAATCTGTTTCTGCGCAGTAATCCAAATCTAGTATGAACCTTGCTATCAAAGACTTTACTTGGCACAACAAGGCAATAAAATAAGATAAGGAGAGGTTGCTATAGTAGTAACAACTTCCAAGACACAAATATAAAACAAAATTACTGTAGTAAAATAAATACATGGGTTATCTCCCAAGAAGTTCTTTCTTTATAGCCATTAAGATGGGCTCAGCAGTTTTAATGATGCACTCGCAAGAAATAGTATTTGAAGCAAAAGAGAGCATCAAGAAGCAAATTCAAAACACATTTAAGTCTAACATGCTTCCTATGCATAGGAATCTTGTAAACAAACAAGTTCATGAAGAGCAAAGTAACAAGCATATAAAGATAAAACAAGTGTAACTTCAAGATTTTAAGCATATAGAGAGGTGTTTTAGTAACATGAAAATTTCTACAACCTTATTTTCCTCTCTCATAATAACTTTCAGTAGCATCATGAGCAAACTCAACAATATAACTATCACATAAAGCATTCTTATCATGAGTCTCATGCATAAAATTATTACTCTCCACATAAGCATAATCAATTTTATTAGTAATAGTGGGAGCAAATTCAACAAAGTAGCTATTATTATTATTATCATCATCAAATATCGGAGGCATATTGTAATCATAATCAAATTTATCCTCCATAACAGGTGGCACCAAAAGACCAATATCATTATAATCATCATAAATAGGAGGCAAAGTATCATCAAAGAAAAATTTCTCCTCAATGCTTGGGGGACTAAAAAGATCATGCTCATCAAAACCAGCTTCCCCAAGCTTAGAATTTTCCATAGCATTAGCAACAATAGTGTTCAAAGCATTCATATTAATAACATTCCCATTAGCATGCATATAAAGTTCCATGGGTTTTTTAATTCTCTCTTCAAACACATCATGTCCTAATTCAAGATAAAGTTCATAAAGATCTCTCATATTTTTGATGTTTTCCATCATGCCTTACTAGTGTAAACAAGAAACAAAAAGATGAAATTGCAGGATCTAAAGGAAATAACTTCGAGCACACACACAATGGCGCCAGAAAAGTACTTAGTTACCTGGAACCGGAGTATGAGTGCCTTTTACCTTTCCTCCCCGGCAACGGCGCCAGAAAAGTGCTTGATGTCTACGGGTGCTTCTATTCTTGTAGACAGTGTTGGGCCTCCAAGAGCAGAGGTTTGTAGAACAGCAGCAAGTTTCCCTTAAGTGGATCACCCAAGGTTTATCGAACTCAGGGAGGAAGAGGTCAAAGATATCCTCTCATGCAACCCTGCAACCACAAAGCAAGAAGTCTCTTGTGTCCCCAACACACCTAATAGGTGCACTAGTTCGGCGAAGAGATAGTGAAATACAGGTGGTATGAATAAGTATGAGCAGTAGTAACGGCGCCAGAAAAGTGCTTTGCTGTCCAGGACTGGCGTGTGGTTGATGGTGGTAATATTGCGGGCAGTACAGATGCAGTAAAACAGTAAACAAGCAGCGATAGCAGTATTTAGGAACAAGGCCTAGGGATCATACTTTCACTAGTGGACACTCTCAACATTGATCACATAACAGAATAAATAACTAGATGCTAGACTCTACACTCTCTTGTTGGATGATGAACACCACTAACTGTGTAGGATTACACGAACCCTCAATGCCGGAGTTAACAAGCTCCACAATATTCGATGTTCATGTTTAAATAACCTTAGAGTGCATGACAGATCAACGCAACCAAACCAAGTACTAACATAGCATGCACACTGTCACCTTCACGCTACGAAAGGAGAAATAAATCACATCAATACTATCATAGCAATAGTTAACTTCATAATCTACAAGAGATCACAATCATAACCTACGCCAAGTACTACACGATGCACACACTGTCACCATTACACCGTGCAGGAGGAATAGACTACTTTAATAACATCACTAGAGTAGCACATAGATAAATAGTGATACAAAGCACATTGCAATCATAAAGAGATATAAATAAGCACTTCACTATGCCATTCATAACAGTGAATAAGTATTCTGTGAAATATAGCCTAAGAGACCCACACGTTGCACACACTGTCACCTTTACACACGTGGGACAAGGAGTCTCCGGAGATCACATAAGTAAAATCCACTTGACTAGCATAATGACATCTAGATTACAAGCATCATCATATGAATCTCAATCATGTAAGGCAGCTCATGAGATTATTGTATTGAAGTACATAGGGAGAGAGATTAACCACATAGCTACCGGTACAGCCCTTAGCCTTAATGGAGAACTACTCCCTCCTCATGGGAGACAGCAGCGGTGATGAAGATGGCGGTGGAGATGGCAGCGGTGTCGATGGAGAAGCCTTCCGGGGGCACTTCCCCGTCCCGGCGGCGTGCAGGAATAGAGACTCCTGTCCCCCAGATCTTGGCTTCGCGATGGCGGCGGCTCTGGAAGGTTTCTCGTACTGTGGCTTTTCCGTATCGAAGTTTTAGGTCAGGGACCTTTAAATAGGAAAAGAGGCGGAATCGGAGGGTCGACGAGGCGGTGACACACTAGGGGCGCGGCCAAGGCCTGGGCCGCGCCACCCTGGCGTCTGGGGCCCACAGGGCCCTCCTCTGGTGGCTCTCGGGTGTTCTGGAAGCTTCGTGTGATTCTAAGATGCTGGGCGTTGATTTCGTCCAATTCCGAGAATATTTCCTTACTAGGATTTCTGAAACCAAAAACAGCAGAAAACAGGAACTGACACTTCGGCATCTCGTCAATAGGTTAGTTCCGGAAAACGCATAAATATGACATAAAGTATGCATAAAACATGTAGATATCATCAATAATGTGGCATGGAAGATAAGAAATTATCGATACGTCGGAGACGTATCAGAGCATTGAATAAATCTATTTGGTTTTGGCAAACTTAGCATTGGTCAATAGCAACAACACTTTGAGGTTTAAGTAGAAAAGAGAAATACATGTAGTTGTTTCATTATCTTCCTTTCTTGTTAGCTCATAGCTTATTATTCTGAAGTTAAAACTGTTTGTGCTTGCAAGGAAGATGCATGATTGTTTCTATCACATGTATATTTGTTTGTTTCCCTCGACTCTTATGCTTGCTAATTAACCTTGCTAGCCAAAGACATGTACTGAGAGGGAATACTTCTCGTGCATCCAAACCTTAACCCAAACCTATGTCATTTGTGTCCACCATAACTACCTACTACATGGTATTTCCTGCCATTCCAAGTAAATACTTCGTGTGCTACCTTTAAACAATTCAAAATTTAATATCTCTTATTTGTGTCAATGTTTTATAGCTCATGAGGAAGTATGTGGTGTTTTATCTTTCAATCTTGTTGGGCAACTTTCATCAATGGACTAGTGGCTTCATCCGCTTATCCAATAATTTTGCAAAAAGAGCTGGCAATGGGATTCCCAGTCCCAAATTAATTAACCTAAATAGACACTCCTCCATGGTATGTGATTGCTGGACGGCACCCGAAGGATTCGGTTAGCCATGGCTTGTGTAAGCAAAGGTTGGGGGGAGTGTCATCATAATAAAACTAAAATAAAAAGGCACTCCTTCATGGTATGAGATTGTTGGCAGGCACCCGAGGATTCGGTTAGCCATGGTTTGTGAAAGAAAGGTTGGAAGGAGTGCCACACAAAAATAAAATAAAATGGGAGCCGCTCTTCGAGAGTTTGTCTGGCAAGGGGGTTAGAGTACCCGCTACCAGTCGTTGACAACAACAAACACCTCTCAAAATGTTACTTTCATTCTCTTTATATGATTTCAAAGCTGAAAAAGCTCTAGCACATGATTTAATCCCTGCTTCCCTCTGCGAAGGGCCTATCTTTTACTTTATGTTGAGTCAGTAAACCTATTTCCCTCCATCTTAAGCAAGCATTTGAGTTGTTGTGATCAAACCATTATATTGTGATTTACCTCATCATGTCTTTTACTTTTCCTTGTTTAGTACAAGTTTTATCTGAATGAATATAGCTTTGAAAGTTATCAATGATCATGAGGAGATTATTATGATTGAATATGCAAGTTGTGCCATATAAACTTTAACATAAGAGCGCTGCTCGATAGATAAGTATAACCTGTTAACTGTTCTTTGACCAAGAACAAAGTTTGCCATCACCAACTATGATTTCTTATGCACCTTTATTTGTGATTACCTTATACTTGTCTCAAGTTGAATTATATGAGGAAGTTGTTTACTAGAATGTCTTGTGTGAATGAATATGATGCTTCTTGTCCGTATTTTATTTATCGACTCTTCACTCCATAAACATGTGGTCCTGTTTACCGAGTTCAGTTTCGCTTGGGGACAAGCGAAGTCTAAGCTTGGGGGAGTTGATATGTCCAATTTGCATCACTATTTTATATCATAATTTGCTGTTATTCATTGATATATTTCATATTTGGAGATGATACTTATGTTATTTCATCTATTTTGCATGATTCATGATTATTGGAGGATCGCGCACCGGAGTCAGGATTCTGCTGGAAAAAGCACCGTCAGAATGCAATATTTCAGAAGATCGACAGTTGACAGAAATTATATGAAAAATCCTATTTTCCCAGAAGACGAAGGGAGCCAGAAGGGGGAGCCGAGGGGACCCGAGGTGGGCCCACCTCATAGGCCAGCGCGGCCCAAGGCCTGGCCGCGCTGCCCTGTGAGGAGGGGGCCCACAGCCCCCTCTCGCCTCCTTTTCTTCGCGAACGTCTTCGTCCCGAAAACCTAAGCTCCAGGGGATAGGTCGCGAAGAGACACAGCCGCCTCTGCGAGGCGGAGAACACCAGAGAGAAAAGAGCTCTCCGGCAGGCTGAGATCCGCTGGGGAAATTCCCTCCCGGAGGGGGAAATCGACGCCATCGTCACCGCCATCGAGTTGGACATCATCTCCATCACCATCATCATCATCCCCATCATCATCACCGCTGTCTCCACCGCTGCACATCTTCACCGCTGTAACAATTTTGGTTTGATCTTGATTGTTTGATAGGGGAAACTCTCCCGGTGTTGATTTCTACTTGTTATTGATGCTATTGAGTGAAACCGTTGAACCAAGGTTTATGTTCAGATTGTTATTCACCATCATATCACCTCTGATCATGTTCCATATGATGTCTCGTGAGTAGTTCGTTTAGTTCTTGAGGACATGGGTGAAGTCTAAATGTTAGTAGTGAAGTATGGTTGAGTAATATTCAATGTTATGATATTTAAGTTGTGGTGTTATTCTTCTAGTGGTGTCGCGTGAACGTCGACTACACGACACTTCACCTTTATGGGCCTAGGGGAATGCATCTTGTACTCGTTTGCCAATTGCGGGGATGCCGGAGTGACAGAAACCTAAACCCCCGTTGGTATATCGATGCAGGAGGGATAGCAGGATCTCAGAGTTTAAGGCTGTGGTTAGATTTATCTTAATTACTTTCTTGTAGTTGCGGATGCTTGCAAGGGGTATAATCACAAGTATGTATTAGTCCTAGGAAGGGCGGTACATTAGCACAGGTTCACCCACACAACACTTATCAAAACAATGAAGATTAATTAGCCGTATGTAGCGAAAGCACTAGACTAAAATCCCGTGTGTCCTCAGGAACATTTGGTCGTTATAAGTAAACAAACCGGCTTGTCCTTTGTGCTAAAAAGGATTGGGCCACTCGCTGCAATTGTTACTCTCGCACTTTACTTACTCGTACTTTATTCATCTGTTACATCAAAACCCCCTGAATACTTGTCTGTGAGCATTTACAGCGAATCCTTCATCGAAACTGCTTGTCAACACCTTCTGCTCCTCGTTGGGATCGACATTCTTACTTATCGAAGATACTACGATACACCCCCTATACTTGTGGGTCATCACATACCAAGGACTGTCTCGCGAGCTCACCTTTATTACAGCCAATTGTTCATTTGGAAAACTATCATTAACAGGAACAGGATCATAAGCAATATTTTCCAATCTAGACAAATTATCAGCAACAGCATTATCAGCACCTTTTCTATCTACAATATGTAAATCAAATTCTTGCAACAGAAGTACCCATCTAATAAGCCTTGGCTTAGCATCTTTCTTTTGCATAAGGTATCTAATTGTAGCATGATCAGTATGAATTGTAACTTTTGAATCAACAATATAAGATCTAAACTTATCACAAGCAAAGACTACAGCTAACAATTCTTTTTCAGTAGTAGCATAATTTCTTTGAGCAGCATCAAGAGTTTTACTAGCATAATGAATAACATTAATTTTTTTATCTACTCGTTGTCCAAGAACAGCGCCTACAGCAAAATCACTAGCATCACACATAATTTCAAATGGTAAGTTCCAATCAGGAGGTTCAACTATAGGAGCAGTTGTTAAGGCTTTCTTTAGAGTTTCAAAAGCTTCCTTACAATCATCATCAAAAACAGAAGGTACATCTTTTTGAAGAAGATTAGTAAGAGGTTTTGAAATCTTGGAAAAGTCTTTAATAAACCTCCTATAAAACCCAGCATGACCTAGAACACTACGAATACCTTTAACATCCCTAGGATAGGGCATCTTCTCAATTGCTTCAACTTTAGCTCTATCAACTTCAATACCTCTCTCAGAAATTTTATGTCCCAATATAATTCTTTCATTAACCATAAAGTGGCATTTCTCCCAATTAAGAAAAACGTTAGTTTCTTCACATCTCTGCAAAACTTTATCAAGGTTCCGCAAGCAATTATCAAAAGAATTCCCATAGACGGAAAAATCGTCCATGAATACTTCTACAATACTCTCGCAAAAGCCATGAAAAATAGCAGACATACATCTTTGAAAAGTAGCAGGGGCATTACATAAACCAAAAGGCATGCATCTATAAGCATAAGTTCCATAGGGACAAGTGAAAGTGGTTTTCTCTTGATCCTTAGTTTTAACAGCAATTTATGAAAACCCAGAATAACCATCAAGAAAGCAAAAATGAGTATTTTTGGATAACCTTTCTAACATTTGATCAATAAAAGGCAAAGGGTAATGATCTTTCTTAGTAACCTTATTAACTTTTCGATAATCAATGCACATTCTATACCCTACAACTACTCTTTGAGGTATGAGCTCATCATTATCATTAGGCACAACAGTCATTCCTCCTTTCTTAGGAACACAATGCACAGGACTAACCCATCTACTATCAGCAATAGGATATATAATACCAGCTTCAAGAAGTCTTAATACCTCATTTCTACCACATTCTTGAGAGGGATATCTTTGACCTCTTCCTCCCTGAGTTCGATAAACCTGGGGTGATCCACTTAAGGGAAACTTGCTGCTGTTCTACAAACCTCTGCTCTTGGAGGCCCAACACTGTCTACAAGAATAGATGCACCCGTAGACATCAAACATCAGCGTCGTCTAATTCCTAAGATGAAGGATGTGGTAGAAATGAGGTATTAAGACTGGCCCTTCGCAGAGGGAAGCATTGATTGCTATATTTGTGCTAGAGCTTTGGTTTTGAAAACAAGAAACAATTTTGTCAACGGTAGTAATAAAGCATATGCATCATGTAAATTATATCCTACAAGTTGCAAGCCTCATGCATAGTATACTAATAGTGCCCGCACCTTGTCCTAATTAGCTCGGATAACCTGGATTATCATCGCAATGCATATGTTTTAACCAAGTGTCACAAAGGGGTACCTCTATGCCGCCTGTACAAAGGTCTAAGGAGAAAGCTCGCATCGGATTTCTCGCTATTGATTATTCTCAACTTAGACATCCATACCGGGACAACATAGACAACAGATAATGGACTCCTCTTTTATGCATAAGCATTCAACAATTATTAATTTTCTCATATGAGATTGAGGATATTTGTTCAAAACTGAAACTTCCACCATGGATCATGGCTTTAGTTAGCGGCCCAATGTTCTTCTCTAACATTATGCATGATCTAACCATTCTAGCGGTAAATCTCCCTTACTTCAGACAAGACGGACATGCATAGCAACTCACATGATATTCAACAAAGAGTAGTTGATGGCGTCCCCAGGAACATGGTTATCGCACAACAAGCAACTTAATAAGAGATAAAGTGCATAAGTACATATTCAATACCACAATAGTTTTTAGGCTATTTGTCCCATGAGCTATATATTGCAAAGGTAGAGGATAGAAATCTAAAGGTAGCACTCAAGCAATTTACTTTGGAATGGTGGAGAAATACCATGTAGTAGGTAGGTATGGTGGACACAAATGGCATAGTGGTTGGCTCAAGGATTTTGGATGCATGAGAAGTATTACCTCTCGATACAAGGCTTAGGCTAGCAAGGTTATTTGAAACAAACACAAGTATGAAGCGGTATAGCAAAACTTACATAAAAGACACATTGTAAGCATTATAAGACTTTACACCGTCTTCCTTGTTGTTCAAACTCTTACTAGAAATTATCTAGACCTTAGAGAGACCAATTATGCAAACCAAATTTTAGCAAGCTCTATGTATTTCTTCATTAATAGGTGCAAAGTATATGATGCAAGAGCTTAAACATGAGCACAACAATTGCCAAGTATCAAATTATTCAAGACATTCTACCAATTACTACATGTAGCATTTCCCGTTTCCAACCATATAACAATTAACGAAGCAGTTTCAACCTTCGCCATGAAAATTAAAGGCTAAGAACACATGTGTTCATATGAACCAGCGGAGCGTGTCTCTCTCCCACACAAGCATGAGTTTATTCAAACAAAACAAAAACAAAAACAAACAGACGCTCCAAGTAAAGTACATAAGATGTGACCGAATAAAAATATAGTTTCAAGAGAAGGAACCTGATAATTTGTCGATGAAAAAGGGGATGCCTTGGGCATCCCCAAGCTTAGATGCTTGAGTCTTCTTGAAATATGCAGGGATGAACCACCGGGGCATCCCCAAGCTTAGAGCTTTCACTCTCCTTGATCATAGTATATCATCCTCCTCTCTTGATCCTTGAAAACTTCCTCCACACCAAACTCAAAACAACTCATTAGAGGGTTAGTGCATAATCAAAAATTCACATGTTCAGAGGTGACACAATCATTCTTAACACTTCTGGACATTTCTCAAAGCTACTGGAAGTTAATGGAACAAAGAAATCCATCCCACATAGCAAAAGAGGCAATGCGAAATAAAAGGCAGAATCTGTCAAAACAGAATAGTCCGTAAATACGAATTTTATTGAGGCACCAGACTTGATCAAATGAAAATGCTCAAATTGAATGAAAGTTGCGTACATATCTGAGGATCACTCACGTAAATTGGCACAATTTTCTGAGTTAACTACAGAGAATTAGGCCCAGATTCGTGACAGCAAGAAATCTGTTTCTGCGCAGTAATCCAAATCTAGTATGAACCTTACTATCAAAGACTTTACTTGGCACAACAATGCAACAAAACTAAGATAAGGAGAGGTTGCTACAGAAGTAACAACTTCCAAAACACAAATATAAAACAAAAGTTGCTGTAGAAAAATAAACACATGGGTTATCTCCCAAGATGTGCTTTCTTTATAGCCATTAAGATGGGCTCAGCAGTTTTAATGATGCACTCGCAAGAAATAGTAGTTGAAGCAAAAGAGAGCATCAAGAAGCAAATTCAAAACACATTTAAGTCTAACATGCTTCCTATGCATAGGAATCTTGTAAATAAACAAGTTCATGAAGAGCAAAGTGACAAGCATAGGAAGATAAAACAAGTATAGCTTCAAAAATTTCAGCACATAGAGAGGTGTTTTAGTAACATGAAAATTTCTACAACCATATTTTCCTCTCTCATAATAACTTTAAGTAGCATCATGAGCAAACTCAACAATATAACTATCACATAAAGCATTCTTATCATGAGTCTCATGCACAAAATTACCACTCTCCACATAAGCATAGTCATTTTTATTAATTGTAGTGGGAGCAAATTCAACAAAGTAGCTATCATTATTATTCTCATCATCAAATATAGGAGGCATATTGTAATCATAATCAACTTTATCCTCCATAACAGGTGGCACCAAAAGGCTACTATCATTATAATCATCATAAATAAGAGGCATATCATAATCAACATAAACTTTCTCCTCAATACCCGGAGGGCTAAAGAGATCATTTTCATCAAAACCGACCTCCCCAAGCTTAGAATTTTCCATAGCATTAGCAACAATAGTGTTCAAAGCATTCATATTAATAACATTCCCATTAGCATGCAAAAGTTCCATGGGTTTTTTAATTCTCTCTTCAAACACATCATGTCCTAATTCAAGATAAAGTTCATAAAGATCTCTCATATTTTTGTTGTTTTCCATTATGCCAAACTAGTGTAAACAAGAAACAAAAAGATGCAATTGCAGGATCTAAAGGAAATAGCTTCGAGTACTTACAACGGCGCCGGAAAATAGCTTAGTAGACGAGATCCGGAGTGTGAGTACCTTTTACCTTTCCTCACCGGCAACGGCGCCAGAAAAGTGCTTGATGTCTACGGGTGCATCTATTCTTGTAGACAGTGTTGGGCCTCCAAGAGCAGAGGTTTGTAGAACAGCAGCAAGTTTCCCTTAAGTGGATCACCCAAGGTTTATCGAACTCAGGGAGGAAGAGGTCAAAGATATCCCTCTCAAGCGACCCTGCAACCACAAAGCAAGAAGTCTCTTGTGTCCCCAACACACCTAATAGGTGCACTAGTTCGGCGAAGAGATAGTGAAATACAGGTGGTATGAATAAGTATGAGCAGTAGTAACGGCGCCAGAAAAGTGCTTTGCTGCCCAGGACTGGCGTGTGGTTGATGGTGGTAATATCGCGGACAGACGATCTGAGATGCAGAGAACGATAAACAAGCAGCGATAGCAGTATTTAGGAACAAGGCCTAGGGATTATACTTTCACTAGTGGACACTCTCAACATTGATCACATAACAGAATAAATAAATAGATGCTAGACTCTACACTCTCTTGTTGGATGATGAACACCACTAATTGTGTAGGATTACACGAACCCTCAATGCCGGAGTTAACAAGCTCCACAATATTCGATGTTCATATTTAAATAACCTTAGAGTGCATGACAGATCAACACAACTAAACCAAGTACTAACATAGCATGCACACTGTCACCTTCACGCTACAAAAGGAGGAATAGATCACATCAATACTATCATAGCAATAGTTAACTTCATAATCTACAAGAGATCACAATCATAACCTACGCCAAGTACTACACGATGCACACACTGTCACCATTACACCATGCATGAGGAATAGAGTACTTTAATAACATCACTAGAGTAGCACATAGATGAATAGTGATACAAAACTCATATGAATCTCAATCATGTAAGGCAGCTCATGAGATCATTGTATTGAAGTACATAGGAGAGAGATTAACCACACAGCTACCGGTACAGCCACTTAGCCTCGATGGAGAACTACTCCCTCCTCATGGGAGACAGCAGCGGGTGATGAAGATGGCGGTGGTGTCAATGGAGAAGCCTTCCGGGGGCACTTCCCCATCCCGGCGGCGTGCGGGAACAGAGACTCATGTCCCCCAGATCTTGGCTTCGCGATGGCGGCAGCTCTGGAAGGTTTCTCGTACCGTGGCTTTTCCGTATCGAAGTTTTAGGTCAGGGACCTTTAAATAGGCAAAGAGGCGGAGTCGGAGGGTCGACGAGGCGGTGACACACTAGGGGGGCGCGGCCAAGGCCTGGGCCGTGCCACCCTGGCGTCTGGGGCCCACAGGGCCCTCCTCTGGTGGCTCTCGGGTGTTCTGGAAGCTTCGTGTGATTCTAAGATGCTGGGCGTTGATTTCGTCCAATTCTGAGAATATTTCCTTACTAGGATTTCTGAAACCAAAAACAGCAGAAAACAGGAACTGGCACTTCGGCATCTCGTCAATAGGTTAGTTCCGGAAAACGCATAAATATGACATAAAGTATGCATAAAACATGTAGATATCATCAATAATGTGGCATGGAACATAAGAAATTATCGATACGTCGGAGACGTATCAATGTTCAACAACAGGCTTTGCATCATCTTCCATATTAATGGCATGTTGGCAAATAGAGGGAGAAATCCCCCTCAAGTCATCAAGAGTGTAGCCAATAGCTCCTCGGTGTTTCTTCAATATTTCCAATAACCTTTCTTCTTCAAACTCTGAAAGCTTAGAACTAATAATAACAGGATATATTTTCTTATCATCGATATGAGCATATTTAAGATTATCAGGCAATGGTTTTAAATCAAAGACAGGATCTTCCTTTGGTGGTGGTGTTGTACCCAGGTCTTCTACTGGTAAATCATGCTTAAGAATAGGTTGACGAAGGAAAATTTCATCAAGCTCATTTCTTTCTTCCCTAAAAACTTCACTCTCACTATTCTCCAAATGTTGCTGCAAGGGATTGTTAGGAGCAAGAGCAATAGATGCACACTGTTCAACTCTAAAATCATTATTAGGCGAATCAGCTTTATAAGGAGTTTTGGCAAATTTAGAGAAGTTAAAATCATAAGATTCACCAGCAAATTTAGTCAAAATTTTCTCTTTCTTGCAATCTATAACAGCTCCACAAGTATTTAGAAAAGGTCTACCAAAAATGATAGGACAATATTTACTAGCAGCAGAACCAAGTACCAAAAAGTCAGCAGGATATTTAATCTTACCACATAGAACTTCCACATCTCGAACAATACCAATTGGAGAAATAGTTTCTCTATTAGTCAGCCGAATAACCACATCAATATCTTCAAGTTCACAAGAACCAATTTCGTGCATAATCTCCGTGTAAAGCTCATAAGGAATAGCACTAATACTTGCACCAATATCACATAAACCATAATAACAATGATCACCAATTCTAACAGATAGCATAGGTACACTAGCTTTCTTAGACTTATTAGGATGTGAAACAATATTAGAAGCATCTTCACAGAAAATAATATGACCATCTTCCACATTTTCAGTCACAAGATCTTTAACAATTGCAATAGCAGGTTCAACCTTTATTTGCTCTTCAGGTTCTATAGGTTTCTTTTCACTTTTATGAACCGCACTATTTATAACAGAGTACTCCTTCATTTTAGCAGGGAAAGGAGTTTTTTCAATATAAGCTTCAGGAATAAGATGATCAACAGTTTCAACTACAACACATTTATTTATAGATGAATCAATTTTATCTTTATACGGTTCATGATACTTATCAAAATTCTTCTCAGGCAATTCATAATGAGAGGCAAAAGCTTTATAAAGATTTGCAGCAACTTGAGAATCAAGACCATAAGTAGCACTCATATTACGAAATTTATCAGTATCCATAAAAGCTTCAATGCATTTATAATCATAATTTATACCTGATTCTCTACCTTTGTCGTTCTCCCATCCTTCAGTATTCTCCTGGATCCGATTAAGAAGGTCCCTTTTAAACTCTTCTTTGTTGCGTGTAAATGATCCAGAACAAGAAGTATCCAGCAAGGTCTTGTCTTGAAAAGAAAGTCTTGCATAGAAATTATCAATAATAATATTACCAGGAAGCTCATGAATGGGGCATTTGAGCATTAAAGACTTCAATCTCCCCCACGCTTGGGCAATACTCTCTGCATCATGAGGCCAAAAATTATATATGCGGTTCCGATCCTTGTGAATTTCACTTGGAGGATAGAACTTAGAATAAAACCGGGGCACAATATCATTCCATTCAAGAGAATCCCCATTATCCAGTAATTTATACCAATGCGCCGCTTTACCAGACAGCGATATAGAGAATAGTTTCTTCCTCACT
The DNA here is from genome assembly GCF_019359855.2 of Lolium perenne. Taxonomy (NCBI): domain Eukaryota; kingdom Viridiplantae; phylum Streptophyta; class Magnoliopsida; order Poales; family Poaceae; genus Lolium; species Lolium perenne. The sequence goes on along the minus strand of NC_067245.2, from coordinate 301,987,106 downwards.
TCATCCATAGCAATACATGCACACTTGAATAAACCGCATAATTCATGTAAGAACAGTAAATGATCTCCAGGGTGGACAGTTCCATCCCCTGTATAACGGTTATCCACTACACGTTCAATAATTTTCATAGGTATTTTGTATGGTATTTCTTCCTCACCTAGTGCCTCATCCACTACCTTTGCAGTAGTAGTAGATTTTCCAAATAAAAACTCAAGAGAAGATCTCTCCATAATGAATTATAGCAGCAGGCAGAAATAACATCAGCACAAACAGTAAAAGTTTCCCTTACCAATTCCACTTACCAATAGCGCTTCACTCCCCGGCAACGGCGCCAGAAAATAGTCTTGATGACCCACAAGTATAGGGGGTGTATCATAGTATTTTCGATAAGTAAGAATTTCGATCCCAACGAGGAGCAGAAGGTGTTGACAAGCAGTTTCGATGAAGGATTCACTGTAAATGCTCACAGACAAGTATTCAGGGGGTTTTGATGTAGCAGATGAATAAAGTACGAGTAAGTAAAGTGCAAGAGTAACAATTGCAGTGAGTGGCCCAATCCTTTTTAGCACAAAGGACAAGCCGGTTTGTTTACTTATAATGACCAAACGTTCTTGAGGACACACGGGATTTTAGTCTAGTGCTTTCGCTACATATGGCTAATTAATCTTCATTGTTTTGATAAGTGTTGTGTGGGTGAACCTATGCTAATGCACCGCCCTTCCTAGGACTAATACATTCTTGTGATTATACCCCTTGCAAGCATCCGCAACTACAAGAAAGTAATTAAGATAAATCTAACCACAGCCTTAAACTCTGAGATCCTGCTATCCCTCCTGCACCGATATACCAACGGGGGTTCAGGTTTCTGTCACTCCGGCAACCCCGCAATTGGCAAACGAATACAAGATGCACTCCCCTAGGCCCATAAAGGTGAAGTGTCATGTAGTCGACATTCACATGACACCACTAGAAGAATAACACCACAACTTAAATATCATAACATTGAATATTACTCAACCATACTTCACTACTAACATTTAGACTTCACCCATGTCCTCAAAACTAAACGAACTACTCACGAGACATCATATGGAACATGATCAGAGGTGATATGATGATGAATAACAATCTGAATATAACTCTTGGTTCAATGGTTTCACTCAATAGCATCAATAACAAGTAGAAATAAATACCGGGAGAGTTTCCCCTATCAAACAATCAAGATTCAACCCAAATTGTTACAGCGGTGATGATGTGCAGCGGTGGAGACGGCGGTGATGATGATGTAGATGATGACGATGGTGATGGAGATGATGTCCAGCTCGATGACGGTGACGATGGCGTCGATTTCCCCCTCCGGTAGGGAATTTCCCCGGCGGATCTCAGCCTGCCGGAGAGCTCTTTTCTCTCTGGTGTTCTCCGCCCCGCAGAGGCGGCTGTAACTCTTCGCGACTATCCCACCGGAGCTTAGGTTTTCGGGACGAAGAAATACGCAAAGAAGAGGAGGCCAGAGGATGCTGTGGGCCCCCTTCCCACAAGGTGGCGCGGCCAGGCCTTGGCCCGCGCCGGTCTGTGAGGTGGGCCCATGGTGGCCCTCCTCGGCTCCTCCTTCTGGCTCTCGTCGTCTTCTAGAAAAATAGGATTTTTCATATAAATTCCGTCAATTGTTGATCTTCCGAAATATTGCATTCTGGCGGTGCTTTTTCCAGCAGAATCCTGACTCCGGTGCGTGATCCTCCAATAATCATGAAACATGCAAAATAGATGAAATAACATAAGTATCATCTCCAAATATGAAATATATCAGTGAATAACAGCAAATTATGATATAAAATAGTGATGCAAATTGGACGTATCAACAGCTCCCAGGGTGGTGGCGCGAGCGGCAACAAGCGGAGGTTTGACGGAGGCGGGGGCGGCGACGACCGGAGGCCTCCTCCAGATGGCGGCAGGCAGGCGGATGATGTCGGTCGGGGCCTGCAGCAGGACAGGGAGCCATCTCGTCATCGCTCCCAGGAGCCCCCGCGGGCGCAAGGGTCGAGGCAACAGCCGTACCACTCGGGCACCCACAACCAGGGTGGGGGCGGGCTTGCTCAGGGGAGCCAGGGAGGCGCGGGCAGATCGCAGTCGCAGGGTGCGGCGGGCTCCCAGAGGCAGAAGGGCAAGGACAAGCAAGGGGCTGGGCAGGCGACGGCGCCCGCATCTAGCGGAGAGTGCTTCCGTTGCGGGAGGTCCGGGCACTTCCAGTCTGAATGCTCCTTTGAGCCCCTCTGCATCATCTGCAGCAAGGAGGGCCACAGCTCTGCGAGCTGTCCGACCCGTGGCAAGCCCCTCCTGCTGCAGTCCATGGGGCACACGATTTCGGGCGGCGGCTTCTTCAACATCGACGTGGAGCCGATCCGCGACGAGGGTCAGGGGGGCCAGTTTGCGGCGGTGATCAAGTTCAGAGGGGCACCACTTTCAGAGTCTCAGCTTTCCGACGAGCTCAAGAATCTCGTGGATGACCTGTGGGACTGGCAGGTGTCAAAGATCACTGACTCGGAGTTTACGGTGCACTTCCCGTCCAGGGCCACCCTCAAGATGAGTACGGGGAGTGGGAAGCTTTACCTTCCCCTGCGCAAGACTGATGTGGAGATCCGGGAGGCCTTTTTGGCCCCCCAGCCGGGGAAGGCGCTCCCATCGACGTGGGTGCGGTTGACCGGGGTCCCGCGGGACCTTCTGGAGGTGGACAGACTGATGGCGGCCATGGTCATGGTGGGCAGGCCTTTGGAGTTGATGAGCTCTCCTTGCGGAAGTGGATGACCGAGCCCATCCGGATGCGTTTCCAATGCCGCTACCCGGAGAGAATCAAGGGGACTATCCAGGTTTTCGTCAATAGGGTGCCTTTCAACGTGGGTGTTTCGGCTGAGGTGGGCGGCCGTGGCCATGGGACGACGGGCGATGATGGAGCCCCTCGGCCACCGGCTCCGCCAAGGGACGACGATGGTGATGATGACTCCGAGGATCGCAGCACGGGCGACTACAACAAGCATGGATGGAAGGGGAGCGGCAAGGATAAGGAAAAGGCGGCGGACGTGAGCTCGCTGCAGGGTGGCAGGACGGGCAGGTCCCATGCGCTGCGCAAGGAGGGGGGCCAGCAGTGCGCCACAGATGCGTCGGGGGATGGCGGGCATCGGAGACCAGTATGGGTCGAACCTGGGGGCTTTCCCGTTCTCGTCGATGACCCTCGGTCGGACTGGCCGGGCGCTCATCACGGCGGAGGATGCTGATGGGCAGGCACTCAAGAAAGCTCTCGCTGGGGAGCATGAGGAGATCTCCCTCGTCTCCGGTGACACGGTGTCCATGGTGGAGGACCCGGTCGACGCCTGGGTGCGCTCGAGCCCTGCTGTGGAGGATCGCTCACCCCTCCCCTCGCAGACGCTGGAGCTGGCTGACCGCGAGATGGTGGTGGAGGGGCTCCAGCAGGTTGCGCTGTCCAGCGTCCGGGCTGGCGGGGATGGCGCTCAGGTGGTGGAGGAGGAGCCTCTTCGGGACGGGCCACCCGCGGCTGCGGCCACGGCCAAATCTGGCGGAGCGGAGTGCCGTTCTCCAAGCAGACGGCGGCTAAAGGCATGCGCACGAAGACGGTGGTGTTCGAGACGACACACAGGAGCACGAGGAACCGGGGAGCCGCGGCTACCCCCACCATGGAGAAGGCGCAACAGCGGGCGGCGGAGCGGAACTTGGAGAAAGGTAATCCCTTCACTGTCCTTGATTCCCTCTCTGACTCTCATCTCTCCCGTGTGGCTTCGGATAGTTGTGTGGTTTTCACCCCCTCGGCAGGGTCTCCTATTGAGGCGTTGTCGATGATCCGTGCTAAGGAAAGAGCCCAGGCGGCGCTTGCGGAAGTGGCGGCCAGCAGGGAGGCTGCGGAGCTGGCCCGTGCTCATGCTACCGGGGAGGCAGCACAGGCGGAACCCGGGGCGGCGCAGCCGGAGGAGTCCCGGGGCTCTGCTGCGCGCGCGGCGCCGGCCGAGGGAGCTTCGGCTACCACTTCCAGCGGGGAGGGGCCCGTTGCGGCTGGCTTGGCGGACCAGATGCAGGGAGGATCTAAGTCCGGCACGTTGTAGGGGAAGCGTGCTAAACGCCTTACTTGCCTAGGTTTGGCGGTTCGGAAGGGGCGCGGCAAACGGACAACTGCTAGATGAAAGCCCTCTCCTACAACATCAGGGGCTTCGGTCGGGAGGGCCAGAGAACCCAGCTTAGGGACTACATTAGAACCAACAGGTTGGATATCATCGGGCTACAAGAAACCATTAAACAAGACTTCTCCACTGCGGAGCTACGGAGCTTAGAGGTGGGAGGCCTCTTCGCTTGGAATCACCTACCGGCGGTGGGTCATTCCGGTGGCATGCTCTTGGGATTTAGGGATGAATCCGTTGAGGTTGGGGCGTGGAGGATGGGAACCTTCTTCCTCAGCGCCACGGTCTTGCAATGCAACACCAACATGAAGTGGTGCTTCATGCTGGTCTACGGTCCGGCTGATCATAGCCGCACTGAGGAGTTCTTGGGGGAGTTCGAGCTTGTGGTCCAGCAATGCCCGGTACCGTTGGTGGTGGCCGGGGATTTTAACCTTATCCGGTCAGCTAGAGATAAGAACAACGGGAACATCAACTGGCCTCGGATTCGCAGGTTCAATGACTCCATTGCGGCCATGTCGCTTCGGGAGATCAACCGGGCGGGGGCCCGTTTTACCTGGACCAACAGACAGCTTTGTCCGATCAGATGTGTGCTGGACAGGGTATTTGTTTCGCCTGCCTGGGAGGCGGCGTTTCCTTTCTGTTCCGTCACGGCTATCACGAGGATTGGGTCCGACCACAACCCACTCCTTCTGGATAGTGGGGAAGTCACGGTTCGAAGACCACCACGGTTTTTCTTCCAAACGTGGTGGTTTCGTGTTGCGGGCTTTGGGGAGCTCATCAACGGCAAACTGCACCGCTACCTGTATGAGCTGGGCCCTCATTGGGACATCATAGATGGATGGCAGTGCATTGCTAGGAATTTGCGTCAATTCCTAAAGGGCTGGGGATCCAATTTGGGGAAGGAACGGAGGGTTTTTAGGGCGGACCTCCTGGCGCAGATTGCCGATCTGGACCGGCAGGCGGACTCTGACGGGTTGGATGAGGAGGGTTGGGATCTCAGATACCATCTGGAGGACCAACTTCTCCTCATGGACAGCCTAGAAGAGGAGTACTGGAGACAACGCAGTAGGGTGCGTTGGACGGTCAAGGGGGATTCCTGCACGGCTTATTTCCACGCCATCGCCAACGGAAGGCGACGGAAGTGCTCGATCCCTCGGCTTGTCACGGACCACGGGGAGGTCGACGAGCAGCTGGGCCTTATGGAACACGTATACTCGTTCTATCGCGGCCTCATGGGTTCTAGGGGGAGGAAAGGGTCTTATCCCTCCGCTCTGACCTGTGGTCTGGGGACCATCGGATCCTCCCGGCGGAAAACCTCGCGCTCGAGTTGACCTTCACTCCTGCTGAGCTCGATGAGGTCCTTCTCAGCATGAGGCCGGATTCCGCGCCCGGGGCGGATGGGTTGCCGGTCACCTTCTTCAAGTGATTCTGGGGAATCCTGCGAGAGCCCATCCTCAAGATCCTGAACGATTTCGTGTTGGGTAGGGTGGATATTGCACGTCTGAACTTTGGGGTCATCACCCTGCTCCCAAAGGTTAAGGGGGCGGACACGATCAAGCAGTTTAGGCCCATAGCGCTTATCAATGTCATCTTCAAGTTTGTGGCAAAGGTGTATGCGACCCGCTTAGCGCCGATTGCCCATAGAACCATTGATAGGAGTCAAACTGCTTTCATCCGGGGTAGGTGTCTTCATGAGGGGGTGCTCGCCCTTCACGAGATTGCTCACGAGTTACATGCCAAGAGGCTTGGGGGCCTCCTGCTTAAGCTCAACTTTGAGAAGGCCTACGATAGGGTGAACTGGGATTTCCTCCGAGAGATCCTACAGCGCAAGGGTTTCTCGGACATGAATGTTCACAGGTTGATGCAGCTGGTCATGGGAGGCCACTGCTATCAACATCAACGGAGAAGTGGGGCCTTTCTTCCGTAACGCGAGGGGTGTGCGGCAGGGGGACCCCCTCTCGCCGATCCTTTTCGATTTCCTAGTGGATGGCCTCGCAGCGATGTTGGCCAAGGCTAACTCGGCTGGCCACATCCGCGGGATCGTCTCTCACCTCATCCCAGGGGGGGTGACACACCTTCAGTATGCAGACGACACACTTGTCATGATTGAGCCCTCGGATCTGGGGATTGCGAACCTCAAGTTCCTCCTGTTATGCTTTGAGAACATGTCGGGTCTTAAGATCAATTTTGACAAGAGTGAGGTTTTCGTGACAGGGGTCACGGAACCGGAGCAGCGCAGGTTTGCGCACATGCTCAACTGCAAACTGGGCAAGCTCCCGATGAAATACCTTGGTCTACCGGTGAGTAGTCGTGCGCTTCGGGTAGCGGATTGGGAATTCCTACCGGAGAAGGTGGGGCACCGGGTCGAGCCTTGGCAAGGCCTCTTTCTCGCCTCGGTCGGCCGGCTTGAGCTCACTAACTCCTGTCTTTCGAGCCTCCATATGTTCGCTATGGGCCTGTATCTTCTACATGACTCCACCCATGCGGCTATGGACAGGTCTCGGTCCCGATTCTTCTGGGAAGGAGTCGGAAACGAGAGGAAATACCACATGGTGGATTGGGCCACCGTGTGTAAACCTAAGCAGTTTGGGGGCTTAGGGATCCTCCACACCAAAACCATGAACATTGCCCTGATGTTGAAATGGATTTGGAAGTACTACCAGAACACAGGGGGACTGTGGGCTGACCTTCTTCGGGCAAAATACCTCGGGGAAAGGGATTTTTTCTCTAAGGACGTGCCGGCTAGGGGGTCCCAGTTTTGGAACTCCATACAGAAGCTAAAATGGTTTTTCAAATTGGGAGCTCGCCATAAGGTTCACAATGGGAAATGGACCTACTTCTGGCTTGATTGGTGGTCGGGGCGAGGGCCTCTAAGAACTCGCTACCCCCTCCTCTTTGGTTGTTGTTCCAACCCCTTCGCCACCGTCCATTCGACTAGGGTGGCCGATGGGAGCCCCGGGGAGTGGCACATCCGGTTCCACCGACATCTTGGCTTGGCGGAAAAGGTCGAATGGGATGACCTGTGCCGTGAAATCCAAGGTCTCCCGGATGAAGTAGGGAATGATCAGGTTTCATGGTCCCTGGAGTCCTCAGGGGAGTACTCCACTCGGTCGGTGTATTGTGGACTCCTGCAGGGTGCAGCAGTCACGCACTTCAAGGAGGTGTGGCGGACACGCGTTCCACCCAAGATCAAAGTCTTCCTTTGGCAACTGATACGTGGAAAGTTACCCTCCTGCGAACAGGTGGCCAAGAGGCGAGGGCCGTCCAATGGCCTTTGCGCTCTTTGTGGAGAGGTGGAGGATTGCAACCGCATTTTCTTCGCTTGCCCCATGGCGGGGTACATGTGGGCTGGGGTTAGGGAACTCCTACATTGCACTTGGAACCCGACAGGGGTCGGGGATTTCATTGCCTTAGCACAGGGTCTGCTAGGCCCCCTTCGTAGATTAGTCTGGTTTACCTTTGCGGCCCAATGTTGGGCTCTCTGGAATATTAGGAACAAACTGACTATTGAAGGGAAACTGATTGGCAATGCAGCTGACGCATTCTTCCACATGTTGCTTCATATGCAGTCTTGGAGGGTTCTGGTCAGACCGAGGGATCGGGCGTTGCTGGACGTGGCGGTGGATGATGGCGTGTATTTCACACGTTCGTTGGGCAACCCCAAGAGGAAGGTATGATGCGCACAGCAGCAAGTTTTCCCTCAGAAAGAAACCAAGGTTTATCGAACCAGGAGGAGCCAAGAAGCACGTTGAAGGTTGATGGCGGCGGGATGTAGTGCGGCGCAACACCAGGGATTCCGGCGCCAACGTGGAACCTGCACAACACAAGCAAAGTACTTTGCCCCAACGAAACAGTGAGGTTGTCAATCTCACCGGCTTGCTGTAACAAAGAGTTAACCGTATTGTGTGGAAGATGATTGTTTGCAGAAAACAGTAGAACAAGTATTGCAGTAGATTGTATTTCAGTAAAGAGAATTGGACCGGGGTCCACAGTTCACTAGAGGTGTCTCTCCCATAAGACGAACAGCATGTTGGGTGAACAAATTACAGTTGGGCAATTGACAAATAAAGAGGGCATGACAATGCACATACATATCATGATGAGTATAGTGAGATTTAATTGGGCATTACGACAAAGTACATAGACCGCCATCCAACTGCATCTATGCCTAAAAAGTCCACCTTCAGGTTATCATCCGAACCCCTTCCAGTATTAAGTTGCTAACAACAGACAATTGCATTAAGTATGGTGCGTAATGTAACTAGTGACTGCATCCTTGAACATAGCACTAATGTTTTATCCCTAGTGGCAACAGCACAACACAACCTTAGACCTTTCTCACATCGTCCCGGTGTTAATGCGAGCATGAACCCACTATCGAGCATAAGTACTCCCTCTTGGAGTTACAAGCATCTACTTGGCCAGAGCATCTACTAGTAACGGAGAGCATGCAAGATCATAAACAACACATAGATATAACTTTGATAATCAACATAACAAGTATTCTCTATTCATCGGATCCCAACAAACGCAACATATAGAATTACAGATAGATGATCTTGATCATGTTAGGCAGCTCACAAGATCCGACAATGATAGCACAATGGGGAGAAGACAACCATCTAGCTACTGCTATGGACCCATAGTCCAGGGGTAGACTACTCACACATCACACCGGAGGCGACCATGGCGGCGTAGAGTCCTCCGGGAGATGATTCCCCTCTCCGGCAGGGTGCCGGAGGCGATCTCTCTGGATCCCCGAGATGGGATCGGTGGCGGCGGCGTCTCTGGAAGGTTTTCCGTATCGTGGTTCTCGGTGCGGGGGTTTCGTCACGGAGACTTTTTATAGGCGGAAGGGCAGGTCAAGAGGTGGCACGGGGCCCCACTCCACAGGCCGGCGCGGCCAGGGGGGGGGCCGCGCCGCCCGCGGGGGTGGCCCCTCCGTGGCCCCTCTTCGGCGCGCCGTCGGACTTCAGGACGCTACGTGGCCCCATAGGCCCCTGGGCTTTGCTTTCGTCCAAGGCCGCGACGCTTTCCTTACTAGGATTTCTGAAACCAAAAACAGCAGAAAACAGAATCGGCACTTCGGCATCTTGTTAATAGGTTAGTTCCAGAAAATGCACGAATATGACATAAAGTGTGCATAAAACATGTAGATAACATCAATAATGTGGCATGGAACATAAGAAATTATCGATACGTCGGAGACGTATCAGCATCCCCAAGCTTAGTTCTGCTCGTCCCGGCAGGTAAAACGATAACACGTATAATTTCTGGAGTGACATGCCATCATAATCTTGATCATACTATTTGTAAAGCATATGTAGTGAATGCAGCGATCAAAACAATGTATATGACATGAGTAAACAAGTGAATCATATAGCAAAGACTTTTCATGAATAGCACTTCAAGACAAGCATCAATAAGTCTTGCATAAGAGTTAACTCATAAAGCAATAATTCAAAGTAAAGGCATTGAAGCAACACAAAAGAAGATTAAGTTTCAGCGGTTGCTTTCAACTTGTAACATGTATATCTCATGGATATTGTCAACATAGAGTAATATAATAAGTGCAATAAGCAAGTATGTAGGAATCAATGCACAGTTCACACAAGTGTTTGCTTCTTGAGGTGGAGAGAAATAGGTGAACTGACTCAACATTGAAAGTAAAAGAATGGTCCTCCATAGAGGAAAAGCATCGATTGCTATATTTGTGCTAGAGCTTTGATTTTGAAAACATGAAACAATTTTGTCAACGGTAGTAATAAAGCATATGTATCATGTAAATTATATCTTACAAGTTGCAAGCCTCATGCATAGTGTACTAATAGTGCCCGCACCTTGTCCTAATTAGCTTGGACTACCGGATCATCACAATGCATTGTTTTTACCAAGTGTCACAAAGGGGTACCTCTATGCACTTTGTACAAAGGTCTAAGGAGAAAGCTCACATTGGATTTCTCGCTATTGATTATTCTTCAACTTAGACATCCATACCGGGATAACATAGACAACAGATAATGGACTCCTCTTTTATGCATAAGCATATAACAACAATTAATAATTTTCTCTTTTGAGATTTGAGGATTTATTGTCCAAAACTGAAACTTCCACCATGGAGCATGGCTTTAGTTAGCGGCCCGATGTTCTTCTCTAACATATGCATGCTTAACCATATGGTGGTAGATCTCTCTTGCTTCAGACAAGACGAACATGCATAGCAACTCACATGAAATTCAACAATGAGTAGTTGATGGCGTCCCCAGTGAACATGGTTATCGCACAACAAGCAACTTAATAAGAGATAAAGTGCATAATGACATATTCAATACCACAATAGTTTTTAAGCTATTTGTCCCATGAGCTATATATTGCAAAGGTGAATGATGGAGTTTTAAAGGTAGCACTCAAGCAATTTACTTTGGAATGGCGGAAAAATACCATGTAGTAGGTAGGTATGGTGGACACAAATGGCATAGTGGTTGGCTCAAGTATTTTGGATGCATGAGAAGTATTCCCTCTCGATACAAGGTTTAGGCTAGCAAGGTTTATTTGAAACAAACACAAGGATGAACCGGTGCAGCAAAACTCACATAAAAGACATATTGAAAACATTATAAGACTCTACACCGTCTTCCTTGTTGTTCAAACTCAATACTAGAAATTATCTAGACCTTAGAGAAACCAAATATGCAAACCAAATTTTAGCATGCTCTATGTATTTCTTCATTAATGGGTGCAAAGCATATGATGCAAGAGCTTAAACATGAGCACAACAATTGCCAAGTATCACATTACCCAAAACATTTATAGCAATTACTACGTGTATCATTTTCCAATTCCAACCATATAACAATTTAACGAAGGAGAAACTTCGCCATGAATACTATGAATAGAAACCAAGGACATACTTGTCCATATGCTACAGCGGAGCGTGTCTCTCTCCCATAAAGTGAATGCTAGGATCCATTTTATTCAAACAAAACAAAAACAAAAACAAACCGACGCTCCAAGAAAAAGCACATAAGATGTGATGGAATAAAAATATAGTTTCAGGGGAGGAACCTGATAATGTTGTCGATGAAGAAGGGGATGCCTTGGGCATCCCCAAGCTTAGACGCTTGAGTCTTCTTGATATATGCAGGGGTAAACCACCGGGTGCATCCCCAAGCTTAGAGCTTTCACTCTCCTTGATCATGTTGCATCATACTCCTCTCTTGATCCTTGAAAACTTCCTCCACACCAAACTCGAAACAACTCATTAGAGGGTTAGTGCACAATATAAATTGACATATTCAGAGGTGACACAATCATTCTTAACACTTCTGGACATTGCATAATGCTACTGGACATTAGTGGATCAAAGAAATTCATCCAACATAGCGAAAGAGGCAATGCGAAATAAAAGGCAGAATCTGTCAAAACAGAACAGTTCGTATTGACGAATTTTAAAATGGCACCAGACTTGCTCAAATGAAAATGCTCAAATTGAATGAAAGTTGCGTACATATCTGAGGATCATGCACGTAAATTGGCTTAATTTTCTGAGTTACCTACAGGGAGGTGGACCCAGATTCGTGACAGTAAAGAAATCTGGAACTGTGCAGTAATCCAAATCTAGTACTTACTTTTCTATCAACGGCTTAACTTGGCACAACAAAACACAAAACTAAGATAAGGAGAGGTTGCTACAGTAGTAAACAACTTCCAAGACACAAAATAAAAACAAAGTACTGTAGGTAAAAACATGGGTTGTCTCCCATAAGCGCTTTTCTTTAACGCCTTTCAGCTAGGCGCAGAAAGTGTGTATCAAGTATTATCAAGAGACGAAGTGTCAATATCATAATTTGTTCTCATAATAGAATCAAAAGGTACCTTCATTCTCTTTCTAGGGAAGTGTTCCATACCTTTCTTGAGAGGAAATTGATATTTTATATTACCTTCCTTCATATCAATAATAGCACCAACAGTTCGAAGAAAAGGTCTTCCCAATATAATGGGGCAAGATGCATTGCATTCAATATCCAAGACAACAAAATCAACGGGAACAAGGTTATTGTTAACGGTAATGCGAACATTATCAACCTTACCCAAAGGTTTCTTTGTAGAATGATCAGCAAGATTAACATCCAAATAACAATTTTTCAGCGGTGGCAAGTCAAGTATATTATAGATTTTCTTAGGCATAACAGAGATACTTGCACCAAGATCACATAAGGCATTACAATCAAAATCTTTAACCTTCATCTTAATGATGGGCTCCCAACCATCCTCTAGCTTTTTAGGAATAGAGGCTTCGCGCTCTAGTTTCTCTTCTCTAGCTTTTATGAGAGCATTTGTAATATGATGCGTGAAAGCCAAATTTATAGCACTAGCATTAGGACTTTTAGCAAGTTTTTGCAAGAACTTTATAACTTCAGAGATGTGGCAATCATCAAAATTCAAATCATTATAATCTAAAGCAATGGGATCATCATCCCCAATGTTGGAAAAAATTTCAGCAGCTTTATCACAAGCAGTTTCAGCAGTTTTAGCAGTTTCAGGCAGTTTTTCGCGCTTTGCATTCGAAGTGGAAACATTGCTAACATCAATTCTTTTATTAGTATGAGTAGGAGGTGCAGCAACATGTGTAGCATTAGCATTACTAGTGGTGGTAATAGTCCAAACTTTAGCTATATTCTTCTCTTTAGCTAGTTTTTCATTTTCTTCTCTATCCCACCTAGCACGCAGTTCAGCCATTAATCTTATATTCTCATTAATTCTAACTTGAATGGCATTTGCTGTAGTAACAATTTTATTATGATGATTCTCATTAGGCAAAACTTTTGATTTCAAAAGATCAACATCAAGACAAGACTATCGACTTTAGAAGCAAGTATATCAATTTTCCCAAGCTTTTCTTCAACAGATTTGTTAAAAGCAGTTTGTGTACTAATAAATTCTTTAAGCATAGCTTCAAGTCCAGGGGGTGAACTCCTATTATTGTTGTAAGAATTCCCATAAGAATTACCATAGCCGTTGCCATTATTATAAGGATATGGCCTATAGTTGTTACTAGAATTGTTCCGGTAAGCATTGTTGTTGAAATTATTATTTTTAATGAAGTTTACATCAACATGTTCTTCTTGTGCAACCAATGAAGCTAACGGAACATTATTAGGATCAATATTAGTCCTATCATTCACAAGCATAGACATAATAGCATCAATCTTATCACTCAAGGAAGAGGTTTCTTCGACAGAATTTACCTTCTTACCTTGTGGAGCTCTTTCCGTGTGCCATTCAGAGTAATTGATCATCATATTATCAAGAAGCTTTGTTGCTTCACCAAGAGTGATGGACATAAAGGTACCTCCAGCAGCTGAATCCAATAAATTCCGTGAAGAAAAATTTAGTCCTGCATAGAAGGTTTGGATGATCATCCAAGTAGTCAGTCCATGGGTTGGGAAATTTTTAACCAGAGATTTCATTCTTTCCCAAGCTTGAGCAACATGTTCAGTATCTAATTGTTTAAAATTCATTATGCTACTCCTCAAAGATATAATTTTAGCAGGGGGATAATATCTACCAATAAAAGCATCCTTGCATTTAGTCCATGAATCAATACTATTCTTAGGCAGAGATAGCAACCAATCTTTAGCTCTTCCTCTTAATGAGAAAGGGAACAATTTTAGTTTAATAATATCACCATCTACATCTTTATATTTTTGCATTTCACATAGTTCAACAAAATTATTAAGATGGGCAGCAGCATCATCAGAACTAACACCAGAAAATTGCTCTCGCATAACAAGATTCAAGAAAGCAGGTTTAATTTCAAAGAATTCTGCTGTAGTAGCAGGTGGAGCAATAGGTGTGCATAAGAAATCATTATTATTTGTGGTTCTGAAGTCACACAACTTAGTATTTTCAGCGTTGGCCATTTTAGCAACAGTAAATAAAACAAACTAGATAAAGTAAATGCAAGTAAACTAATTTTTTTGTATTTTGATATAGCAAACAAGATAGCAAATAAAGTAAAACTAGCAACTAATTTTTTTGTATTTTGGTTTAGTGCAGCAAACAAAGTAGTAAATAAAACTAAGCAAGACAAAAACAAAGTAAAGAGATTGAGAAGTGGAGACTCCCCTTGCAGCGTGTCTTGATCTCCCCGGCAACGGCGCCAGAAAAAGAGCTTGATGGCGTGTATTTCACACGTTCGTTGGGCAACCCCAAGAGGAAGGTATGATGCGCACAGCAGCAAGTTTTCCCTCAGAAAGAAACCAAGGTTTATCGAACCAGGAGGAGCCAAGAAGCACGTTGAAGGTTGATGGCGGCGGGATGTAGTGCGGCGCAACACCAGGGATTCCGGCGCCAACGTGGAACCTGCACAACACAAGCAAAGTACTTTGCCCCAACGAAACAGTGAGGTTGTCAATCTCACCGGCTTGCTGTAACAAAGAGTTAACCGTATTGTGTGGAAGATGATTGTTTGCAGAAAACAGTAGAACAAGTATTGCAGTAGATTGTATTTCAGTAAAGAGAATTGGACCGGGGTCCACAGTTCACTAGAGGTGTCTCTCCCATAAGACGAACAGCATGTTGGGTGAACAAATTACAGTTGGGCAATTGACAAATAAAGAGGGCATGACAATGCACATACATATCATGATGAGTATAGTGAGATTTAATTGGGCATTACGACAAAGTACATAGACCGCCATCCAACTGCATCTATGCCTAAAAAGTCCACCTTCAGGTTATCATCCGAACCCCTTCCAGTATTAAGTTGCTAACAACAGACAATTGCATTAAGTATGGTGCGTAATGTAACTAGTGACTACATCCTTGAACATAGCACTAATGTTTTATCCCTAGTGGCAACAGCACAACACAACCTTAGAACTTTCATCACATTGTCCAGGTGTTAATGCAGGCATGAACCCACTATCGAGCATAAGTACTCCCTCTTGGAGTTACAAGCATCTACTTGGCCAGAGCATCTACTAGTAACGGAGAGCATGCAAGATCATAAACAACACATAGATATAACTTTGATAATCAACATAACAAGTATTCTCTATTCATCGGATCCCAACAAACGCAACATATAGAATTACAGATAGATGATCTTGATCATGTTAGGCAGCTCACAAGTAGGGATGGCAATGGGGCCCCGTTCCCTGTAAACCCGTGGGGAATTCATCTATTAGGGGACGGGTATGGACAACTTTCATCCCCATAAGCTAAAATGGGGATGAGGATTAAAAGGTCTCCCCATCCCCGCTCCCCGCTAACCCCCGTTATAATTTTATATACATGTAAATTGATATATTTTATATGAAATATGTTGTAATATTGTGTCTGATGTAGTATATTTTAATATAATTAAACATATGATACTAATATGTTGTCATTTTATCTCGTACATATTATAAAGTTGCTTATTTCTATGTGCAAAATATATAAGATCCTAAAATTACGAGAAGATAATTTGAATTTTGCTTCTTAATGGGGAACCCGATCCTCGCCCCGAACCCGGTGGGGATGGGGATGGGAAAAAAGTCTCCCCGATTACTAAATGGGGATGGGGATGAGATGGCACTCCCCGGTGGGGAGCATACCCGTTGCCATCCATACTCACAAGATCCGACAATGATAGCACAATGGGGAGAAGACAACCATCTAGCTACTGCTATGGACCCATAGTCCAGGGGTAGACTACTCACACATCACACCGGAGGCGACCATGGCGGCGTAGAGTCCTCCGGGAGATGATTCCCCTCTCCGGCAGGGTGCCGGAGGCGATCTCCTGGATCCCCCGAGATGGGATCGGTGGCGGCGGCGTCTCTGGAAGGTTTTCCGTATCGTGGTTCTCGGTACTGGGGGTTTCGTCACGGAGACTTTTTATAGGCGGAAGGGCAGGTCAAGAGGCGGCACGGGGGCCCCACACCACAGGCCGGCGCGGCCAAGGGGGGGGGGGGCCGCGCCGCCCTAGGGTGTGGCCCCTCCGTGGCCCCTCTTCGTCTCTCCTTCGGACTTCTGGAAGCTTCGTGGAAAAATAGGCCCCTGGGATTTGATTTCGTCCAATTCCGAGAATATTTCCTTACTAGGATTTCTGAAACCAAAAACAGCAGAAAACAGCAACTGGCACTTCGGCATCTTGTTAATAGGTTAGTTCCAGAAAATGCACGAATATGACATAAAGTGTGCATAAAACATGTAGATAACATCAATAATGTGGCATGGAACATAAGAAATTATCGATACGTCGGAGACGTATCAGTGGACGAGGTCAGGAGGCTACATGCGCGGACTAGGGTGACTTAGCATATTCGACCCGCTTCAGGGCTTTGTATCTTACCGCTGTGTACTTGTGGTGCTGGGCTTAGCACAAGACGTGTCTAGTTGTCGGTTTATTCTCTCTTGGCTGCGCGTGTGTGGCGTGAGTCGTGTTGGTGGTGACTTGGGTTGCTTGCTTTATTTATAAAGCTGGGTCTACCGACCTTCGGTTTAAAAAAGGGGGAAAGTCGCCGCTGCATCGCCGCCGGCCCGATCTCTCGCTCGCCTCAGGGAGCTCCTCTATGAAGCCGACGACGTGGTCGACGACCTCGACTACTGCGAGAATGTATCCAGTGAACCGGCCCAACTCATGCAACAGCTGCACCGAGAGAATATGAGCCTTTGGATCGGAGACAGAGGTACATGATGTAGACAAGGTCCGCTGGTTGAATTAGATACAACATGTAAGTCTGTTGCAATCGCTGGCTTCTCAGCCCTTTGACGGTGCGCGCATAGCTGTGTGGGCCCGTCACCGACCAGCCTCTCCTATCGTTCACATCTTATCTTGCCCCGCATCTCAATTGAGAGAGAGAGGACCAGAGCAGGAGCATCGCCGTCCACCTCGCCGGAGCCAGCGACGTTGTGGCTCTCCGCGGCGGAGAAAGGGACAGCCAACGAGCCACCAGCGAGCAATACATGTTCTCAACCTCCTCTCTCCAAGATTCCACGCCACCGCCGCCTCCCTTCCGTCGGCAACCGCCCTGAGCTGTCGACATCACCGTCCGCTCTCTACCGCTAGCTCGGGCTGATCTCGCCTCCTCCGCGAAAACCATGTCGCTCGGCGAAGCTCTTGCCGCCATCTTCTAAATCGATTTGGTCCATGTCCGACGAATCCATGGCGGACAACCCCTTCGTCCCGATGCCGGAACCCCTCCTCCATCCTGCACCATATTTGGAGGTAGGAAACCTCCTCCGTCCTTCTCTAACATCTAGACCGTCGTTTGATACTCGCTGGACAAGCCTCTTTCTTCCAATCAAGTCGTCAGCATCGCAGGTCGTCTGATACGGAGGCCAGCGGCCCCCTTCTCCTCTAGACCGAGCTCGCATCCGGACATGTCCCTATGGATTTTGGGAGCCCCTGACTTCATCTGCATCGGTGAAATCCCCCTCACCCCTTTCTTTTTTCCTGACTTTGCCTGATAGCAGATTAGATCTGATCCTCTTTAGCTGGGAATGAATCCTCTTTTACTGGCAATGAATGGAACTTTTCCTATGTCCCTTTGGTGTACATGACTAATGATGCTTTAGTGGTGGTACGGGATCAGTATAATTGGTACTGTAATGTAAGTCATCCTCTTTAGCTGGCACATTCCTCTTGCTCCAGCTCCTGCAGCTCCACCCGTGTGCACCAGTAGCGCCCTGTACCATATAAAAATCAGAAGTTTATGTGGTGTCTACCGGTGGATGCTTGCTGGGGCTATAGATAATTGGTCCTCGTGTCAACACCTATGGGTTTGCTATGTATGCTCTTCTCTGAAATTTATTTGCTTTTGTTTATAGGAGTGAGGCTCATGAAGCAGTTGGGTTGAAGCCAGCTGTATTTAGTTTTTAATGAGCTTAATGCAAAGTTGTAAACACAGTATCCAAGTAAGCCATTCTTCCTCAGAAATCAAATGATGTTCTTTCTGTCTGACGAAGTGGTCATGTGCAGACTAAAATTGGCTTTGCCTTCGGATCTAGCAGCAGCAGTTTTATTGTTTCCGTCTCTCATAATCACTTGATGGTTGCTTGAATATGCATGTGTTTCTTTTTCTTTTAGTTTTCAGGATCCTTAATCCCTATCAAATCTCCAAACTGGCATAATGTTTTTCTTGCACACGACTATCTGTTAATGGTAGACACTCCCAAACTTCAACCAAGTCTGCATAGGCAAGTTATTTGACTTCTAGATATATCTACACTTGGAATTACGGTAGCCAATACATATGTGCCTTTCCTTTTTAGTCTCACATAGTCATCTGAAGGCATCCAAGGCAATAACTGATTTCCATTTGTATTATCAAATATTAATCTCATATGTATCTTCAAGCTCATCTGAAACACTCAACCATTTCATACAAGACTTTTAGACACATTTTAGATTTATTTTATTAATATATGTGTATTATATTATACCATTTCACTTCCATAATTACTTCTTGGTATTAATTCTGATAATACTACTGAATCGACTTTACATAGTCACAATTGTGTCATGGTGAGATATAGCGTGAAGCCAATTTGGTAAGCTGGAGCTAGCTGAAAGCAAGCACCATTTTCTTTTGACCATGTTGATATTTTGTTTGGATTATCGAAGTGTGAGATTGAATACTTGCTTTGTCATTCTAGAATGATATGGTGTTCTATTGTAAATAGATGTAGTTATATAACATCATTTATTCATACTGTATTCCGTATATTCATGTTCCATGCCCATCTGGTGCAGTTCAGTTGTTGGCTAAAATATGATGTACTAAGCTGTAAGTATGATTCATTCATCTTCCTCAAGTATTTACAACAATTGTAGTTTGCAGTTACAGCAGGCCTGGTTGGCTCTTTACATCTATCCTTTCATGTAGTATGTGTGGGTAATTATTATCCCTTTAATGACTAATTGACCAACATAACTCATATAATGGGTCAATTGGATTCCTGTAATTGTTTTTGACCAAGAGTTAAAGTATGGCCCAGGATGTAAATATCCAAGCCTTTGATACACCAGAGACAAAAAGCTAGGTCCTAGAACCTTTGACTCAGGGACTGGCTCCTTATTGCCTTCTCGCTAATAGTATTTGTTCTATACTTAGAGTTAACCAATTATTAAGAAACATAGATATGATGCTTTATCCATTACAAAAATATGTGATATGGTTTACAATCCGTAAAAAATGTAACAATTTGGCAATTATGTCGAGGTCAAACAACATAGTGTTGATGTACAATGACACAAGTGCATTTGTAAATAAAGTGATTCTAATTCATGAGTATTTAGTTTTTATTTATTTGATGTATAGTTCTGATGCCTTATTTACTTCACTAATTATTTGATGATCCACTTATGTTTGCATCTTTCAGTTTTCAACCAAGCCCTTTTCACCTATCTCACTTTTCGTCACTCCCTTCGATGGAATACCTAAAGCGGAAAAAAGCAGGCATGAACAAGAATCTATAGGTGAAATGTGTGAAGTTCTTTGTGGTGGACCAACATGTATGTCTCTATTTGGTACATGAAATTTCAATTCATGAAGGATATTTTGTGGCCGAGGAGATTGCCGTGAGCCAATCACCATGTGTATGTGGTCGTAGTTCAGTTTGTATCCATGTTTCTAAAAGTGTCTTATTTGTTGTAGTATATTTGCGTCATGGTTCCTTTTTGCTTAAAAAATTGTTTTAGTAATGTTGTTGGTAATAGAAATATGATACAGTTTTTAGATTCCATCTAATATTTCTTATAGGGTTGATCACCCAGTTAATTAGAAAATTCAGAATCCAATTTAAAAAAAATTATCTGTGGTGTGTGGTGTATGGTCAGTAGAAGGGAAACTAACAAGGAAAAACTTGCAACCATCGATTTTGTTTTATTTATTGTTGGAGCCGGAGAATGTACCTATGCATGGAGTGGCCTGGAAGAAAATCTGAAGAAATTGCCCTTGGGGCTCGGCGCTCTAACAATTTGCAACCATCTATTCTGTAGCAACCATCTATTCTGTAGCAACCCAGCAAGCTTATTGTGTAGTCATTGTAAGTTATCTGGTTTGGCATCATTAGTTTTTACATTTATAAAGAAACATGCCAGCGTCATTGTAAGTTAACTTTATTTAAAAAAAATTATGTACCTTTCTATTTAGTGGAAGAGCCACATGTACCTTGGTTGGCTATGAGCTTCAAAATGAAAATAAAGGCATGCTTTCTGCCCCATAAGAGAAACTTGCCACCACTTAAAATTGCACACTAGAAAATGATGCTCACACGAGAGTTTCAGTGATTTATAATGTGCAAACCCATCATGGTTACATGCATTGCCAAAATGCAATGTAGGCGGCGAGGCGAAGCTCGCCTGTCCTTCTAGTATTTTATAATTTGGGCCTCAGAGTTGTAAATCTGTGTGAACAGGTCTTGTTGGATGATTGCAGCAAAACAAAATCAGGAGAAGGAACTGCTGGTACTGCTTCACAAAGTTCAAATGGACTTGCTAATTACCGCGTCTCTATTCAATTTTGTTTATAGTACTAATTAAGGATCGGAACATGGAGCACAGCACTTTATTTATTTCCTATTCTAACAGTGGCGCATGCAAAAACTTGGTGCTCATACCGTCGTAATTTTGGGATAATTAGACTTTGATGAATTTGAACGAATTGGGGCAAAACTACATCCTTAGCTGCTGAAGACTGTCAGTTCGTGTGCAGCTATGCTTCTGCAGTGCCGATGGCGACACCGCTACATCGACGAGCTCACGACGAGTCGACGAGGCCGGCCAACGGCGGCTTCAATACATTGACACACTCACCTCAAACCGCCGCCACTCCGACTTCAAAGATTACAGCGGAGCGGACATTGGAGCATTTTGACGAGAGAGATAGAAGAAGGTTGATTGGTACAGTATAGAGAGAGACCGAGCGAGATTTGACTAGCCTTGCTCGCCTGGTACAGATGAAGAGAGAGATTTGGGGAAGATCTGAGATCTGTCCGCTGTTCATCCTGAATTTATTGATTCGTTAAAGACCGTATTGCACATGTGCCAGCAGTCCATCTCTTCACCAGATCACGTCCCTTCATTTTCCATCCAACGACCAGTAATCTACCGGTTCAGCTGGTGCATGAATTGAGCCGTTTCACCAGATACGTCCTCCGACTACTGCAGGCTCCAACTGCAGGTCCAAGGAGGTACGCGCGCTATCTCTGTAGATCCATCCGAGTGTGCTGATTTGGATTCTATATCCAAAAACCTAATTGCAACAGGAACAGGGAGCTGATTGTATTATGCCCCAAAACAGTTTGGGCTTGAATCATATATGCCCACTTCACCATGGCAATGGATAGTATGGCATATTTTTCGCTGTAACTTTGTTGAGATGCATTATTTGAACAAATATTGCAACTGTCTCCAGATAGTATCGGAGAAGATCAAACTGCCACTGGACAAAACATCAGCTCTTCTGCTCTTATTTCTGCCCCGGGTAACTCAACTACCCAAAAAATACAAATGTCATCCTACAACCCCAAATGACGGGTCACATGATCATCTTCATTCTTTTTCACCGATGCACCCAATAGCAGTGAAACAAAAATAGGCCAAAATGTCATTCAATAGTCAATATTATCTGGAAAAAAAGCACGAGAGGGCACTGGATGCTGTGTCGTGCAAGTGTTATGTTGAGTTGAAGCAACATGTAGCATGTGTACGTCTTTATTTCTCTCTTTCGGTTTGGTTCGGGTGAGCTGAGTTGCTCATTTGCCCAGGGGTATTTAGGTTTTTTCTCCTGTTCCTTAAGTTTTGTTATGATGAAGTATTATTTATATTCAAATAGGGTATTGTTTAAAAAGTGGCAAAGAAACTTATGTCATATTAACAGTTATCATGGAAATGCTCAGCTAATATTTGCTTTACCCTGTTATGACCGGTATTGGTTATGTTAGGAGGGGGCCCAACCATGGGCCCAACTAGGGGCTTAGCCCATTATCAGTTTAGGGTTTAGTTCTTTATATACCAGATGTAACGATGCAAACAATCAAGCAATAATCAGATTCATTATTGCCGACTCCCTGAGGAGTCGGTCTCCCAAACCTAGCCGCCGCCTTCCTCTTCTCCACGCGCACGACGGCGCCCAGCCGCCGGTGTCCGCCGCCTCGTCCGCACACCTCTCCCTCCTTCCCCTACAAACTACGCCCTAGGCCCGGTAGAGCTGTTGGTTCTACCAATTTGGTATCAGCTAGCTCGGCTGCGATCATGTCATCTCCGCCGCCCACCACCACGTCATCCGCGCCTCCGCCCGTTCCTTCGGCCGCCGCCACCACGGCGGGTTCTCCAGCGGCCGCCACGACGGCGGGCTCCGCCGCGCCGGCGCCCGTCATCTACACGCCCGAGCAGATGAGCGGGGTCGTCAACGACCTCGTCACCGCGGTTCAAGGCATCCGCCTCTACTTGATCGGTTCCCAGGGGCCCCCGACACCGCCGCAGCCGGCCATCTTCTCCGTGCCGACGCCCGCACCAGGGGTTCCGCCCTTCACGGGCGTTCCGCTGCAGCCTCCGCCGGCGCCGGCCCAGCCCCGGCCGCAATGGCCACCGTCCGCCCCCGCCAGCCCAAGCGCCGCAGCAACGGGGGGCGTCCCCATCCACCAGATCCGCTTCCCCGTCGCCGTCTCCGCTGCCGGCGTGGCTCACCGCGTCGTCGACTCAGCCGGTCTACACCACCGCCGCCGAGCCGCCGATGCCCTCCCTCCCGGGCACCGCCCCCGGGGGGTATGCACGCCCCTATGAGGCGCGCCCCGACGCGCACGGCCCCGGCGGGGTGACACAGCCACCGCCCCGCTACACCAAGGTCGACTTCGCCACCTACGATGGGTCGGAGGACCCCCTGAACTGGCTTAGCCAGTGCGAGCAGTTCTTCCGCGGGCAGCGCACCCTGACATCGGATCGCACCTGGCTTGCCTCCTATCACCTCCGGGGCGCCGCCCAGACGTGGTACTACTCCCTCGAGCAAGACGAGGGCGGCATGCCTCCCTGGGACCATTTTCGGGAGCTATGCCTCCTTCGCTTCGGTCCGCCGATCCGTGGGAGCCGCCTCGCGGAGCTGGGGCGCCTCCCCTTCACGTCCACGGTGCAGGACTTCGCCGATCGCTTTCAGGCACTCGCCTGCCACGCTCCGGGTGTCACGGGGCAACAGCGCACGGAGCTCTTCGTCGGCGGACTCCCGGATCACATACGGGTGGACGTGGAACTCCAGGCTCCCCACGACCTGCAGACGGCGATGCACTACGCTCGGGCGTACGAGCGCCGAGCCCAGGCGCTGCAGCCGCCTCCCCCGAGTCGCGGGGCCCGGCCACCCGCCCGCCCCCCGCCGGCCGTAGCGCCGGCCACGCGGCCAGCACCGGACGCTCCCGCAGCGACGCAGCGTACCTTTCGGCGCCTCATCCCAGCGGAGCAGTTGGAGCGCCGACGCCTCGGCCTGTGCTTTAACTGCGACGAGCCCTACGCGCCGGGTCACGTCTGCCCACGCCTCTTCTACTTGGAGACGGTAGACGACGGCGACGCGGACGCAGGCGTCGACACAGTAACGGACACCGCCCTCGATGCCGCACCGGCCACGGCGTGCGTGGTCTCGCTCCATGCGTTGGCAGGCATCCGCAATGAGCAGACGATGCTCCTGCCAGTGACGATACACGGCGAGCAACTGGTGGCCCTCCTCGACACCGGCTCCACACATAACTTCCTGCCGGAGGCCACCATGCGTCGTTTGGGCCTCCAGCCGACGGGCGGCGATCACCTCCGCGTCACCGTGGCCAACGGCGACCGCCTTCGCTGCCATGGCGTGGCGCAGCAGGTGCCGCTCTCCATCGGCAACGAGCACTTCACCATCGCGTGCGCTGGCATCGACTTGGGCTGTTTCGACTTCATCCTCGACGTGGACTTCTTGCGGCCCCTCGGTCCCATACTGTGGGACTTCGCCGCCTTGACGATGACTTTCTGGCGCCAGGGCCGCCGCGTCTGTTGGATGGGCATTGGGGGCGCCGCCCCGGCCCCGCAGCTCCAGCTCACCACGGCCGACATCGACTCTGAGCACCCTCTGTTGGCCCACCTCCTGCAGCAGCACGGCGACCTTTTCGACGAGCCGCAAGGCCTTTCGCCTACCCGGGTGTATGATCACCGTATCCACCTCGCCCCGGACACGGCGCCGGTGGCCGTGCGGCCTTACCGCTACCCCCAGCTGCAGAAGGACGAGCTCGAGCGACAGTGCGCCCTCATGCTCGCCGCGGGCGTCATCCGGATCTCTACGTCGCCATTCTCGGCGCCGGTGCTTCTCGTTCGCAAAACGGATGGTACATGGCGCTTCTGCATCGACTACCGCGCCCTCAACGCGCTCACGCTGAAGGACAAGTTCCCCATCCCGGTGGTCGACGAGCTCTTCGATGAGCTCCATGGGGCTCGCTTCTTCACCAAGCTCGACTTACGGTCGGGCTACCACCAGGTGCGCATGCACCCGGACGACATCGCCAAGACGGCGTTCCGGACCCATCATGGCCACTTCGAGTTCATGGTGATGCCCTTCGGCCTCACCAACGCGCCAGCAACATTCCAGGCCCTGATGAACGATGTTCTCCGCCCCTATTTATGTCGGTTTGTGCTCGTTTTCTTTGACGATATTTTGATCTACAACGCCTCGTGGGCGGAGCACCTACAACACGTCGCCATCGTCTTCAACGAGCTTCGAGCGCATCATCTTCACCTTAAGCGCTCGAAGTGCTCGTTCGGGACGACATCGGTCGCCTATCTCGGCCACGTAATCTCCGCCGAGGGGGTAGCCATGGACGCCGACAAGGTGGCGGCCGTCGCTGCGTGGCCGCCTCCTCGTTCGCCGCGCGCTCTCCGCGGCTTCCTGGGTCTCGCCGGATATTACCGGAAATTCATCCGGGACTTCGGCATCATCGCGACGCCTCTCATGAGGCTTCTGCGCCGCGACGCCTTCGCCTGGGATGACGAGGCCACCGCCGTGTTCGAGGCCCTGAAGGGGGCCCTCACGATGGGCCCCGTTCTCCAGATGCCGGACTTCGCGCGGCTGTTCATCGTCGACTGCGACGCCTCCGGCGTGGGGTTCGGTGCCGTGCTTCTCCAGGGCGATGGGCCGCTTGCCTACTTCAGCAGGCCCTTCGCCGCGCGCCATCTCAAGCTTGCGGCGTACGAGCAGGAGCTCATTGGCTTGGTGCAGGCTGTGCGCCATTGGCGTCCCTACCTTTGGGGGCGCTCGTTCCAGATTCGCACGGACCATTACAGCCTCAAGTACTTGTTGGATCAGAGGCTCTCGACCGTTCCGCAGCATCAGTGGATCAGCAAGCTGTTCGGCTTTGATTTCACCGTCGAGTACCGGCCGGGGCGCCTCAACACCGTTGTCGACGCTCTCTCTCGCCGCGATGCTGTCGACGAGGACGGCGCACCTGAGGGGATGGCATTGTGCATCTGTTCGGGCCCCTCCTTCGCCCTCTTCGACACCATCCGCCAGGCTACTGCGGCGGCGCCTGACGCCCAGCTTCTGCGGCAGCAGCTGGAGGCGGGCGAGTTGGAGGCACCATGGCGTTTGGCGGAAGGGCTACTCTTGCACGGGCGCCGGATCTTTGTGCCCGACCACGACGATCTTCGACACCAGGTGCTCCTGCTGGCCCACTCGTCTGGCCATGAGGGTGTCCAGAAGACCCTTCACCGTCTCCGCGTCGACTTCTACATCCCTGGGGATCGGGCCTTGGTCCAGGATTGGGTGCGCTCTTGCGAGATATGCCAGCGCAACAAGACGGAGACGCTGCGACCGGCAGGGATGCTGCAGCCGTTGGAGGTGCCCTCCCAGGTCTGGGCCGACATCTCCATGGACTTCATTGAGGGCCTCCCCAAGGTGGGCGGCAAGTCCATCATCCTCACGGTGGTCGACCGCTTCTCCAAGTATGCACACTTCATCGCGCTTTTACACCCGTACACCGCCGCGTCCGTTGCTCGTGCCTTCTTTGACGGCATCGTCCGCCTCCACGGTTTCCCCGCGTCGATCGTCAGTGATCGGGATCCGGTGTTCACGGGGCACGTCTGGCGTGACCTTTTCCGGATGGCGGGCGTGAAGCTCCGTTTCAGCACGGCATTCCATCCTCAGACGGACGGCCAGTCCGAGGTGGTTAACAAAGTGATCGCCATGTACTTACGCTGTGTTACAGGTGATCGTCCTCGCGCATGGGTGGATTGGCTCGCTTGGGCAGAATATTGCTACAACACCTCCTACCATTCCGCCCTGCGTGCCACGCCATTTGAGGTGGTCTACGGTCGGCCTCCACCGCCTATCTTGCCGGTCGATCCCGCGACCGCTCGGACGGAGGCTGCGGGGGAGCTTCTCCGCAGCCGCGACGAGATGCTTGCTGAGGTGCGGCAACGTCTCGTTCAGGCTCAGCAGCTCACCAAGCACTACTACGACGGTCATCATCGCGAGGTGGCCTATGCGGTGGGCGACTGGGTGTGGCTGCGCCTTCTTCATCGATCCACCCAGTCCCTCGACCCGCGTGCGAGGCGCAAGCTCGGACCTCGCTACGCTGGCCCCTTCGTCATCTTGGAGCGCGTGGGCACACTTGCATATTGCCTTCAGCTGCCAGAGGGTTCCCGCATCCATGATGTGTTTCATGTGGGTCTGCTGAAGCCTTACCGTGGGGAGCCGCCGGCAGCGCCACCAGCGTTACCGCCAATCGCCGATGGTCGTCTTCTTCCGAGTCCGGCGAAGGTGTTACGTGCTCAGCTCCGTCGCGGCATTTGGTACTTGCTGGTGCAGTGGGAAGGCCTTCCGGAGGAGGAGGCTACTTGGGAGAAGCGCGAGGAGTTCAGCCAGCACTACCCCGACTACCAGCTCGAGGACGAGCTGTTTGCACAGGCGGGGAGAGATGTTATGACCGGTATTGGTTATGTTAGGAGGGGGCCCAACCATGGGCCCAACTAGGGGCTTAGCCCATTATCAGTTTAGGGTTTAGTTCTTTATATACCAGATGTAACGATGCAAACAATCAAGCAATAATCAGATTCATTTTTGCCGACTCCCTGAGGAGTCGGTCTCCCAAACCTAGCCGCCGCCTTCCTCTTCTCCGCGCGCACGACGGCGCCCAGCCGCCGGCGTCCGCCGCCTCGTCCGCACACCTCTCCCTCCTTCCCCTACAAGCTGTTGGTTCTACCATACCCAGTCAAAATTACAAATGGAAAGCGGCATATGATCAAAGATCCAAAGTCCAAACTTTTGTGGCTGCATATGATCAAATTGCTGGTAGCTCTCCCTACCATACACGCAGCATGACACCCTCACCAACGATTTTTTTTTTCCGTCGAGTCATCTGAATGTCTTCTACTCTTCTCCTTCACACTCTACTTTCTCACCGTCTACCTCCCTCAAAACTTTTGAGGTTTGCAATTAGGTTTTTGGATATAGAATTCAAATGTTACTGGTAGCTAGGTCAAACATGATCATACTAATTTGTCTTTTCCTCTGCAGTTACATGGGACGATACTGAAGGGATGCATGAAGAAGCACAAGTAGCTCAGAGATCAAGGGGCAATGATGCTGATATATCTAGTAGCAGTCGTGGCAAGAAACAATCCAAGGCATGTGATGATTTTGATATTACAGAAGACACCGGAAAGCCTGTGAAAGCCAAGTGTAAACACTGTCAACAAGTGGTTGAGTGCAGGACTGACAAATGGACATCAGTTTTGCACAACCATGTCAAGAGTGAGGGTTATAAAAAGAAACTTGGAGCAACTGACCAGACACCAAACCCTTCAAGGTACATTTTTTTGTATATTGCCGTATGTTTTCCCCCGGATCCTAAATTACTCATATTTGTGCACCTCTTTTTAGTGTTAAAGTTTGTTTGTATGTATCTAATATATGCCCCACTGTTATTTTAATAACAGAATATATTTTATCACTCGCATGGATGTCCACCTAACATTCAAAATTCATTTTGTCATAAAAAGATATGCATAGTTTTTAAATTGTTTGTAGATACAAAACATTTCTATAGCCAGTAATCATGGAAAATTTGGTGCCAAAATGTGACTATATTCATCTTGCACAAAAAAGACAAACCTGTACAGCTTGAAGAGTGCAGAGTGTACGTGTTCAGGTTGCACAAACTTTTCTTTTTTGTACAGAATGCATATCGTCATATACTTGTTTTTTATACCAATTTTCTCTAAGATACATGTGATGGCGTGGTATATATCTGAATTTCACATTTTTTACAACATTTTGAAATGGAAATGAAAACTTGTATTTTGTATGGTGGAGAAATAATTGCATTTCTAATAGCCAATCTGAAATCTCTTTCATATTGCAGCAACAATGATCCTATTGAAAATGCTGCCCCTATTGTAACTGGTGATTCATTTGGCAGAAAAAGGAGAAGAGATGAGGATTTGGCACAAATCACCGCAATTAGCATACACAGTTGGCACAAGGCTGAATTTTCCAACAGGATACAGGAAATAACTTGTCAGTTACAAGACATCCGAGAGGACGTGAGCGATACTCTAAAGATGATTGGGTCATCCTATGATGCAGGTTCAAACCACGGCCGCAGTACAGGCAAAGACGATGTGTGCGCAACATCAAGTCTTAATCAGCAAAAAATATATGGAAGAGATTCAGAAAAGAACACCATCATAAAGACGATTACAGCTGAGAAACATGAAAGTATATCTGTACTTTCTATTGTAGGCATTGGAGGAGTTGGCAAGACAGCTCTCACACAACTCATATACAATGATCCACTAGTGAAAGAACAGTTTGAGCGGATATGGTTATCGGTGTCTAACAACTTGGATGAAGTAAGACTTACCAGAGAGATTTTAGACTTCGTTTCTCAAGAAAGACATGAAGGTATAAGAAGCTTTGCAAAGCTTCAGGAGATCTTGCAGATACACATGGAGTTCCAATCGAAAAGGTTTCTGCTCATTTTAGATGATGTCTGGGAAAACCTAGATGCTTACCTATGGAACAAACTGTTGTCTCCAATGATGTCAAGTAATGTGAAGGGTAATGTTATTGTAGTCACAACTAGAAATTTTTCTGTTGCAAAAAGGATAGGCACACTCGAACCAATCAATTTATGTGCTTTGGCAAATGATGATTTTTGGTTATTGTTCAAATCATGTGCATTTGGCGATGAGAACTATGAAGGGCATCAAAGTCTAAGCATCATCGGACATCAAGTAGCAGAGAAGTTAATGGGGAACCCGTTAGCAGCTGTATCTACTGGACAACTATTGAGAAAGCAACTCACCATTGATCATTGGAGTAACATTTTGAAGAATGAACATTGGAAATCCCTACAACTAAGTAGAGGCATCATGCGCGCTTTAAAGTTTAGCTATGATCAACTACCCTACTATCTACAACAATGTTTCTCATACATTTCTATATTTCCTTGCAATCATCAGTTTCTTGGTGATGAGTTGGTCCGCATTTGGGTTTCACAAGGATTTGTGAAGTGCAACGATTCGGGTGAGAAACTGGAGGAGACAGGACAGTGTTATCTGACTGATTTGGTGAACCTAGGCTTCTTTCAGCAAGTTGAAAGCAAAGATAGGAGAGTCCTTTTTCAAGCTGAAATTTTTTCCATGAGACTCATGAATCCAGTTGCAAGAGAAGAGTCATTTACAGGCAATCAAACTTGCTATGCTATGGGTGGCCTTATGCATGATCTTGCGCGGATTGTTTCAAGAAGTGAATGTGCAATTATAGATGATCTACAGTGCAATGAAATGTTGCCAACTGTACAACATTTGTCTTTGGTAACTGATTCTGCATACTGCAAAGATCAAAATGGAAGCATACCTTAATTACAAGTTTGAAGAAAATCTGCGAAATACAGTTACATCAGTAAGAAGATTGAGGACCCTGGTATTAATTGGGCAGTATGACTCTTTCTTCTTCCAATCCTTTCAAGATATACTAAGAAAGGCACAGAATTTGCGTCTTCTGCAAATGTCTGCATCATCTTCTGATTTCAATTCCTTCATGTGCACTTTGATAAATCCTACCCATCTTCGCTATCTGAAGGCCCTTAAGCCGGGGATGGTTTTACCTCAAGTTTTGAGCAAGTTATTCCATCTTCAAGTATTAGATATTGGCTCATCCACTTATCCAACTATATCTAATGGTATCAATAATCTTGTTAGCCTGCGGCATATTGTTGCACAAGGACTGTCGGCCATTGCTGGGATTGGTAACATGACATCCCTTCTGGAACTACATGATTTTAGGGTCCAAAATTCTGGAAGCTTTCAGATAACACAACTTCAATCCATGAACAAGCTTCTACAACTTGGTATCTCACAACTTGACAATATTACCACTACAGATGAGGCTGCTGGAGCAAAATTGAGGGACAAAATACACTTAAAAAAACTGTGCTTGTCGTGGAAGTATACTTATCACAGTGACATAGCAAGAGAGGTGCTTGATGGTCTTGAACCACATCAAGGCTTAAAGCATCTGCGGATATTTGGGTACAATGGTGCTACCTCCCCAACTTGGCTTGCCACCAATATCACAGTTACCTCTTTACAGACACTTCATCTAGAGGATTGCGGAGAATGGCAAATACTTCCATCTCTAGAAATGCTTCCGTTTCTTACGAAGTTGAAGTTGTGCAAAATGCAGAAAGTAACAGAAGCAACATTTCCTTCATTGGCGGAGCTGATTTTAATTGAAATGCCAAAGTTGGAGAAATGTTCCTGCACTTCTATGTCGGATTTGAACTCTAGTTTAAGAGTACTGCAAATCAA
This sequence comes from Lolium perenne, assembly GCF_019359855.2. Lineage (NCBI taxonomy): Eukaryota > Viridiplantae > Streptophyta > Magnoliopsida > Poales > Poaceae > Lolium > Lolium perenne. Next base: position 301,956,104 of record NC_067245.2, on the reverse strand, counting down.
GATGTGCCGTGCACTGAAGGTGTTTGATTTGTTTGAGAATTGCAATAATTTCGGAAGCAAAATGAAGTCATGGCTGCCCGGTCTTAGAAAGCTAATTATCTACGATTGTCCTCATTTGCAAGTAATGCACCCTCTTCCACCTTCAACCAACTGTTCTGAATTATTTATCAGCAGAGTTTCAACATTTCCAAAGATGGAGAGATCATCCAGAGAAACATTAGAAATTGGGTGTCTATTTGCCTTTCATGATGTGCCTTCTTATGAGATGAGGGCATTGGACGACAGAAGATTAGCATTCCATAATCTAAGGGACCTTAAATACTTGTGCATCACATATTTCAGAAATCTGATGTCTATTCCATTCAAAGGATTTAGTCAGCTAGTCTCCTTAAAGAGTTTGAAAATAAGCGATTGTGAAAAGCTTTTTTCTTCAGATATACCAGAGTATACCTATGAAGATGTGGTAGCTGCAAATTGCATTGCCCTCCCTTATCTTGAACATCTCCACATCCATTCATGTGGTATAACGGGGAAGTGGCTTTCTCTGATGCTGCGACATGCGCCGGCTCTATTGGTATTGAAATTAGGGGCCTGCCCACAGATAACCCAGTTATCAATAGAAGAGGAAGAAAACAGTCAGTCAAATCTTATCTCAACCCTGCAAGCTTCGTCATCGCATTGGCAAGCTCAGTTCCAGAAGGGCTCTTGCGCATTCCATTAACTCTACTCTCTACTCTCCAAGAGATGGACATTGCAGTATTCCCTCATTTAACATTTAAGTGTAGCATGGGAGGCTTATCTGGATTTACCTCCCTTGAGAAGCTGACAATTTGGTATTGCCCTAAGCTCCTCTCATCTTTGGTGCATATTGTCAGAACTGATGGCCAGATGAATGGAAGATGTCTCCTCCCTCAATCACTTGGTCATCTTGTGATTGGCGATTATTCCGGAGTAATGCTGCAGCCATGCTTTCCAAGGAATCTTACCTGCCTCAAAAATTTCCAAATATGGAGCAATGAAAGTTTGGAATCTCTACAGCTGCATTCATGCACGGCACTGGAGGAGTTGAATATTTTGGGATGTCCCTCGCTCACCTCACTAGAGGGCATCCAGTCCGTTAGGCATTTGAGCATATTCAGCTCACCCAGTTTGCCTCCATATTTGGAGCATTTTTCCAGGCAAGGTTATGCTTTGTACCCTCAACTGGAAAAACTTGTGACTGATGACCCATGTATCCTTACCACACCGTTCTGCAAGCAGCTCACATCCCTACAACGCTTAGAACTACGGACTTGCGAGAGTAAATCAATACGGTTGACAGATGAGCAAGAGAGAGCGCTTCTGCTCGTCACGTCCCTGCAAGAGCTCCAATTCTGGAAATGCAGTTATCTCATGGATCTTCCTGGGGAGCTGCACAGCCTTCCTTTCCTCAAGAAGTTGGAGATCAGGAATTGTCAGCGCATACTGTGGCTGCCAGAAAAGGGCCTCCCACCGTCGCTGGAAGAACTGGACATAAGCTGTTATGGCGGTTGCAGCAAGATGCTGGCTGCACAAAGCAGGGCCCTAGCAACAAGCAAGCTAAAGGTCAAAATTGATGGGAAATATGTCAATTGATTGCTTGCTGGTTGGCTTGTTAAGCATACATTTCTATCCGCACAACACATATCGCTGAGTTGTTTTAAGGTATGTATGATTTTACTATGGATCATGGTCCTCTCAGAGTTTATTATTTAACACAGATTCAGTTTAGTGTCATGCTGAAGTATACATGGTTGCTGCTGCAGGGTCTGTCTTCTGGACAGTGGAATAATAAGCTGGTGCATCTCTGTTTTTCATGGATCACAAGCTTATGTTCAGAAGACCAACGCCTAAATGCATATGAAAAGCAATAGAGTTCAACAGGACTTGAAGAATGGGCTTCCTCTCATATCAACTGAATGCAGTCAACGGGTAAACCAATCTGTTCCATTTTTTGTTCTGCATCTCATCCTATGAGCTCAAGAGCATGACTAATTTTCGTTTCCCTTTACTGAAGAAGGAACTGTGTAAGATGAATTTTGATCGCTCGTTACAAGTTGGTGTCTTGGAGCTCACCAAAGCATTCCTTGCTACATCATGCAGATGCTTTTCCGTGGGTAGAGAAAAGTGTTTTTCTCTACCCGTCAGGCCAGAGATGCGTCGTCAGAAGAATAAGCTATTCGAATATGCAATCCTGCAACATGTTGCGTTTTATTGTTTATTTTATCTGGGTACACCGTAGTATATCAGATGCTTTTAACGCATTTAAGCTTCGGGAGGACTGTAATTTTATCACCGAATACTGGAGTCTCAGCAGCCACGTTGGGAGACTAATGTTTTCGAAGACGATGCATTTGACTCGGGTATCTACTATCTAGGGCAGGCGACGGAGAGAAAGCCGAGAGGGCAGAAGAGGATCGGTTACGAGCTTCCAGCTTACGACACGGACAGGTCGTTGCTTGGGTCCTCTACTAAAAAAACCTGGCCATTCTTAGTTCGTTAAATGACAGGGTACAGCTGAATGCTCATGAAGTCATGATGCTATCAAATCCCAATGCTGAAGCACGAACAAGGTCACTCGTATCCTATCGATTGCACCTGCGTCGTTGGCTGATGACAAAAGATCAGATCAGCTCGTCGTCGTCGGTGCGCTTTGACATAAACAGAACTTTAACTCCACATATTAACCTTTTGCCCTCTTCTATATATGTCTATCTGAACTTTTGTTTGACGCAACTATCTGACACCGCCTAGGGTGTTCCTTAGAGGAATGGCGGCACCAAAATACTGCACCCTCATAGCGTGTTTGTTTGGAGGGAATTATGATTAGGCAATCGAAGTTTGCGGGGCTAGGGACTTAAAATCTTCTGTTTGGTTGGAGGTAATGGGAGTTAATTAGGTAAGGGGAAAGGGAATTAAAAGAGTCAATTCCCACGTATCTCTTCCCATGGGGGGTGGTGGTAATTAGACGGGGGATAGGGATTTGAGTAGATTTCTTCCTTTCTTCGTTGCACATCTCACGCGAGGGAAGGGCACGTGGGACCAGAAAAAATGAAATTGAAAAGGAAAAATTCTGTAGGTCGTTCCGCAGTTCTCGCGATTGAGAAATTCCCATCACACGGGCCAAACGTGGGAATGGGACTGCAAATTAACTTCCCTAATCTATTCTCTCGACAAACTCCCAGATCAAAATGCCCATTCCCCTTCCCTCAAGCTGCCAAACATGCTGATATAAAAGTGGCGGCGGGGAGGGCCTTGTTGGGCCGTTCACGGCCCAAGAAGTGGCGGCGGCCGTCAACTTTCTCGACCGTTTGAGTGCTCCAGGTCCTGATGGGCTTGGGCATAGTTTCTACCGTGCCGCTTGGGGCAGCGTCGGGCCGGCCCTCCTTCGCCTTTTTGAACAATTCCACTCCCGCGCTGCTGATGTCCTTCGCATCAACATGGCGCACATCGCCCTTCTCCCCAAGCTCGCCGGCGTCCTTGCCCCTGCCTCGTTCTGGCCGGTGTCCTTACAGAACTGCTCCATCAAAAGCATTTGCAAGGCTCTCACCTCAAGGCTGCAACGGCGGATCGACGCCATCATCGACGTGGATCAGACTGGCTTCCTCTCCGGCCGGAACATATCGGAGAATTTCGTCTACGCCACCGAGCTCGTTCAGACCTGCTACCGCCGCCGCACCCCGTGCATCGTCCTCAAGCTGGAATTCGCCAAGGCCTTCGATTCGGTCAGCTGGGCCACTCTGCGGCGAATCATGCTCGCCCGCGGCTTCCCCGTCCTTTGGTGCGACTGGATGGATGACATTTTCTCTTCCCCGTGCTCCGCCGTCCTTCTCAATGGCGTTCCAGGGAAGTGGGTCCGCTGCATGTGCGGGCTGCGGCCGTGCGACCCCCTCTCTCCATACCTCTTCCTCATCACGGCGGATGTTCTCCAACGTCTAATCCGCCGCGACGATGTGCACCAGCACCCTCTCGTGGACGGAGTTCCGTGCCCCGTGCTCCAGTACGCCGACGACACGCTGATTATCCTCCGGGCTGAGGTTGGCGAGGCGCAACGGCTTCATCATCTTCTTCGCCAATTCGAGCGCGCCACCATCTGTGCATCAACTACTCGAAGAGCACCATCGTCCCCATGCATGTGGCGCCCGAGGTCATCGACGGTATCAAGGAGGTGCTCCAATGCTGCGCAGAGGGTTTTTCCCAGACGTATCTGGGGCTGCCTCTCTTTGCTGAAAAGCGGACAAGTACCTCTTGGGCTGGAGGGCTCTCCTCCTCTCCTCTGGTGGCCGGTTGGTCCTCCTGAACGTTGTCCTCGACGCTCTCCCCACATTTTCCATGGATGCCATGGAGCTGCCCCTTGGTGTGGTCGTCGCTCTCGATCGTCTTCGCCGTGCCTTCCTTTGGACGGGATCAGACCGCGTGTCTGGAGCCTAGTGTCAAGTTGCATGGGACCTGGTGTGCAGGGCTAAAGAGGAGGGAGGCCTGGGCGTGCGCTCTCTGCCAGAGCAGAACGCTTGTCTCCAGATCAAGCTCCTTCGTCGGCTTCACTCCGCGCCGAGCGCGTCTTGGCCACGTTGGGTCTGGGCCGCTGTCGGTGACGCGTCGCTAGACTCGTTGGGACGCAATGCCCTCGTCAGCGGCTCCCACTGGGCCTCCCTCCTTCGGCTTCTCCCGCTCTACCGCAGCATCTCGCGGGTTAGGCTTAGCGACGGAGCCTGCACCGCTTTCTGGTTGGACGCTTGTTCGTCGGTAGGCCCTCTTGCAATGGCGATGCCCAAGCTGTTCTCCCATTGCACGTCTCCGTGTGCCACGGTTCGCCAGATGGTCACCAGCGGGCTCGATAATAGCCTGGTGCCTCGCCTCTCCGTCACCACCGCTGCTCAACGGGGTGCGCTTCAACTCATGCTCCACGGCATCCAGCTCGGCGGCTCTCCAGACCGACGCTCTCTCCCTCTCAACGCCATGCGCACCTTCAACCTCTACAAACTCTGCGTCTTTGGAGGTGTGCGGGACGCCAACTTCGAGTTCGTCTAGCGGAATCGGGCGCCGTCAAGAGTACGCTTCTTCGCCTGGCTCCTTGTCCGGGGCGCATCCAGTGCAGTGCCAACCTCTATCGGAAAGGGATCTTGGACCTACCGGCGAGCGGCTGCCCTCTCTGCCCCGCTCCTCTGGAGACCGCCGCCCATATCATGTTCGGCTGCCCCTTTGCTCAGCCTTTTTGGGCCGCCATGGGTGATCGTCCGGACCCCGATCTTGCTATGGCCGACGCTGCTCGGTGCGTGCTCCCTCCATCTGCGCCACCGGCCACTGCTGCTACGCTGCGCCTCCTCTGCCTCTGGCACCTGTGGAAACACATGAATGGAGTCGTCTTCGAGCAGCTCCCTCCCTCTCGCTACTTCGCAAACGTTGCAGGGATGATGCCGCTCTCTGGCGCGCTAGGCTTTCCCTGGAGCAGCGTGATGTCGTCTAGTTGTGGCCTGTGGCTCACCTACTTCCTCCCTGAACGGTAGTAGTTCTGGCCCTGCTTTGTAATTGGTCCTTGAGCTCGCCCCCTCGTTGCGTCGGGTGATGTCTCCCTCCCTCATGTAAAATGTTGTCAAAAACAAAATGGGGCGCCACCCCGATCTCTTGATGAAATGGAAAATTTAGGCTAGAGCTCTTCGCTCTCCCCAGTGAACTGTTAAAAAAACTGATATAAAATGCTTTGGAAAGCTAACTTAGCTTGCCAAAACATCTTTTTGTTTCGATAAAGGGAATATATTCATATCAAAAGATATCAATTATACCCAGCCTCTGCAACAACGCAATACCCTAATGGCAGTACGGATGCACACAGCCAAAAAAGAAAAACAAAACTAAGAAAACAAAAAATCCCGCTATGGTATTCCAGTCCTGGCAGCAACAATACATCCACCACCAAGATACCACCTAAACTCCAGACTCTCCATAAGAGACACCTCCAAGAAGGAAACAGTGCACAAGCGCTGTCGTCGCCCGATCAAAAGATCTTAATTTTTCACCCTGAAGATAATCCTCACTCTTAAAACAATGCCTTCAACAAGGTCATTGCTAGGCACAACCAATTAAAATCAGACCTTGGATTTTCACCCTGAGAGGTACGACTCTGAACTCCACCTGTGTTGCCGCCCCCACTTGCATATCGCTGCTGCGAAAACCTAGAGCACCAAGAAAATCCCTCAACAGCACAAAGACTTGAACCTCCATTGCTAGCACTTCCATCCTGCCATCATGGTATTCTCCGCTTCTAACTTCTCCATGGAACAGAATGTCTCCATATAGCAAGAAAGAACATAGCTTCGCGCCACTCCCTCCAGAACCAAACGGCCGGAATAAAAGCATGGGTGTGCACGACCGAATACCTCCTGATCCAGCAAACTCCAGGCAGAATATGCGCGGTTACATTCGCCAGCGGAGCCTTCCGGAACCCCCCGCTCCGGTCAGATCAAGAAGTGCTAACATTAGGAAGATCTTCATCTTCGCACAAGAGGGATCCTAGGTCCGCAACCTTTATTCATCTAAACCAGCAGTCCCCTCACCACCGGCCAGTTACCGGCGAGCAGAAGAAGAAGGCTGACCTCCAAGCACGAGCCCAGAGATTAGCCAGAACGATACACGCAGCGATGAACGGGATCGAACCCAATATGGGAAATCGAGCCGCCACAGGACCGTGCGCGCCTCCTCTGCCTCCGCACTGCCTCGCTGCCGTGCGCCGCACTCGACGGCGCCACCGCCACACTCCCTGGTGTCCACCTGCGCAGCCATGGCGTCAACCCTCCCGCGTGAAAAAGGATCGATAGTCGCGCCTTCCTGCCCTTCGTCATCGACATCCAGGTTTGGCCACCACCGCCAGCGTCGGCGGCGGCAGCGGCCATCGAGGAGGAGGATGGGATCTCGGGCGGCTATGGTTTCTAGGGGCCTTCGGAGCCGCCCTCGCGCGAGCGGCCTGGGAGACGCGCGATCGGATCGCCGGCGGGCGGCAACAGAGACGATCGGCCGGTTGCTGGTTGGTTCCGCGTCGCGCGGACGAGATCTCCTGTGCTCGCCAAAACATCTTATGTTAGGGCATCTCCAGCGGTGCGACGCAAACGGACGTTGAGCGACCGTTTGCGTCCGCGTGGACCGGAAATGTGTCTGGCACCCTCTCCAGCGGCGCGATGCAAAGTGACCGGGCCGTCCGCGGAGACGCAAACCTCCCGCAAATATGCGCCAGGTTTGCGTCTCTGCGGACGCTCGGCGGACGCGCAAAGTGTCTGCTCGCTTCCCCACCGGGCCCGCCTGGCAGCGAGTCTGCATCGAGGGCATCGCTTCGGCGGTCAGCGCTTCCGCGTCTGCGCCGCAGCCTTCGCCATCAATGGTGCGGCTGCCTGTTCTGCACGCGCACTGGCGGGCGGCGGCTGGGCTTCTGCGCCGCCTCCAATGCCATCGTATCCCGCGCGCGGCCGCGCTTAAAAGACCACCGGCCGCGTTCCTCCTTCCCCCACACCTCCACTCGCACCACCACCGCCGCAGCGCCATGGGGAAGAAGAACGACTTCGAGGCCTCCGGCAGCGGCAGCAAGAGGGTGCCGCTCCCCGTCACGCTGGGGAGTCTCATGCACGGCAAATGGATGCCGTGCGAGGGCTGGTCCGGCGTGCAACTGCCTGGCGGCTGGCGGCTCAGCTGCCGTCGGGTGCCCATCGCTCCCGTCCCTGCGCGCGAGCCTGATCGGACCGCGGAGATCCGGCGAAAGAGGCGGTACCTGCCGCCGGACCTCCTCGCCGATCCGGCGTACGCCATTGACTCCGACAGCTGGCGTACGTATCTGTCGACCGAAATGGATAAGAGAAGAAGGGCAGACTTCATGGGCGACAGGGATTTTCCCTTCGGGTCTGCACCGCCGACTCGTCCACGAAGACAGGAGGCGCCGAGGCGTCATCATCAGGCGGCGACGCTCGCGCAGCACAACGACGACGACGCCTACGCCGCCTACGACGATGAGGACGACTACATCGAGGCGCTCGCGTACCATAACGAGGAGGTGAAGGACGACAACGACGACTACGTCGCGGCCGTCTTCCACGAATGGCAGCGGGCCATGGCGGAGGACCGTGTTTTCGAGTTCCCGGAGAACATGACGGACGACGAGATGGCGAAGCTCGGCGTCCTCGTCTCCAAGATGCCCTTAGGAGAAAAAGTAGTTAGACATTTGTTCTTGCTCCTCGAAGAGTTGCTTCACTCTCGTGTTCCCCGAAGGACCTAGTGCTTGCATTAATTTGGCGGTGGGTGTACATTTTGCAGATAAACGGGTACTAGAACTTTTCCTTACAGTTTTTACAGGTTCATAGCATGTGACCCATTTTATTTTACAAAAGGAATTTCATTTGAAACATGAAAATACAAATCAAAATAATGAAAGCACTTTCAGGCACCAAAACCCTGCTCGCACTTTGGCTGGAACCAAACGTGTCCTCCGTGCACTATTAGGGTGCTCCTTATCCCGAGTTTCAAAACGGTATACAAGTTTTGTTTATAAGTTCCATATTTTTTGTCATAATCATGCATATAGCATTGATACTTATGCATACCAATTATCACGAAAAAAAGAGAAACATGCATCTTGTTACAGTGAAATAGTACTTTAACTTGTACTCAGCTACTTTGTCTTTTTACCTAAGTTACATACTTTCAAACCAAGTTTCAAACTCGGCACACCTGCACCTGCATACATCCTCTACTTGCAAAACTATATTTCTTAATTTTCCAATCTAGTTTAGTATTTATTTCAGTTTACTGTTCATGTGGGATCAGGAATACCAGGTTCTGAAGGGTTCATCCTCTCTGGGTCTGTTTAACACGAAACACAAACCAACCAAGCAGCAAGAGGATCAGTAATGTAACCGTACGTGGACGGTGGACCTCGCCTCTTTTATCGTTTATGGATTCTCAACGCTGGGTGTGTGCATCTACCGATACAGGGGACAGAGATTTTCCTCCTTGTAAGAAAGAAAGGTAATCTGCACTTTGTTCTGCCTTTTATTACTCCTGATTGGTGGATGTGCTTTCTTCGAAGTTGGGATGACCACGACAGGGGTTCAGGTACGGGTCGACCGGTTGTGCTATTACTATTAGCGCCACCACGTGGCAAAAACGAAGTGTTCGGCTCCGGCTCCGGGTCTGGGTTCGGTTCTGCTTCGGTTCTCGGCTTTGTGATCGAAGACGAGGATGCAAGCTTTCTAATTGTATATCTGTCCATCTTTTACTATTAGCCCACTTGCATGCCTACTGGACGATGATGCCTTTGACTCTCTTGCTGCGCTCCCAGAGACCCGAAATGCTCGGGTTCAGTTCGGTTCCGGCTCCGGGACGCGCTCAAGCCGGTCATGTCTCTGAGCATAACTATATATTACCCTTCGCCCCCTTCCTTTTCTCTCCACCATTGGTCTCCAAGCTCAGAGCTTCAAGCTAAACCCCATTATTTCACCACCGCAAGCAAGCAATGGAGCTCCTAACCATCCTGGTCAAAATGGCGAGCTTGGTCTCCGACGCCTGCCGGGACGCGGAGAGGTTGCCAGCTGCTTTGATCTCGTGCGGCTTCGTGCAAGCTGCAACCGCGCTCTGCCTCCTCATCTCTAGACCTCCCGGAGGCATATTTCTTCACCACGGTAAGGCGCCATTCTACTTGTACTACGCCATCCTCATCGCCGTGTTCGTCTTCGGGCTCTTCGAAGCGTCGGCCGGATTCTGGGTGTCAAGCAATGTGAACGGACGGCGTGCAGCCGGGAAGACGATCCTGTGGGTCTCCATCCTGCCCCTCGTCATCGTCGCTGCGCTGGGAGGCTTCATCATCATGCACTGAGATTGTTCCAGCCGCCATTTCGTAGTGTACAAAGGATGTAAGTTGTTAGTATGGATTGGAATAATTGGTGTTCGTTGTGGGGGCGATGGGTCACTGGGGCGTGAGTCTGTGGGAGCATGTAATCTGTGTAATGTGTGTATTACATCTGGACTATTTGAATCCCAAAATTATTACATTTGGAGTATTGAAGGTTTGGTATGTGCCTTTTCCTTGTATACGCAATTATATCGATTGTACCCTTTTTTTTTTATGCTCACCTTCAAATTATCGGTTGTATTTTCTCATCCCGCTGAAAACCATGCCGGAAACAGAGAAGCGACGACAGCACCTTCTTGCAAATGTTTTTTTTTAGGGAATGGTCATCGTCTGGTTGGTTGATCTGGCCCGGGATCGTCCACGGTAATGATGGGCTAAGCCTATGGGTTGAAAAGCTTCTTAATACTGGCGGCCCAACTCACCACAGCTAGCCTGTTACTCCTTCCACTCCAGCCCAATGAACCAATCAAATGCTCGACGTTCCAGTGAAAGCTTCTCATTTCGCCGTTGACCCGAGCTCGAGACCTGCTCCTGCCGGATCTGATGGAGGCGGCGGAAGGCGCTTCCCTGGAACCAGCGATTGCATGGCTGGTGCAGACCATCCTCGCGACCCTCCTGGTCGACAAGTTGGATACATGGATTCGCCAAGCTGGGTTTGGCGATGACATCGAGAGGCTCAAGTCGGAGATCAGGAGAACCGGGATGGCGGTCTCTGCTTTGAAGGGGAGGGCGATCGGTAACGAGCTGCTGTCTCAATCTCTCGCTTTTCTCAAGGAGCTGCTCTACGACGCCGACGACGTGGTCGACGAACTCGACTACTACAGGCTCCAACAGCAAGTCCAAGGAGGTAAGCTGTAACCCGTAAGTTTACTGTCCGTAGGTCCAATTTAAGTGTGACAATTATTAGTTTGGAGAATTTATCGTCGTTCAAAAGAAAGTTAGATTTTATTACGTGCCACTTGTCCGATCAAATACAACCTTGCTTTTGTGGTTGTCTGATTCGTGTTTCGTTTGACACAGTTACAAGGGACGAGGCCCAGGGTATACATGGAGTTGAGCGAGTTGATGAGACATCGAGGGGTGACGCTGATACACAGAATAGCAGTGTTGGCAAATTAAGGTCTATGGTATGGGAACACTTTAATATCATTGCAAAGGATAAGGGAAATCCCGTAAAATCAGTATGTATATATTGTGCCAAAGAGTTCACATGCAAGACGAAGGAACATCGTCTATGAGCAAGCATATCAAAAAGATTTGTAAGAAGAAACCTAGAGTGCTTCCACCAAATCTTTCAAGGTACCTACAAGAATTATTTATACCTTATGCACATTTCTAGAAGTCTTTTATATAGATCTGCCGGTGCTTCCTCGCGTCTCTTTGTGTCTTTGCCTGCGCGTGCCGTTGCGATGCTGCTCTGCATCGCTGTTCGGGTCGCCGTGGTGGCCGTCCTCAGGTGCCGATGGCGGCAGTGTGCCTTCTTCGCCCCTATCTGACCATCTCGGTCTCGGTTCGGGCGAGCTGTGGCCGCTGCACTGGTGGTCAACAATCTCCTTCACCGGTGTTTCTCTGTCTACCTGCGGTGGTGGTCCAAGTTTACAACATGTGCTCTGTTCTTCTGTGTCTTGCCGGGGAAACAGTCTGTGGCCAGGGTGAAAATCTCTGCTCGGAGTCTTCCGGTGCTGACTGCGGTAACGTCTGCGGGTGCCACTTCCTTCTTGGAGGCGTGGTCAATGGCCTGATTGTTTCTTCCCCTCGGCAAGGGGAAACGCTAAGTCTGGTTTACCGGACTCGGCAGCAGCGGCGCGACACGTCGTCCCCTTCTTGGAGGCGCTGAGGGGTGTCCCATTGTGGCTTGCAGAGATGGTGGTCTCGCCGGTCTTCGGCGAGACTGGGTAGTGGTGCTTTGCTTGTGTTGGCCTCTACTCAAGATGTAGGGCTTCGGAGCGCTATGTACGCCATCGTCAACGCTGTCTAGCTGACTTTTATCCAACTTTGGCTGGACCCTGCCATCCACTCGCCGTAGCCAACTCCCTCTAGGCGCTTGAGTTGTGGTACGTTGGTCCGGGCAGCGTCGTTGTTTTAGTTGTGCTTTCGTGGTGTTTTGCTTTGGTCGTGACGCGGTCTTGAGGCTTACTACTCTGTCTCCTCACTTTTTCTTGAGGGTGGGCAATGCGAGCTTGTAGTCGTGTTGGAGGAGTGTGTTGTAAGCTGCATGGCATGTGTGGTGTGTTGTAGCCATTCTTTGAATTTCTCCTTAAGCTTAATACACTGATGCGTAGATTCTGCTACGGGTTCTCAAAAAAAAAAATTGGCCGGTGTCACTTCCGGTCAACTGTCGATCTTACCATCTCGTACATACATCGTTAGTACTTTGAAGACACCGATATACCTAGGTTCAAGTGCCCCTCTTGGGTAACACCACTAGTACATAATTGGGCTAGCCTGTACTACAACACTGCTCTAACACCAGTAGCACACATAATGCTTTGCCTACCGCCTCCAGCGAAGTGGAGCTAATACTCCCATCTTACAGAGCCAAAGCCGGTTTACAAAGTGGAACCAGCTAATACTCCCATCTTACAGAGCCAAAGCCGGTTTACAAAGTGGAACCAGCCGTAGATGTCTAAATTCGAAGTTTCCTTTTATAAACCATATCTAGGTTTAGATAAAAAAAAGTATGATCAATATTAAATGTGATCGTCATAAATTAACAGAAGGACAAGAATGATCATCACTATATCTCACATCATGAGTTCATCACAAATAAAATTAACAACATGATTGTTACTAGTTTTCCTAATCTGAGATAAGAAGTAGCAGTGTTATAGAAGATCACAAGTCAAGATATAACTACATAACTACCTAATCACGGACCATATTAACTAGCTAATCACGACCGATGAAGCTCTTCTTCTGTCTATATCATCTTCACTCTTCTACCTCTTGTGTGACTGGGTGCCTCCTTTGATGTCTTACTTCATCATGGAAGGATTCCATAGGATAATGTCTTCCTGTTCCATGGAAGCGAACTCTCCTTGATGCCAGATCACCGGCACTCTAATACCCACTCGTGGCCAGGGGATGCTCTGCTTTGAAGCCAACCAACTTACGCTTGACCTTTAATCTATGCGGTTGTTTCCTACACCATGGTTTGAGGATATGTTATTTTTTTATTATAACCCATTTTGTACAAGAAATCTTCCTTCGTAAAAGAAATTTATTTTGAAGAAATTATCAATACAGATCCTCTAAACTTACCATGTCGATGATATATGGGGTCAACCTGTATTCCTACAACCTACGGTCTTATACCCATCCCGCTAAGGCCTCATGGGCCCACTTTGGGAATCCATCGACCTAACAAGGAATATTGTAAAAGGACTACATTCAAATCAAGATCTACCGGATTGAAGATATGGAAGGAGATAAACTCAAGACTTTGCATACAAGGCACGAAGATCTTCACGTACAAGACAAGGGCTCTCATGACCTACGCTTATTAAAGGAGAAGATGATGACATGAGAAATGATTATCCATTCGTGTACGGATTACACCATTTCACCTTCCCCCCACCCACACCCACACATAATGCTCTAAACCCTAGACATATCTACTCGACAAGTTAGTCATCCAATTAGCCAAGATCCTCAACAGCTGGTGCACCAGATCTTACCAACCTCTTCAACTACAGGGCACCCGCTTGATATCAGATTAGTTCCACTCCAATGGCATCCATTCAAACCCACTAGCTTGACCACATAATAAGGAAAAGTATGGGGTTTTACCGTTTTCCCTCACTGAATTATAGATGAACAGGAGCCAACAAAGCCTTGGGCCAAATGACCACCGCCAAGTCGGACCTCATGCCTAATATGGACAGACGTCGACATGTGGTTGGCCCCGGACCATTTTTTGACCGAAATGCAGATGGCACAAACCATGTGAAAGAATCGTTAAATTCAACTAGAGGGGGGATGAATAGGCGACTAACATTTTTTTAGTATTTTTCAATATAGGATTGGCAGAAAGGTAAATTCTCTAGATATGCAACTAGGCGAATTTTCCTTATATGACAAGAAAGCAAGTAAATCAAGATAGAAGTAGTAAATGATAGAAATAACATCAACGGAGAGACGATGATACATTATTATGATTCATATTGTTCCTTTTGAGAAAAAGTACATCTATGTTGGAGTGGTGTGGCTCCACAAAGGACTCACCATATTCTCTGGTGAACAAACCACAAAGGTTAGTCCACGCTCCAATATGCGGTGGCCTTGGAGGCGGCAACCAAATCCTTTACAAGAAGGATGGGGCAATGCCCAAAACTCAATTGCATGCTCCCATTGATGACCATGAAGCTTCAGAAAAACATTAGCGAGCTTCGGGGTGACTTCTTCTGTCTAGAGTTACAAGAACCCAATAATTACAAGTTCCTTAATGGAGTGGGTGGGAAAATAAAATTCCTTTGGTGGAAGTATAGATCTAGGTATTCTCCCTTGATTGCTAAGAGGGTGACAAGATTGAGTGGCTAGGGAGGGAGATCTACTGATTTTGAGCTCAACAATAATGGAGGGGGGGGGGGTGAGTGGAAGTCGTTGTCTTCACTTGGGGAAGAAGGGCCCATTTGTAGGTCCCCAAAGTGCGTACAAGCATGTGCTAGATGTAGCTTTTGCATGAAAGCCCACTTCTCGTATCTCATCTTCTTTCTCATCCAACTCATCACAATTATATTTTAAATCAGTGTAGCCTGCTTACATTACATTACCTTATTGTACTTGCTCTGAGTGCTACTAGGTCCACTTACATCATTTTTCTAATTTACCATCTTTCTCTTCCGTGACTTCCCTTTCCACGAAAAAATAGTATTCTTACTACACTCTTTTATTCCTTTTTCTCGTTACGTTATAAGGTAGAATGAGGTTTTAGTTTTTAAATATTCATTGCATCCTTCAAAAAGTATCCCGGTGATGAAAGGGTGGGCACCCCATTGTTCCAATAAAATGGTAGAAGGAGCACGAGCAATAGAAACTTTGTGTTGGCTCGGCACATCCATCTATGTATGGAAAGATGGGGCTATAGCTAATATTTTTCATATCCGAAACTAACAACTATTGCTTGGCATGTGATGAGCTGACCCAAACACATGTGACCGTCTCTCTTCCCTCGTTTTCCCTCTCTCTTTACACTTTCTTTCTTTCCTTTCTCTTGTGAAGGAGCGGCCTCCTCTGTAGGGTACAACTTTAATTTTAAGGCTACTACTTTTGTAACGTAGGAACATCCGACATGTGGGGTAGTAAGTTGAAGCATACCGTTGGACATGTCCTAAGCTTGCCAAAATAAAGTTCCTATCCTTGTCCAAGTAAAACACTGTTAAGTTTCTATAGGCAATGTCTTGTTTAAACGAGGGAAGCAAATCAAGTGACTCACGAGATAGCTAGGTCTTGTTTTTCGAGTAAATTTTTTTGTAATTGGGTCGATGGGCCCTCTAGCTTTCTTTTAGATAAACTCATAAAAGATGTAACTCTTGTTTGAAATTAGTAAAGCTCACAACAAAGCTCGCAGCAGAGTCCCGTTGCTTCCCTAAAAAACACTGTTAAATTTCTAGCCTTTTCCAAATGCCATGTTGACTCAGTGGGTTAGTTCCGTGCGTGGGATATCAACATGAACCTAACTTCTCTCTTCCCTATTTTGTACATTATGTCGGTCAGATTCTCCCATACCACACTATTAGATCTAGATCTAAAATTTGAAATCTTCATAAACTTTTGAACCACAATTTAAGTATGCAAACTATATCCTCGCAAAAAAAGGTATGCAAACTATATGAATATTTGAGTTCCTAGTGAAAAGAGCTACTAAACCAGACTAATTCTGAAGACATTTTATAATTTTCGAAAAATGACTTCTAAAATTTACGAAATATTTGACAATTTCTTAGAGTTTAGTAATTTGGAAATACTTTTTTTGCATCACCTTTTATCAAGTATTATTGTGTATCATCAAGTTTGATTGTGTTTCAGAATTCAAATTTTAAATTTTATATAAAAATAGGCTTGTTTAATAGATATTGTTGAAAGAAATGAGCAGACTGGTAATCTAATTTTTTTTTCGAAAAAGGGAATATGACCTCTGCATCATATTGATGCACACAACCTTTTATTATAAAGTTTCAGAATTTATCAGGTTAATATCTCAAGGATCACATAGGGTCGATACAAAAATCAACCATCATATTATATATTCCAACATATATGGATCTTTCAAATTTAATCCTAAAATTTAAATCCATGTATTAAAAAATAAGAGAGTACTAGCCATGGGTATGCTATGCATACAATCGACTGGAGTGTACATGCGTGCACGGGAGAACACATGCTGCTCTCCTCTTTCGACGAGTAGTCCACGGCCGAAGCTTTTTCTGCATCATGGCAAGGACGATAATTGTGGGAGATACGTCCCCAAATCCCCCCCTCTCTCTAATTGGCTACGACTGCGCAGCACCATTGACGCGTGGCTCGTTGATTTCGGTCCGGCCAACGCTTAGTGATGCTGTGAGGCATCTTCCACGAGGTGACCCAGACCGGCGCGCCCAACGCGTCCGGTTTTGATCGTTTGGTGGCCGCGTGGACAAGCTCTCGTGTCTGATCGCACGATACGCCTAAGAGCAAGAATAATAGTGTACCCGGCAGCCAGCTAGAGTAGTTTGCTATATTATCTATAGTTAATATGTAGCTAGCAGGTACAATAATAAGCTATAAATTGTAGTACTTTGACAAAATATGGTTCACATTTTAGTCTCACAAAGTGCCTAGGAGCACGTGCTAGAGCTGGCTCGAGCCCACTTCCCTTCTCTCTCCTAATCTCTCTTCCAACTAAGCAAAAATGTAATATTTTATCTGTTATAGCCAGCTGACTGTACCTTATTGTACTTGCTCTAACGCGGCTATTTAAAAAGGTGCCACATGGCTCGTCTTCCTTGGGCGATCTTGCGCCATGGCAGGCCTCGACGAGCAGCAATGCCGGGCGGGAGAATGCGCGGGAAAGTTCCCGTGCGCACCGCCTGCATGCGCGAAAAGGCACTAGGGCACACGCTCACGCCCAAGTTTCCCGCCAAGTCCGACGGCCATAAAAGGCGCCGCGCGGGGCCTCGCAGAGCTCACGGCCGCCTCCGGCACCCTGTCTCCCTCTTTCTTCTCCGGCGCCCTCTCCTCCTCCATCACCATGCCGGGCAACCTGCATACCACGTGGGCGAAGCTCTCACTCGCCGCACGCGCTAGGTTTCCGCAATGGCGGAGGAGGAGCGGCAGGACGCGCGCTGGGTCGCCGACGACGAGGCGATCTGCGTCATGGCCGTGGGGGGCGACGAAGGAGGCAGAGGACGCGGAGCAGATGGAGGGGGACATGGGTGGCTGGTACGAGGCCGCCGAAGGCTGGTACGAGACCGCGGAGGAGGCGCACGACCCCAGGAGGACCGCGGCCGAGGAGGAGGCGGACGCTGTCCACCACCGTGAGATGGCGCAGCTCAATGCCGCCATCGAGGAGCGTCTCACCGAGTTCACGCACGACAGCAGGGAGCACGAGGCCTCTGTCCGGGCCGGTCGCCGCTGTTTAGACGACCTTATCGAGCGGAAGAACGAGCTCATTGCCCAGGAGGCTGCCCGCCGCCTCCTCCTCCAGATGCCCTCACCCGACCGGTGCGCCCACGAGGTGGGTGTGGAGGCGGAGCTAGGCCGGCACGCAAGAGCGTCAGCGTCGCCAGTAGGGGAACAAGGAGGCCCGGGACGCTGGCCTCGTCCCTCGAGGCACGGGAAGCTGTGGAACGCGCCGCCGCGCATGAGCGCAAGCTGAGTGGCAAGCGGACCATCACGCCGAAGGAGGCCGAGCGCGCCCGCGCCCTCGCAACAAGGACGGACAGGAGGAGGGTGGCCACGGAGGAACACAGGCGAGCCACCAAGCTGGTAAGCTGGAGTGGTATCCTCACGCATAGAGGCCACCGGCGTCGAGTGAAATCCACGACGGCGACGACAAGTCCTGGGTAGCTAGACTATGTAGTAGTATTAAGAAATATGTAATCTTTTTTATTTTCATACAAAATAAAATTATCATCCTATGACACACGGGCCAGGCAAGGACAAGGGGAGAACGCGAGCCTCGGCATTCGTGGCCATGCAAACGAGGCCCAGATTTGAGTCGGTTTTAGATCGTCCCGGACGCCGTGGGCAATCGATTTTTACGATACGTCCGTGCGCTGGGCATCCGGATGCGCGGACGTGGTATGGGTCGCCCGAGACGGCTCGATGGGTCCTGTGGCCGCCGACGAGGTCGTTCACCTGATTCACCTAGAGTGCCCTCCATCTAGACTACCATGACGTGCCGTCTCCGTCCACTAAATAAGTAAACAGTCCCGTCGTGGTTCTAATACTAGCTAATTCAAGCAGTTTTTTCTTATTGCAGCACCGATGACGCTATTACAGATGCGGTACCTGTTGTAATTGGTGACTCATGTAGCAGAAAAAGAAGGAGAGGGGACGAGGATTCAACACAAATCATTGCGTCGAACACACAAACCCCTTGGGATAAGGATATATTATCCAGTAGGATACAAAAAATTGCCAGTCAATTACAAGACATCCGAGGGGACCTGGGCGAGTTTCTCAAGCTACACGGATCGGACTTAGCTTCCAGCTCAAATCACCATCCGACTACGGACTTTGATCAGCACCTAAGGACATCAAGTATTGTTCCAAGAAAAGTTTATGGAAGAGTTGCAGAAAAGGACTACATTGTAAAGATGATAACAGAAGAAATATCTGATGGAGTAGTTGTTCTTCCTATTGTAGGAATTGCAGGTGTTGGGAAAACAACTCTTGCTCAACTTGTATACAATGATACAAATGCTCAATTTGACCAAAGGATATGGGTTTGGGTGTCTCACAACTTCGACGAAGTGAGACTGACAAGGGACATATTAGACTCTTTTTCTGGAGAAAGGCATCCAGAAATAAACTGCTTTGCCAAGCTTCAGGAAATGTTGAGGAGTTATGCGAACTCAAAGAGATTTTTACTTATTTTAGATAATGTATGGGATGGCATGAACAAAGTACTGGCTCCTCTAGTATCAAGTCATGTGAATGGTAATGTTATTCTAGTCACAACTAGAAATATGTCTGTTGCACAAAGCTTAGGCACTCTCAAACCGGTCAAGTTAGATGCTCTGGCAAATGATGACTTTTGGTTATTGTTCAAATCACATGCATTTGGTTATGAGAACTATGATGAGCATCAAAGTATAAGTAATATCGGGCGGAAAATAGCTGAGAAGTTAAGGGGCAGCCCATTAGCAGCTGTATCTACGGGAGATCTATTAAGGAAGAAACTTAACACTGCTCATTGGAGAGACATTCTGACGAATGAAGACTGGAAATCCATGCAGCTCAGTAGAGGAATCATGTCTGCTCTAAAGCTTAGCTATGATCAACTTCCCTACCATTTACAACTGTGTTTCTCGTATTGTTCTATATTCCCTTACAGTTATCAGTTTCTTGGTGAGGAGTTGGTCAGTTTTTGGATAGCACAGAGATTTGTAAAGTGCAACAACTCTAGTCAGAGTGTGCAGGGGATAGGACGGTGCTATCTGATTGATTTGGTTAACCTGGGCTTCCTTCAAGAAGTTAAAAGAGAAGAATCCTATCTAGGTAGTCAAACTCTATATGCTCTGTGCGGAATCATGTATGATTTTACGATGATGGTTTCAAAGGTGGACTGTGCAAGTATAGATGGTCTGCAGTGCAATAAAATGCCTCAAACTCTACGGCATTTGTCAATAGTTACTGAATCTGCATACAACAAAGATCTGGCTGGGAACATTCCTGGTAATAAGAATTTTGAAGAAAATCTGAGAAGTGTAGTTATATCAGTTAGAAAATTGAGGACATTGGTTTTACTTGGGCACTATGACTCTTGCTTCTTACTATTGTTCCAAGAGATATTTCAAAATGCACATAATTTACGTGTTCTGCACATGTCTGCAACATCCACTGATTTTCTAAAACGTGGTTATGATGAGGTGGATGGAGCTATCCCGCAAGTTTTGAGTAAGCTGTACCATCTTCAAGTACTAAACGTCGGCTCATACACTGATCCTACCATATATAACCAGATTAATAATCTTGTTAGCGTGCAACATCTTATTGTACACAAGGGAGTGTACTCTTCCATTGGTAGCATTGCAGCATTCCAGGAGCCAGATGGTTATAAGTTTCAAATTTCTAGTGGCTTTGAGATAGCACAACTCCAATCAACAGACGAGTTTGTACAGCATTGGATGCATGTTAAAACTCTGGAAGAGGCTTGTGAGGCAGTACTGAGAAACTGCGAACTGTCAGAAAAGCTGATCTTGTTCTGTAAGGAAACTTATGCAGACATAGGCATGGAGCTTGTGTGTCCCCATCCGGGCATAAAGGATCTCCAGATATCTGGGTTATTCAGCAATACCTTTGCCGCCTTCCAGACGGTGCATATAGGTGGTTGTGCACAATGGAGAATACTTCCATCTTTGGGAAGGTTTCCGTTTCTGACAAAGCTGAAGTTGAGCGGCCTGGTAGAAATAAAAGAAGTGCTGGTTCCTTCACTGGAGGAGCTAGTTTTAGATCGAATGCCAAAGTTGGAGATATGTTCATGCACTTCTGTGGAGGGTCTGAACACTAGATTAAGAGCACTGCAGATTGAGGAATGTAAAGCACTGAAGGAGTTTGATCTGTTCGAGAGCGGTGATAAATTCAGAATGGAGCAGAGGCCATGGTTGCCTGGTCTTAGGGAACTCGTTCTCAGTGATTGCCCTCATTTGAAAGTGTCGAAGCCTCTTCCACCTTCAACCATCTCATGTGAGTTACATATCAGTGGAGTTTCAATACTTCCAAGTATGAAGGGATTATCCAGTGAAAAGTTATATATTGGTAATTTGTCTGAGGAAGAGGATTTAGAAGATGAAATTGATGTACCTTCCAATGATTTGACAATACTGAATGACCAAATTTTGGCATTCGATAATCTCAGAAACCTCAAATCGATGAGAATAGCAGGCTGCAGAAATCTAAGTTCTTTTTCGTTGGAAGGTTTTTGTCATCTCGTCTCTTTAAAGAGTTTGGAAATAAGAATGTGCAGAAAACTTTTCTGTTCAGATATGATGTCAGATGCTACCCTTGAAGATTTGACAGCAGCGAATTGGAAGGCATTCCCGTGTCTTGAAAGCCTCAGTATAAAGTCTTGTGGAATAGGAGGGAAGTGGCTATCTCTGTTGCTGCGACATGCGCCTGACCTAGAGGAATTGTATTTAGAAGATATATTACCGATACAAAGTGATGACTCATCACCAGGGAAGGAAGATGACGCATCAACAGGGTTAGCTCAAGACGGGCTCGTGCACATTCCATTAAATCTGATTTCCTCTCTCAAGAAGCTAATTTGTAAGGACTGCCGTCATCTAACATTTAACTGCAGCGAGGAAGGCTTCTCTGGATTTACCTCCCTTCAGGAGCTAATCATTTCGTCGGGATGCGCTGAGCTGTTCTCGTTTTTGGTGCATAAAGACAGAAATGATCTCACCAGCCTTAAAAGCTTGGTGGTAGGGTGGTCCCCAGGTTTGGAATCTCTACAGCTGCACTCATGCACGGCACTGGAAGAACTGACAATTAAAGACTGTGAGGGACTCACCACACTTGAGGGCATGGAATCCCTTGGCAGCCTTAAAATGTTGGTGCTAGAGTGGTCCCCAGGTTTGGAATCTCTACAGCTGCACTCTTGCACGGCACTGGAAGAACTGACAATTAAATATTGTGGACCACTCATCCAACTAGAGGGCATGGAATCCCTTGGCAGGCTCAGGTATTTGGCAGTATACAACTTCCCTGGGGTGGGTCCATGTTTGGAGAGCTTTTCAAGGCAGGGATATGAGCTGTTCCCTCAGCTGGAAACGCTCCAGACCGATGATCCGTCTGTTCTTACCATGTCATTCTGCAACCACCTCACCTCCCTCCGACTCCTACAACTTCGCGGTTTGGTGCTATCAGAGGAGCAAGGGAGAGCGCTTGTGATACTCACGTCCCTACATGAGCTCGAATTTTATTATTGCCCTAGACTACATCTTCCTGCGGGGCTGCACCTCCTTCCTTGCCTCAAGAGGTTGAAAATATTATATTGTCGGCCAATCTCAAGGCTTCCAGAAACAGGCCTCCCACTTTCGCTGGAAGAACTGGAAATCGAGCATTGCAGCAAGGAGCTAGCTGATCAATGCAGGGGTAAAGCAACGAGCAAGCTGAGGGTCAACATTAAATGATTGAATGCACTTCTAAGATCGGAATACCAGCTCTCGTGTGACGAGAAGACCAGACAGATATATTGGGGTTGACTAAAACTCATGTCTCGACCAGCCAGGAGACAGGATGGCCTTGCCAGCAACACCCAGTCTGTGCATAAAGTTTTGTTAGAACTGAATTTGCAAACCTGCAACCTGTTTTGTCGCTGCTGATTAATAGTTTCCCCTGTTGTATATTTGTGATACGAGTGATCCAAATATACCGACATGTGTATAAGTATGCCATCTTGTTTTGAGTTCACTTCTTCATTTTGGCAAACAAACATGTTGTGCTTAAATAATCGGCCTATTCTACGATCTTCAGAGCACAATTTTGCTCCTAAACCCTAGCCAGAGTTCTGCCTTCTGTAGTGCAATGCGAAATACAAATAAAAAGTCTCATTAAATGCAGTATAAGAAATACTTTGCTTTGTCCACTTGTGGTTGATATTTTCTTCAAGCTTCCTAGCCAGAGTTCTGCTTTCTGTAGAGCAATGAGAAATACAAATAAAAAGTCTCATTAAATGCAGTATAAGAAATTAAAGGCCAGGAAAAGTTACCTGTGTGAACATTTGGATCAGCAGAGAAGAATAAGCATCAACTCTTCGTTTGAATTTGTGGAGAAGAAACTTATCACCTCATCTGACACAGTCACACGGGCATTTGAACTGCATCAATCATTTCAACCATTAAGCAATTGCTCATCTTTTACAATGACCAAATTTGTGGGCTTGTGGCACCGACAAACATAAGCAATCTAGTCCCTAAGAGCTCTAAGCTCCCAGGGTTCTGAGCGTTTGTGGTTGATCGGAGCGTCGCTTTCACCGGTCATACTCGCAGGTGAGGCGAGTCAATGCTTGGATGCCGGTGGAATGGAGCGCTGCCACGAACGGGCGTACGTGTCAGGCCAGATTTTTCAGAGTCGGTTCTTTTGGAGTCAGTCAAAGGGTGAGGCTCATCCTAACAAAAAAAAAAGACCTGTGGGAGTCGCCGTTTGAGAGAGAAGCAGCTTCGCCGCCGACACACCTATATGCACCGATTTCTCCCCCCATGTTACGACGTGGATATTGACGGCCGACGGAGAGCGACGGATCTCGGCGATATGAGGAACAACCGCAGGGTGCACTTCGCCACCTCCAAACCCGGCCCATTAATCGCGTGAGGTGCAGATCGAGCACCACCGCCTCTTTCTTCGGCGCCGTCGCCGCCGATGTCGAGTCTCCGTCGAAGGCGGCAAGGAGGACGCGGAAAGGGGCGCAGCGATGCGCCGATCTTGGAGATGTCGGATCTGGGGGCCAACCTCGCCGTCGTCTTCCGTCTCCTTTACGTGAGCTCAACTCCATCGCTGATCCTCCCCTGTCCTGACCCTTTTTCTTTCCTCAAATGAGACACAAGTGGCGAAATGTGAAGCACAGGTTGGAGGTTGAACTATTCGTCCTCCTCTACAAGCCAAGGAAGTACCAGGTCCCCTGTTCATGGTGCCTTATGAGACAGGCATATTTAGTCCTTAAAAATGGAACCTTTTGGTTCTGTGCTTTTCAAGTTGGTTGAGATATTCAGTTTAGAGTAATATGTGAATTAAATTATCTGAGCAATAATTTGATTTTTTTTCTTGCTCTATTGCTCAGGGTTGAAGACCACCTAAGTTGTTTATGTATATTCGTGTTGAAGCATGAAGCCATGCCATCCTAGGCTGAAGCCTGAAACTAATCATGGCTTGGCTTACCAATTTATTTAGTTTTACTTCAGCTGGGTCTATTGGAAATGAAGGCTAGAAGCTACTCTTGAGTTTTGTTCTGATCTAATTGCAAAGTTATATTGAAATTTATGGTGAAGAGCTTGAAAAGATAAACTCAACCACATTTAGTTCTTTGGATTGACAAATCAACATTCAAAAATACATTTGACTGATGGGAGTATGTTCTGAAATATCATCTAATCTAAACGAGCAGAGGTATATGTTTTGCAAAATTTGTGTATATATGTGGGGGAGGGGGGTGTTTGACTTGAGGCACATGAAGGACAAAGTTTGCTTCTACCAAAATGTCAGACCGCTATTCATATAACTGCTATTCATGTAACTTGTGTGAGGATTATGACCCTAGGCACCAATTGAGAGAGTGTGTTCTGATGGGAATAATATGATAAGCTGAGCAAAATGCGCACATAAGTGGCAAACATGGGTGATTTGGGAGTGACTTGCGAGAGATATAACAATCATTTATATTACAAAGTTGTTGGAGGTTCAGTTAATGATTTAGCACTGCCTCCTTCAGTTCATGGCATAATTTCATTACCACCATAGACATCTTATATCATTCGTATTATATCGGTTCCAGTTTTAAAAAATCAGGCCAATTGTTGATTTGTTCTATATGTGTGCAGAAAAAGAGAGTAAGCATAACAACATTCAACAAGCTTTGGAGCATGATGTTCTCTTGCATTTCCAATTAAAAGGTTGCTGTACGACATCTAAGTCATGTACTTACTCACCAAAATGCTCCGATTAAGCAGCAAGTCTGAGCAGACATGAAAATTATGTGTCTATATGGCCATATTGTGTTCACCCATGTTTATTTGATGCATCAAGTTTGAGCAGACATTAAAATTATGTGTATTTGGCCATATTGTGTTTACCCATGTTTATTTCATGAATTGTAACACTCTTCTTTGTCATAAATTAGTTATGTACACTTCTTAGTTGGCTTACAAGTACTCGCTGCCTAGCTTTTTATTAAATTGGATATGAAGTATTGTTAAGTTTTCCAGGAAAGTGATTGATTTCTTGGAAGAGAATGTAAAGTTGAATGAGAAATTGTAGTTTAGTTCAAAATTAGATTTGCTTCATTTTATTGTTTTGATATCATATAACACATGGTATTGTAAGTTGTTGCTAACAAGTTCAGATTTGTACACAGTATTATCTTTCTGTATTTCTCATGTCATCATCTTAGATAGTACTATGTTTCTTCGTGCATTTCCTTTATTTTCACTGTCTACAACAATTACATAGGCTTGCCAGAGTGTTTTCCAATTAATCCATTACCGTTTTGTTTGTTTATACTGGCTAATTTCTATATCCCTAAACTCCGAAATCTCCTTTGTACATGGCAGCACACATGCTTCAATGTTGAACATACCTATCCTCCAAACAGTTTTAGCAGGGTAATATTCTTTCTTTTCGATTTCATTCAGCTTACCCTTGTGAATACTGCTATTTTTGGCCATATGCCGTAACATGATAACAGTTGTGTAGAAGCATGGCCAAACTCGAATGATATGAGAAGCTTACAAATCTCTTAGCTATGTCAGTTCTTGGCTACAAGGTACATAATGCGCCAAATTTATCAAATTTCTACATTCGAATTAGAATTACCTCTTGGAAGAACACTAGAGCTAAAATTATCAGCTAAGACTAGCTTGCATTTTCAAACCTGTCCTAAATTTGTAGAATCTCTCACTTGCATCCTCTAGAGATGTGATAAAATAATATTGTCTACTACCATTTAAACTAGATTGCATTACGTGGAATACAGGTTACTGCTTAAAATATTTCAGTTATCTGACGGGCACATTTTGAAGTAGCGTTACCACTTTCATGGTTCTATTGTAGACCAGTGTGTGCAGCTTAAACTTGATATTTTGGAACCAAAGTAAATTCTCTTTGATGCTTCATATTTTTCTGCTAGGCGGTGCAGGGAGAGAGAAGTGCTGGGGGAGAGAAGATGGCGCCATCGCTGCTTGGCCACTGACTTCTTGTTGCTGCTGCGTCCTGGAAGATGCATGGAGCCGCGTGGTGCTCCTGCCGGCTTCTCATTGCTGAGAGGAAGTGAGAGGAATTTATTAGAGGTGACTGCTACTTTGCTTGGTGCTGCTTCTTGCTGAGAGGAAGTGAGCGAGTTTAGGAGGCATTGCTTGTTGCCACCGATGAGCGACTGCGAGATAGATGGCGTAGATTGGGAAGAGTGTTGTGCTGCTTCTTTTGCTATATAGTGTGTTCGGTGTAAATTACAGAGGGGGAGTTGGTGGGTCTATGAACGAGACAAAGAGAGATGTCAATACAGAGAAAAATTAATTACAGTGCCATACTACTCAAAATGTTTTATCTGCTGTTGCTTTCCTATTTACGATAATAGCATATTTTATGTTGAGAAGAAGAAAGACACATGATCATGTTTTTTGGGCCATATGTCACGACTGAACTAAATCCACTGCCCACTGGATTCCATAAGTACCCATAGCACTTCGAAATTTCAAACTTCAAGTAAGATGAGACAACCTTCCGTAAGCTCTTGTTGGTAGCTAGAATGAAAAGGTTGTCTTGAATCCGTGGTTTCTCATAAAATACAAAATAATTGTTGGTAATTTAAAAGCTTTCATAATGTCTTAATTTTTGGCACTATTCATTTATGCATTTTCGTCTGCCATATGCATCATGCTTGACATGAAAATCTCGAGACACAAAGCACCATTTCTGTCTATATTAGAAACTTACCAAAAGGTTACCCAAACTAGATTATTATGCATAGGGAACAATCATATTAAATACGTGCCTCATAATAAAATAAATATGTTGTTTGTGTGTCCTAATAAAGAAGAAAATGATGGTTAGATGCTTGCTGGCCTAGGAATAGAGAAAAATTTACAGTAATATGCCTGCAAAGGGAACCTAAAACTTTTGGCCTTTTGGGGTGTAATACTGATTTCTTTTTAATAGTTCAGTTTTCGACTTACACTTGCAGCAGAAATCTGCACAAAATTGTACCTTTATGACATTTGGATCTATGTTTTGTACAGAGATCCTTGAGTTCGAAGTACAATTATAACTCTTGGTCTAGGAAGATTGGAATTGTGGATATTTTGATTCAGACAATGTGCTTTTGTCATACATTTTAATCTGTAGTTTTCTTCATTTGCACTTGATTAGATAAGAAATGAACACGTGACAAAATACATAAACCACCATGTGCACGCCAATGAAGAAAATACATTAATTGTGACGGTGGTAAGAAATAACGCGCGCAGCAGCGCGCGGGAGGTCCTTCTAGTTTAATAGAAATTGCGACGGCTAACCTCCACTTTTAAGCATCAAGAACAAAGATTCTAGCAGTAGATCTCAAGTTACACAACAATAAATGGCCAGTTTAAGACCTTGTCATTTCATGCAACAAAATAGCACAAACACTTGTTTGAAGGATGCGGTTTTGGAAACAAATATCACAGGGACAAAAGTTCACAATGAACTCAGGTTTGCATGGCTACTGAAATTTATCTCATTTATATGCCATTCTCATATCAATACACATCACCAGACAAAGATGACGACCACATCTCAATATTATTTCTTACCCTCATGGCCTAGTTATAGCATGCATACCAAAGATTCAGTACAGAATAGTGGTACTACCGAAAACACACCGGTACAAGAGCCATCTTCAGATCAAAAGGCCAGATGAACTACCACATGCCTCAGTACCTCCACTTTTCACTTATATACACATTGTCCAGCTGAGCTACCAGATTACCCACAAAGCCAGCCCATCCACTAGGAACTACTAACTAAATCAAATACCACATGCACATCCCAGAACAAAGTACGGGAAATTCAATTCGGCTCCCGGGTGCGTATGCTCCCTCTACCAAAAAATCATATTTTGAAATGTCGAAAAATTTGGATAAAAATTCTACATGTACATCTCCATAATATACGTGCGTTCGTTAAGTTTCACGAAAAACCAATATTTTGTGTGGTCTATATAAAAAAGATAAAGTTTATCTTGTGAAAAGCATTATTTTTAGCACTGAATTTTGTCTTTTTTACACACGCCACATGATAAGTCATTTTTTTATGAAACGACTTTGTGAGCACGAAGCACGTGAAGATGTACGTGCGAACTTTTAGTTTCAATTTTTATTTTTTTTTAAATGTATGTAAGATGCATTTCGAAATATGGAGAGCATATGCACTCATGTTTCAAAACACCGCTCCCACATCCGCCTACTAAAATCCTACTGTTAGAACTTAGAACAACCTCCTCTACACCAGAGAACGAGAATTGCCAGCTTCCGAGGCGCTGTCCCCTGAGCTCCCTGACCCCGATCCTGCAAACAAAGCCAAATGAGAAATGATGCAAGAACTTCAGTTCATGACAAATAAACAGGGGTTTTGACAGTACCACTGGATGATGAGGAGCAGCTGCCCGACCCACCAGAGGCACTCACGACCTCAGAACCCTTGTCGATCTCCATTGATTGGTAAGTCGCGGTTGGCATCTCATCCTCAATATGTACATACTCATCCACTTGCTCAGTCATTACAGTCGTCTTACCAGGTTTCTCACTCACCTGTAAAAAACAAAACAGAACAACAGACACACATGAGCCCAATTTGATATCCACTAACTGCAATCAAGAAGAAATGAACAGCACGGTTTCCTAGGGCCATTACCACAACATCAGCATTGTCAACAAATGTAGGCACAGCACCATTCACAACTTCAGACCCAGCAGCATCGCCAACCTCAGCACTGCCCCCATTCATCACCACAGCTCGTCGGCTCTTGTT
This sequence comes from Lolium perenne, assembly GCF_019359855.2. Classification (NCBI taxonomy): domain Eukaryota; kingdom Viridiplantae; phylum Streptophyta; class Magnoliopsida; order Poales; family Poaceae; genus Lolium; species Lolium perenne. The sequence continues at coordinate 301,927,273 of NC_067245.2, read as the reverse complement.
GGGCGCCTTGTTGAAGTTGGTGACGAAGCGATCAAGCTCCCACTGCGTCTCGATGTCCATTTCATCGATATCCAGCTCAATCGCACCCCCAAGCAGCTCTGGATTGCTGGCGCTCCTCTTCTGCACAATCTGCATCACATTATGCATCTTCTCTTCAGGCAATCTCTCCAGCCCCACCTTAAGCATGTTCTTCTCCTCCGAGCTCATCCCCTCTTGTTCGGCAACCGGGCCTTTGGTTTCCGCACCTTCCCCGCCCTCGGCTTCACCTGTGCGGGCCGGTACCACCGGTAGTGGCAATTCCGCCGGCACCGGCACCGGTATAGGCGGCGCTAGGCGCTCGCATTCTTCCTAGAAACAAGAGAACTCCGCCCTGTACCATCTTCTGGAACGAGACAAGGAGGTTGCCGGAGAAGGTGTGGACGTCACGCCCGGTGGGGTTGTACCGCAGCCACTGCGAGTCTGGTGTGAGGGCTAGGTGCGGGGAGGGAGGGTGGGGGCACAGGCGCGAACGTGGCGCAGTTCTGTCCCCAATGGTGGAGCGGCCTGTAAGGCCTAAACTACTCAGAGATGATCAACATGCATGAATCACGTCATGAACACATGAATATTGGGAACTACCTTCCACTACGCCTTCTTAGTTTGAGATTCAGATTACAGGAAAGGTAGGCCAGCCGGAACACGGCGGCTAGGGTTTAACCCAATTCTAGAGAGATGCTATTACAAGGCTCGGATCCGAGCTAAAATAGAGAGAGGAGCTAATGGCGACAAACGAGTGAGTGGTTGAAAAGTGTGGACGATGGACCAGGGCCGTCGATCTTGATCTCAACGGTGAGATGGACCAGACTTGGGCGTGAACCGCTGACTGAATCTTCTTCTGGCTTCGAAACTTCTTCAGTTAAGGAGCTTGGGTCCTGACAACTCCCCCCTTCTTAAGAACCGACTTGTCCTCAAGGCGTAAATCCAGGAAACACCTTTTGGATGAAAGATGCGTCTTCCCAGGTAGCTGCTTCATGTGGGGGATTAACCCATTTGATGAGCCATTTCACCACAGGAATACTGATGTCCCCATGGACCCTTGGAATGAGTTTGCGCTCAAGGATAGCTTCTGGTGCCACCAATATGTTACCATTATCATCAAGCAATGGTAGGTTCGGATTTGGGACCGCCTTGGGACCAATGTGTTTCTTGAGCTGGCTCACATGGAAGGTTGAATGCAGTTTGCACTTCTCAGGCAAAAGCAACTTGTAAGATGTGTTACCAACTTTTTCAAGTACCTTGAATGGGCCGTAATATTTTGAATGAAGTTTCAAGCAGTGGTGCAGGCTGAGTGATGTGTGACGATATGGCTGAATCTTGATGTAGACCATGTCACCCAACTCAAAGTACCTGTCAGAGCGGTTCTTATCCGCAAAATATTTCATCCTGGCAGCAACTTTGGTGAGATTTTCTTTTATCTTGACAGCAATCTCAGCTCTCTGTTGGTCTGGAGCAAATGTGTCTGCAGAATCTTCGGAAGGTAAGATCATCTCAGAAAGTAATGAAGGAGGTCTTCCGTATAGAGCTTGAAATGGAGTCATGTTCAGAGAAGTGTGAAAACTTGTGTTGTACCACCATTCAGCCATGGAAAGCCAAGAATGCCATTTCTTAGGTTGAAGGAAAGCCATGTTGCGCAGGTAATTCTCGAGGTACTGGTTCACTCTTTCCGTCTGCCCATCCGTTTGTGGATGATATGAAGTGGTGAAGTGCAATTTAACACCCATAGCTTTGAACAGGGACTGCCAGAGGTTGCTAGTGAAGATCTTGTCTCTGTCAGATACTATCACACAAGGAAGGCCATGATATTTGAACACGTGATCAGTGAATGCTTTTGCCACAGTGTGTGCATTTATTGGATGCTTCATTGCTATGAAATGAGCATACTTTGTAAACCTATCCACGACAACCAAGATCATGTCCTTGTGATCAGAAAGAGGCAATGCTTCGATGAAGTCCATTGATATGTGTGCCCAAGCAAAGTCTGGAACAGGCAGTGGTTGTAGTAACCCAGGTGACAAGCAGTGTTCAGACTTATTAATTTGGCAGACTGGACAAGATTTAATGAAAGATGTAACAGCAGCCTTCAGTCCAGGCCATGCAAATATGAGTTTTATCCTCTGATACGTAGCACGTTCCCCAGAGTGTCCTCCCAATTCAGAGGCATGCATGGATTGCAAAATCTTAGTGCGCAATGTAGTATTAGCACCAATGTAGATTTTGTGTTTGTATCTTAATACCCCACTGATGAGACTGTCAGCTTAGCAAGGAGATCTTGACATTTAGTATCGTCCTTGTAACTATCTGTGACTTCAGTGATCCAAGTTGGAATGGCTGAACTGGAAAATAAGGTGGCTAGATGGTATTTCACTCGTGACAAGGCATCAACCACTTTGTTTTCCCTTCCTTTCTTATATTCAATTGTGTATTTATACCCCAAGAGCTTGATAAGCAACTTATGTTGTATGCCTTCTGTTAGTTTCTGCTCTTGTATATGCTTCAAGCTTTGCTGATCTGTCCTGATGACTAAAGAGCTAGCCGCAAAGTAATGTTTCCATTTTTTAAGTGCTTCTATAATAGCCATAGCTTACTTGTCATAAGTGGATAGTGCTGCTGCCTTGGGTCCAATTGTTTTACTCATGAACGAAATTGGTCTCCCATCTTGCATTAAAACTGCACCAATCCCATATCCACTTGCATCAGCTTCTAAGACAAACGGCTTGGAGAAATTTGGCATAGACAATACAGGTGCTGCTGTCATTGTTTGCTTAAGTGTATTGAAAGCTTCATCCTGTGCTTGTGACCACTGAAACCCATCCTTCTTTAAAGAACTGAACAGAGGGCTACATATGATGCCATAATTCTTTATAAACCGGCGATAATAGCCTGTCAGCCCTAAGAAGCTTCTTAGCTCAGTGACATTCTGCGGCACCGGCCACTTGACAATTGCCTCAATCTTTGATGGATCAGTGGCAACCCCATCTCCTCGAATAACGTGCCCAAGGTATTCAACTTGCTGTTGAGCAAAAGAACATTTCTTCAATTTGGCGTAGAGTTTGTTTCCTTGCAATGTTTGAAATACTTGCCGCAGGTGCTCAGTGTGTTTTTCCATTGACTCACTGTATATGAGGATATCATCAAAGAACACTAACACAAACTTTCTGAGGAATTTTTCCAAAACGGTATTCATTAACTGCTGGAATGTTGCAGGTGCATTAGTGAGACCGAATGGCATCGCAACATATTCATAATGACCTTGGTGGGTGCTAAAAGTTGTCTTGGCAATATCATCAGGGTTCATTCTGATTTGGTGATATCCACTCCGTAAATCAACTTTGGAGAATATTTGAGCTCCATTCAACTCATCCAATAGGTCCTCAATTACAGGTATTGGAAACTTGTTTTTGATAGTTTGTGCATTCAACTCCCTGAAGTCAATGCATAATCGCCAGTCGAAGTCTTTTTTTCTTTACAATAAGAGCAGGTGAAGAGTAAGGACTGGTGCTATATCTGATGAAGTTGTGTAAGAGTAGTTCTTGAACCAACTTTTCCATAACATTCTTTTGGTGGTGTGGGATTCTGTAAGGCCTTTTGTTGACAACTTTGGCACCTTTCTCAAGGGAAAATGATGTGGTCACATTTTCTTGGTGGTGGAAGTGTTGTGGGCTCTTCAAAGATGGTATGAAACTCATCCAAAAGTTTTTGAATAGCAGCTGGTATTGGAGAGTGTGTGATGGTGTCTTGCTTGGTCGGCATAATGTACAGTAGGGCTCCACAAATAGAGTTCTTAAGCATTCTGTGCATATTGACTGTATGCAGCATCTCTGTTGTCGCTGGCAAACTAGCATCAAAGAATTTAACCACTTCCCCGTTGTTATTGACCTGCAGGGTCAATGCTTTCAAGTTGAGTTCCACTGGACTATGCTCATAAATCCAATCAGCACCAAGTATTATGTCATATCCTTTGAGTTTTAAGAGCCTGAAGTCTGACTCAAAAGGAACTCCTTGGATTTCATATTTTGTCCCTCTGCACAAGAATTCTGTCCACAGTGTTTCACCATTTGCCACTTGGACACGTTCCTTCTTGGTGGGAGTGAGATTACACTGTGCTTTCATGGCAAGTTCAGGGGTCATGAACGTTGTTGTACTTCCTGAATCGACTAAGGCAATTGCTTTTTCTGTGCCAACTGTGAGATACAAGGTAAAGGTGTATTTCCTTGCTTTTGTGCCTTTCAATGCGTGCATAGAAACACTCATTGGTTCAGCTGTATCATCTGGATCATCAGAGTCATCGTCATCATATTCATGGATGTAGATGATCTCTTCTTTTTCCGTTGCCTGAACCTGTAAGGCATTGACTTGTGCTTGCTGAGACATTTTACATACCCGTTTATGTCCAGGAAACCAAGGTTCACGACATTTATAGCAAACTTTCTTTTCTCTTGCTTCCTGAATAATTGCTGCAGTTGTTGAGTTTGTGGCAGGTGCTTTAGGCTGATCAAAGGTAACTTGCCTTCTTGCACTGGGATAGTATTGTTTGCTTGTGGGTACTGGTGAAGGTGCTGCTCGCTCCATCCTTCTAGCATACCAGATAGCTTCCTGCATGTCCGTGGGTTTGTGGCATTGCAGATGGTTTTGGATGTAAGGTGTCAACCCAGATATAAAGCTGTTGACGTAATAGTCATTTGGCAATGTAGGATTGTCTCTCCGCATCAGGTTCATGGCTCTTTCAAACTTGAGAATGTAATTGTCAACAGTGCTGGTTTGAGTCAGAGAATGAAATGCCCTGACATTGTCACAGATGGAAGTGGTGGCAAACCTGTCTGATAGGTATCTGCAGAATCGATGCCAGGGAACATTTGTTGAAGAATAACCAGTCCCTCTCCACCACTGTATTGCAGGACCTTTCAGGTAAGTGATTGCTATTTCAGTCCTTTGATCGAGTTGTGTTCTTGCCGAATCAAAGTACTGCTCAATTATTTGAATCCATGAATCAGCATCATCACCATCAAACTCAGGAATGTTCAGCTTTGCTGGCTTGCACACCGGATTCATCCTTCTGAGTTCAGTCTGACCATATGTACGGAATCGTGGTTGTACTCTTTTTCCTTCACTGTCAGAGTCATCATCGCCAATGTTTACTTGATTCTCTGCATTTATTGTTCTGTTGCCTTGCACAACTTTTCCGGTGGCATTTGGGTGTTTGTATGGCTGCTTCAGTGCGCCATCAAGTTGCAATTCTCTACCATAGATGTCCTGCAGCCTAGATGTGCCAATTGGCTTAACAGGTTGAACTGGTTGGTTTACACTGCCATGTTCTGGAGTAGTTACAATCTCTCCTTGAGCATCAACATGATGAGCAAGAGGTGGTGGTTGATCACTTTTACCCTTAGTGGCAGCGAACAATATTTCAAAATTCTTTTGCATCAGATCAAAGTTTGCTTGAATGTCAACAAAGTTTTTGTTTGTTGCACTTGCAAAATCACTGAACTCCTTCTTGTCATTTTCTCTGTTTTGCTGAATGGCAGTTATTTCAAGTTGCAAGCTTTTCATCTCTAATTGCTCAGTTGTCTCAGATCCCGAAGCTTTGGGCAACGACATGGTGTGGGGAATAGTGTTGGATACCTGAGAAACTGAAGGTTGATGATTTGTTGCGGAAGATGTTGGGGAAGCCGCAGATCAAACACCTTGTATGCGCTCCACCGCCGCCTTCACCCCCGCCAGCGCCGCCCGCCTCCAGAAGTCCGACGAACCAGGGTGGGTGGGTGGGATTCTTCCTTGAAGCGTTGTGCTCCAAGAACCGCCGCCGGCACCTGATTTGTGACCGAGCTGTGCCACCGCCGCCAAGCCGCCGCCTTCTGCTCCTTTGAGGAAGAGCACAACTGCCGCCGGGAAAAAGAGCAAGCCGAGAAGGATTCCACGGGAGCTAGAGCCCAACTTCTCTTCGCTCTAAATCCAATCGCCGCCGAGGATCACTGGCATCTGATACCACTTGTAAGGCCTAAACTACTCAGAGATGATCAACATGCATGAATCACGTCATGAACACATGAATATTGGGAACTACCTTCCACTACGCCTTCTTAGTTTGAGATTCAGATTACAGGAAAGGTAGGCCAGCCGGAACACGGCGGCTAGGGTTTAACCCAATTCTAGAGAGATGCTATTACAAGGCTCGGATCCGAGCTAAAATAGAGAGAGGAGCTAATGGCGACAAACGAGTGAGTGGTTGAAAAGTGTGGACGATGGACCAGGGACGTCGATCTTGATCTCAACGGTGAGATGGACCAGACTTGGGCGTGAACCGCTGACTGAATCTTCTTCTGGCTTCGACACTTCTTCAGTTAAGGAGCTTGGGTCCTGACACGGCTGGTGCCGGCCGGCGAGGATGGCGGGGGCGGGGGCCGTCGCCGGTGACGGGGAGGGTTTCGCGTGCTGGAGTTGTTGTTGAGCGGCTGGGAATCCGGCCTGCGGCAGGGGGCTGAGTGGATAGTGGTCGCCTGGTCGGTGGGGATCTCTGACATGTGGGGTGGGCCATGGGCCGTGGCGTGTCAACTAGCGTAGAGAGATCGCTGTCTCTGGCCCAACGACTCCGGAACGGAACCCACACGCACCCTGGCAAGGAGACTTTTTTTTTTGAGATTTGGCAAGGAGATCTGCAGTGTTCCAGCTTGAACATGCGACATCAGCAAGCCACTACAGAAACAGTACCTGTTAGTGTACACTAAAGAGGGACTTGCTAAAAAAAAGTGCATGTCTCTGTTGTGAAATGTGTGTCTATGGAGGTTTCAGAGGGTCCCATGCAACTAGTACCACCACCTGCATTTTGCTAGGATGTGTTTTGATTTAGCGTGTCTTTTCAGACACATTGCATGAGCACAATAGTAAACTTAAATCAAATAATCTTTCAAATATTTAAGATACAAGGATTAGTGTTTTCAATTTTGTGATTTCTAGTTCAACTTTTGAACTAAAAATCATAAAATGAATATGTTATCTCTACCTATTAGTAGCGTCCAATACAAAAGCAATGCATGTTGTTTACTTCTCTCTCATTTTTTCTTCTTCTCTTTTTCTACACCGACAACTGCTCTACTCTTGCTCATCTCTTCACTAGAGACCCCGCTGCCTACTCCCCTGCTGCTCCTCCTCTACCCCTCCAGTTTCCTCCCTCTTCTCTATGGCCATGGCTATGGTGGAGTCTCTAGCTTTGCTAAGCCCAAGGGAACGATATCAATGGGAATGGACTCTAGGTCGCTAGATGCGGGTGTCATATTCAACCTTGAACCCCGCTTATATAAGGACTTCGTGAGCCGCAATGGGGTTAACCCCATCCACATAACGTGGTGCGAGGACCAATTTTTTAGCTAAAACCTGAAAAACATGATGCAAGATGGAACGTGTAGGTGGTAGAGATGCTCACTGTGTGCAATGGGGGTTGAAATTATTCCCGGGTGCTCTCAACAATACCTATACAGTTTTGTTTGGTACTAGAGGTTTTTTTGGGATTAGTGCGGATAGTACTCTAGAGTATTGGGTAATCCTCTACCCTCAACCAAATTTCACAAAATCCATCCCTAATTCACTAGGTAGGGGTAGCGTATTGAAGATTGTGAAAAATAAATTAAGATTTAAAAAAATATAAGGATAAACGGGGATTAAACTCGCTCCATACTCTAGTACCATACATGTTTTAAAAATAAGTGAGGATTTAAAATTGAGTCGGAACTATCCCACTATCCCCGCAAAAACTTTAGCACCAACAAAACCTACAAGACACGTTTAACCCTTCGGACTTCGGGTGCAGAAATGGTTGTCCACCGTTAGAATTAGAAAGGCTCAAATGTAGTCCCTCACTCCTTTTTATTGTGTGTTAAATATTTTCCCCGCTGCGCGCCCACAAAGTGAAAAAGGGAGAAAGTCGCCGCTGCATTGTACAGTATATTGCTCTTCTCTGCTCGGCTGTTGCGTTCTTCCCTCCACTGACCATCGCCGGAGGAGCGAACTCAACTGCTTCGCCCGGTCTGATGGAGTCCGCGATTGAATGGCTGGCGGACACAATCCTTGCGACCCTCCAAATCGGCAAGCTGGGTGCGTGGATCCGCCGAGCCGGGCTTGCCGATGACACCGAGAAGCTCAGGCGCGAGGTGGAGCGAGTTGAGTTGTTGGTCCGTGCCGTGAGGAGTGGGGCGGCCGGGAACGCCTCAGGGAGCTCCTCTATGAAGCCGATGACGTGGTCGACGACCTCGACTACTGCAGGCTCCAACAGCAGGTCCAAGGAGGTACGCCCGCTATCTCTGTAGATCCATCCGAGTGTTCTGATTTGGGTAGACTGCGACAAGAACAGGGAACTGATTATATGCCCCAAAACAGTTTGGGCTCGAATCATATGCCCACTTTACCATGGCAATGGATAGTGTAGCCTATTTTTCGCTGTAACTTTGTTGAGATGCATTATTTGAACAAATATTGCAACTGTCTCCAGATAGTATCGGAGAAGATCAAACTGCCACTGGACAAAACATCAGCTCTTCCGCTCTTATTTCTGCCCCGGGTAACTCAACTACCCAAAAAATACAAATATCATCCTACAACCCCAAATGACGGGTCACATGATCATCTTTCATTCTTTTTCACCGATGCACCCAATAGCAGTGGAACAAAAATAGGCCAAAATGTCATTCAATAGTCAATATTATCTGGAAAAAAAAAACACGAGAGGGCACTGGATGCTGTGTCGTGCAAGTGTTATGTTGGGTTGAAGCAACATGTAGCATGTGTACGTCTTTATTTCTCTCTTTCGGTTTGGTTCGGGTGAGCTGAGTTGCTCATTTGCCCAGGGGTATTTAGGTTTTTCCTCCTGTTCCTTAAGTTTTGTTATGATGAAGTATTATTTATATTCAAATAGGGTATTGCTTAAAAAGTGGCAAAGAAATTTATGGCATATTAACAGTTATCATGGAAATGCCCAGCTAATATTTGCTTTACCCAGTCAAAATTACAAATGGAAAGCGGCATATGATCAAAGATCCAAAGTCCAAACTTTTGTGGCTGCATATGATCAAATCGCTGGTAGCTCTCCCTACCATACACGCAGCATGGAACCCTCACCAACGATTTTTTTTTTCCGTCGAGTCATCTGAATGCCTTCTACTCTTCTCCTTCACACTCTACTTTCTCACCGTCTACCTCCCTCAAAAATTTTGAGGTTTGCAATTAGGTTTTTGGATATAGAATTCAAATGTTACTGGTAGCTAGGTCAAACATGATCATACCAATTTGTCTTTTCCTCTGAAGTTACATGGGACGATACTGAAGGGATGCATGAAGAAGCACAAGTAGCTCAGAGATCAAGGGGCAATGATGCTGATATATCTAGTAGCAGTCGTGGCAAGAAACAATCCAAGGCATGGGATGATTTTGATATTACAGAAGACACCGGAAAGCCTGTGAAAGCCAAGTGTAAACACTGTCAACAAGTGGTTGAGTGCAGGACTGACAAATGGACATCAGTTTTGCACAACCATGTCAAGAGTGAGGGTTATAAAAAGAAACTTGGAGCAACTGACCAGACACCAAACCCTTCAAGGTACATTTTTTTGTATATTGCCGTATGTTTTCCCCCGGATCCTAAATTACTCATATTTGTGCACCTCTTTTTAGTGTTAAAGTTTGTTTGTATGTATCTAATATATGCCCCACTGTTATTTTAATAACAGAATATATTTTATCACTCACATGGATGTCCACCTAACATTCAAAATTCATTTTGTCATAAAAAGATATGGATAGTTTTTAAATTGTTTGTAGATACAAAACATTTCTATAGCCAGTAATCATGGAAAATTTGGTGCCAAAATGTGACTATATTCATCTTGCACAAAAAAAGACAAACCTGTACAGCTTGAAGAGTGCAGAGTGTACGTGTTCAGGTTGCACAAACTTTTCTTTTTTCGTACAGAATGCATATCGTCATATACTTGTTTTTTATACCAATTTTCTCTAAGATACATGTGATGGCGTGGTATATATCTGAATTTTACATTTTTTACAACATTTTGAAATGGAAATGAAAACTTGTATTTTGTATGGTGGAGAAATAATTGCATTTCTAATAGCCAATCTGAAATCTCTTTCATATTGCAGCAACAATGATCCTACTGAAAATGCTGCCCCTATTGTAACTGGTGATTCATTTGGCACAAAAAGGAGAAGAGATGAGGATTTGGCACAAATCACCGCAACTAGCATACACAGTTGGCACAAGGCTGAATTTTCCAACAGGATACAGGAAATAACTTGTCAGTTACAAGACATCCGAGAGGACGTGAGCGACACTCTAAAGATGAATGGGTCATCCTATGATGCAGGTTCAAACCACGGCCGCAGTACAGGCAAAGACGATGTGTGCGCAACATCAAGTCTTAATCAGCAAAAAATATATGGAAGAGATTCAGAAAAGAACACCATCATAAAGACGATTACAGCTGAGAAACATGAAAGTATATCTGTACTTTCTATTGTAGGCATTGGAGGAGTTGGCAAGACAGCTCTCACACAACTCATATACAATGATCCACTAGTGAAAGAACAGTTTGAGCGGATATGGTTATCGGTGTCTAACAACTTGGATGAAGTAAGACTTACCAGAGAGATTTTAGACTTCGTTTCTCAAGAAAGACATGAAGGTATAAGAAGCTTTGCAAAGCTTCAGGAGATCTTGCAGATACACATGGAGTTCCAATCGAAAAGGTTTCTGCTCATTTTAGATGATGTCTGGGAAAACCTAGATGCTTACCTATGGAACAAACTGTTGTCTCCAATGATGTCAAGTAATGTGAAGGGTAATGTTATTGTAGTCACAACTAGAAATTTTTCTGTTGCAAAAAGGATAGGCACACTCGAACCAATCAATTTATGTGCTTTGGCAAATGATGATTTTTGGTTATTGTTCAAATCATGTGCATTTGGCGATGAGAACTATGAAGGGCATCAAAGTCTAAGCATCACCGGACATCAAGTAGCAGAGAAGTTAATGGGGAACCCGTTAGCAGCTGTATCTACTGGAGAACTATTGAGAAAGCAACTCACCATTGATCATTGGAGTAACATTTTGAAGAATGAACATTGGAAATCCCTACAACTAAGTAGAGGCATCATGTCTGCTTTAAAGTTTAGCTATGATCAACTTCCCTACTATCTACAACAATGTTTCTCATACATTTCTATATTTCCTTGCAATCATCAGTTTCTTGGTGATGAGTTTGTCCGCATTTGGATTTCACAAGGATTTGTGAAGTGCAACGATTCGGGTGAGAAACTGGAGGAGACAGGACAGTGTTATCTGACTGATTTGGTGAACCTAGGCTTCTTTCAGCAAGTTGAAAGCAAAGAAAGGAGAGTCCTTTTTCAAGCTGAATTTTTTTCCATGAGACTCATGAATCCAGTTGCAAGAGAAGAGTCATTTACAGGCAATCAAACTTGCTATGCTATGGGTGGCCTTATGCATGATCTTGCGCGGATTGTTTCAAGAAGTGAATGTGCAGTTATAGATGATCTACAGTGCAATGAAATGTTGCCAACTGTACAACATTTGTCTGTGGTAACTGATTCTGCATACTGCAAAGATCAAAATGGAAGCATACCTCGTAATTACAAGTTTGAAGAAAATCTGCGAAATACAGTTACATCAGTAAGAAGATTGAGGACCCTGGTATTAATTGGGCAGTATGACTCTTTCTTCTTCCAATCCTTTCAAGATATATTAAGAAAGGCACAGAATTTGCGTCTGCTGCAAATGTCTGCATCATCTTCTGATTTCAATTCCTTCATGTGCACTTTGATAAATCCTACCCATCTTCGCTATCTGAAGGCCCTTAAGCCGGGGATGGTTTTACCTCAAGTTTTGAGCAAGTTATTCCATCTTCAAGTATTAGATATTGGCTCATCCACTTATCCAACTATATCTAATGGTATCAATAATCTTGTTAGCCTGCGGCATATTGTTGCACAAGGACTGTCGGCCATTGCTGGGATTGGTAACATGACATCCCTTCTGGAACTACATGATTTTAGGGTCCAAAATTCTGGAAGCTTTCAGATAACACAACTTCAATCCATGAACAAGCTTCTACAACTTGGTATCTCACAACTTGACAATGTTACCACTACAGATGAGGCTGCTGGAGCAAAATTGAGGGACAAAATACACTTAAAAAAACTGTGCTTGTCGTGGAAGTATACTTATCACAGTGACATAGCAAGAGAGGTGCTTGATGGTCTTGAACCACATCAAGGCTTAAAGCATCTGCGGATATTTGGGTACAATGGTGCTACCTCCCCAACTTGGCTTGCCACCAATATCGCAGTTACCTCTTTACAGACACTTCATCTAGAGGATTGTGGAGAATGGCAAATACTTCCATCTCTAGAAATGCTTCCGTTTCTTATGAAGTTGAAGTTGTGCAAAATGCAGAAAGTAACAGAAGCAACATTTCCTTCATTGGCGGAGCTGATTTTAATTGAAATGCCAAAGTTGGAGAAATGTTCCTGCACTTCTATGTCAGATTTGAACTCTAGTTTAAGAGTACTGCAAATCAAGATGTGCCGTGCACTGAAGGTGTTTGATTTGTTTGAGAATTGCAATAATTTCGGAAGCAAAATGAAGTCATGGCTGCCCGGTCTTAGAAAGCTAATTATCTACGATTGTCCTCATTTGCAAGTAATGCACCCTCTTCCACCTTCAACCAACTGTTATGAATTATTTATCAGCAGAGTTTCAACATTTCCAAAGATGGAGAGATCATCCAGAGAAACATTAGAAATTGGGTGTCTATTTGCCTTTCATGATGTGCCTTCTTATGAGATGAGGGCATTGGACGACAGAAGATTAGCATTCCATAATCTAAGGACCTTAAATACTTGTGCATCACATATTTCAGAAATCTGATGTCTATTCCATTCAAAGGATTTAGTCAGCTAGTCTCCTTAAAGAGTTTGAAAATAAGCGATTGTGAAAAGCTTTTTTCTTCAGATATACCAGAGTATACCTATGAAGATCTGGTAGCTGCAAATTGCATTGCCCTCCCTTATCTTGAACATCTCCACATTCATTCATGTGGTATAACGGGGAAGTGGCTTTCTCTGATGCTGCGACATGCGCCGGCTCTATTGGTATTGAAATTAGGGGCCTGCCCACAGATAACCCAGTTATCAATAGAAGAGGAAGAAAACAGTCAGTCAAATCTTATCTCAACCCTGCAAGCTTCGTCATCAGGAAATCGAGACTATGCATTGGCAAGCTCAGTTCCAGAAGGGCTCTTGCGCATTCCATTAACTCTACTCTCTACTCTCCAAGAGATGGACATTGCAGTATTCCCTCATTTAACATTTAAGCGTAGCATGGGAGGCTTATCTGGATTTACCTCCCTTGAGAAGCTGACAATTTGGTATTGCCCTGAGCTCCTCTCATCTTTGGTGCATATTGTCAGAACTGATGGCCAGATGAATGGAAGATGTCTCCTCCCTCAATCACTTGGTCATCTTGTGATTGGCGATTATTCCGGAGTAATGCTGCAGCCATGCTTTCCAAGGAATCTTACCTGCCTCAAAAAATTTCAAATATGGAGCAATGAAAGTTTGGAATCTCTACAGCTGCATTCATGCACGGCACTGGAGGAGTTGAATATTTTGGGATGTCCCTCGCTCACCTCACTAGAGGGCATCCAGTCCGTTAGGCATTTGAGCTTATTCAGCTCACCCAGTTTGCCTCCATATTTGGAGCATTTTTCCATGCAAGGTTATGCTTTGTACCCTCAACTGGAAAAACTTGTGACTGATGACCCATGTATCCTTACCACACCGTTCTGCAAGCAGCTCACATCCCTACAACGCTTAGAGCATGTCTAACAGGCCCCGTATTTTTTCGCCCCGTATAACACGAGTAAAGGGCCCTGTATCCGGTTTTCGCCGGCCAAAAACTCGGGCGAGCTAGCAGAGCCCGTATCCCCACCCCGTAAAACAGAATATTCTGTTTTACGGGGTGGGGATACGGGCTCTGCTAGCTCGTCCGAGTTTTTGGCCCCTCAAAACAGGGTTTTAGACAGAAATTTGCACAACAATTTCACATCAAACATAGCACATCCAAAATATGTGATGCATAATTCATAGTTTTAACATCACAACACGATCATAGGCAATGTTCAAGCCACGGAATTCCCAAATGTGATCAACCATCAACGGATCCATCACCACCGGCGCCACCGCTCGCCGGAGACTCACCTTGATCACGAGCTTGACGCGCAGCCTTCTTCCTCGCAATGATGTCCGCCTTGGTCTCCTTCCACCACGCCAGCTGATCCTCGTCCATGCCGTCGGTGCGCATCATCATGATTTCCCTCTCCTCGGCCAAGAGCTCCTTCATGGCCTTGGCTTCTTTGGCTGCGATCATCTTCATGTCAAGCTCCTTCCTTGCTTGCACCTTGGCAAGCTTCACCACACTCTTCTTGTCGGTGATGATGAGCTTGGTCTCCAACGTCTTCATCGTCAATGCCTCCTTGGACTTCATGAGTTGATCCAACTTCTCCCGGAAGCTAGCTGCTTCAAGTTCTACCTTGACCCTCTCCTTGGCCTTCTTGTTGCCCTCGGGCTTGCCGGTGTTTCTCCCCCTCATGTCCTCCGCTTCATCATCCATGGTGATAAGTGCCTCCTTCTTGCACTTTGGCTCGTTGTCCCGCAACTTCCATTTAGGAAGATGTTGAAGGATGGAAAAGCAATGTTCAAATTGAAATTCCTTGTTCTTTGAGCCGGCCATGTCCTTGTACCTACCTTGAGCATACTTGGGCTGCACAACAATAGTATGAGGAGATGTTTCCACATCATGAACACATCATCAACACAAGGAAAACTTACGTAGTCCTCCGGCACGCATCCACTAGGAGGGTTGTCGGCCACTTGATCCATGGCAGCACTCCAACGAGAACAAGCCGGCTTGATGATGTTCCATCGGCCTTCAAGGGAGCGGTAGGATCTGTCCGCCATGCTCTTCGTGCGAGGCTTCAGCTGGTGGTACTGATCCTCAATGCGCTGCCAATAGCGCTTGCCGCCTTGGTCCACTCCGGTGCACGCATCCATCCCCACCTTGCTCCAAGCACGGACCAAGATGACGTCCTCGATCTCGCTGTAGTTCGCCGTGCGTGGCTTCGGCGTCGACGAAGAACCGGCGGCAGCCGGATCAACCTCAACCACCTCCTCGTCACCCTCATCCTCCTCCTCATCATCAAAGTCTTCAACATTGCACTCCCCATCGAATGCACCGATACCGGCGTCCAAATTCACCGCGGAATCGTTGAGCATGTCCAAGTACGATGTTGTGGACTCAACATCGAACACCTTGTCTACGTCGATGGTGGTTGGCGGCGGCGCGGGCGGCGCGGGCAGCGCAACGGCCGGAACGGACGGAGGAGGGGTCGTGACCTTGGAGGCCGGCGGAGGCGCGAGGCCGATGCGGCTGATTGCCTTGGTCCGCACCTTGGCCGGCGCCACGCCCCTTGGCCCGGCGGCCTTGGTCTTCACCCGGCCCGTCTTCTTGGCAGCCGGCGGCGCTTCGCCCGGTGAATCGGCGGCCGCCGCCGGTGCTTCGAAGAATTGCTTCGGGATCCTCTTCCTCTTCGACGGGATGGTGGAGGCGATCATGGCCGACACGACGCCGGCGGCCGGCGGACCTCCGACGGGGACATCAACCACCGCGCCCGAAGGAGATGTACCGCCGGCGGTAGGCGGCTCTTGCGGACGGTCCATGGCGGCCGGATCCGGCCGGGAATGGCGCGGGGGAGGAGATCGGGCGGCGGCGGCGGCAGTTGGCTTCAGCGAAATGCTTCCCGCGCAGTGGAGTGGACGATAGTGGTTTCGCCCACTATCCCCGCTCCCACCCCGCACAAGTAGGGGGCGAGGACCCGCCCCGTACTCGAAAACAGCAAAAAACGATTCGGGGGCCGTTTTTACGGGGCGTGCTAGACGGCCGGGTAGAGCCGAAACCCTCAAACCGGCGGTTATTATACGGGTTTGCCCCTTTTACGGGGTCTGTTAGACCTGCTCTTAGAACTACGGACTTGCGAGAGTAAAGCAATACGGTTGACCGATGAGCAAGAGAGAGCGCTTCTGCTCGTCACGTCCCTGCAAGAGCTCCAATTCTGGAAATGCAGTTATCTCATGGATCTTCCTGGGGAGCTGCACAGACTTCCTTTCCTCAAGAAGTTGGAGATTGGGAATTGTCAGCGCATACTGTGGCTGCCAGAAAAGGGCCTCCCACCATCACTGGAAGAACTGAATGTAAGCTGTCATGGCGGTTGCAGCAAGATGCTGGCTGCACAAAGCAGGGCGCTAGCAACAAGCAAGCTAAAGGTCAAAATTGATGGGAAATATGTGAATTAATTGCTGGTTGGCTTGTTAAGCAAACATTTCTATCAGCACAACACATATCGCTGAGTTGTTTTAAGGTATATGATTTTACTATGGATCAGGATCCTCACAGAGTTTACTATTTAACATAAATTCAGTTTAGTGTCATGCTGAAGTATACATGGTTGCTGCTGCGGGGTCTGTCTTCTGGATAGTGGAATAATAAGCTGGTGCATCTCTGTTTTTCATGGATCACAAGCTTATGTTCAGAAGACCAACGCCTAAATGCATATGAAAAGCAATAGAGTTCAACAGGACTTGAAGAATGGGCTTCCTCTCATATCAACTGAATGCAGTCAACGGGTAAACCAATCTGTTCCATTTTTTGTTCTGCATCTCATCCTATGAGCTCAAGAGCATGACTAATTTTCGTTTCCCTTTACTGAAGAAGGAACTGTGTAAGATGAATTTTGATCGCTCGTTACAAGTTGGTGTCTTGGAGCTCACCAAAGCATTCCTTGCTACATCATGCAGATGCTTTTCCGTGGGTAGAGAAAAACACTTTTCTCTACCCGTCAGACCAGAGATGCCTCGTCAGAAGAATAAGCTATTCGAATATGCAATCCTGCAACATGTTGCGTTTTATTGTTTATTTTATCTGGGTACGCCGTAGTATATCAGATGCTTTTAACGCATTTAAGCTTCGGGAGGACTGTAATTTTATCACCGAATACTGGAGTCTCAGCAGCCACGTTGGGAGACTAATGTTTTCGAAGACGATGCATTTGACTCGGGTATCTACTATCTAGGGCAGGCGACGGAGAGAAAGCCGAGAGGGCAGAAGAGGATCGGTTACGAGCTTCCAGCTTACGACACGGACAGGTCGTTGCTTGGGTCCTCTACTAAAAAAATCTGGCCATTCTTAGTTCGTTAAATGACAGGGTACAGCTGAATGCTCATGAAGTCATGATGCTATCGAATCCCAATGCTGAAGCACGAACAAGGTCACTCATATCCTATCAACTGCACCTGCGTCGTTGGCTGATGACAAAAGAACAGATCAGCTCGTCGTCGTCGGTGCGCTTTGACATAAACAGAACTTTAACTGCACATATTAACCTTTTGCCCTCTTCTATATATGTCTATCTGAACTTTTGTTTGACGCAACTATCTGACACCGCCTAGGGTGTTCCTTAGAGGAATGGCGGCACCAAAATACTGCACCCTCATATAAAAGAGGCAGCGGGGAGGGCCTTGTTGGGCCGTTCACGGCCCAAGAAGTCGCGGCGGCCATCAAATCTCTCGACCGTGCGAGCGCTCCAGGTCCTGATGGGCTTGGGCCTAGTTTCTACCGTGCCGCTTGGGGCAGCGTCGGGCAGGCCCTCCTTCGCCTTTTTGAACAATTCCACTCCCGCGATGTTGATCTCCTTCGCATCAACATGGCGCACATCGCCCTTCTCCCCAAGCTCGTCGGCGTCCTTGCCCCTGCCTCGTTCTGGCCGGTGTCCTTGCAGAATTGCTCCATCAAAAGCATTTGCAAGGCTCTCACCTCACGGCTGCAGCGGTGGATCGGCGCCATCATCGACGTGGATCAGACTGGCTTCCTCTCCGGCCGGAACATATCGGAAAATTTCGTCTACGCCACCGAGCTCGTTCAGACCTGCTACCGCCGCCACACCCCGTGTATCGTCCTCAAGCTGGACTTCGCCAAGGCCTTCGATTCGGTCAGCTGGGCCAGTCTGCTTTGGTGCGACTGGATGGACGACATTTTCTCTTCCCCGCGCTCCGCCGTCCTTCTCAATGGCGTTCCAGGGAAGTGGGTCCGCTGCATGTGCGGGCTGCGGCAGGGCGACCCCCTCTCTCCATACCTCTTCCTCATCACGGCGGATGTTCTCCAACATCTAATCCGCCGCGACGATGTGCTCCAGCACCCTCTCATGGATGGAGCTCCGTGCCCCGTGCTCCAGTACGCCGACGACACGCTGATTATCCTCCGGGCTGAGGTTGGAGCGGCGCAACAGCTTCATCATCTTCTTCGCCAATTCGAGCGCGCCACCGATCTGTCCATCAACTACTCGGAGAGCACCATCGTCCCCATGCATGTGGAACCCGAGGTCACCGACGGTATCAAGGAGGTGCTCCAATGCCGCGTCAAGGGTTTTTCCCAGACGTATCTGGGGCTGCCCCTCTCTGCTGAAAAGCTCTGCCTCGCCGCGTTTGCTCCGCTCATCTCGAAAGGGGACAAGTACCTCTCGGGCTGGAGGGCTCTGATGGCGTGTAAGACACACGTCCGTTGGGAACCCCAAGAGGAAGGTGTGATGCGTACAGCAACAAGTTTTCCCTCAGTAAGAAACCAAGGTTATCGAACCAGTAGGAGCCAAGAAGCACGTTGAAGGTTGATGGTGGCGGAGTATAATGTGGCGCAACACCAGGGATTCCGGCGCCAACGTGGAACCTGCACAACACAATCCAAGTACTTTGCCCCAACGTAACAGTGAGGTTGTCAATCTCACCGGCTTGCTGTAACAAAGGATTAGATGTATAGTGTGGAAGATGATGTTTGCAAATAACAGTAAGAACAAGTATTGCAGTAGATTGTATTCGATGTAAAAGAATTGGACCGGGGTCCACAGTTCACTAGTGGTGTCTCTCCAATAAGAATTAGCATGTTGGGTAAACAAATTACAGTTGGGTAATTGACAAATAGAGAGGGCTGATACGTCCATTTTGCATCACTATTTCATATCATAATTTGCTGTTATTCATAGATATATTTCATATTTGGAGATGATACTTATGTTATTTCATCTATTTTGCATGTTTCATGATTATTGGAGGATCGCGCACCGGAGCCAGGATTCTGCTGGAAAAAGCGTCGTCAGAAGGCAATATCTGAAAAATCCTATTTTTCCAGAAGACGAAGGGAGCCAGAAGGAGGAGCCGAGGAGGGCCGCCATGGGCCCACCTCATAGGCTGGCGCGGCCCAAGGCCTGGCCGCGCCGCCCTGTGAGGAGGGGCCCACAGCCCCCTCTGGCCCCCTCTCCTTCGCGTACATCTTCGTCCCGAAAACCTAAGACCTGAGGGATAGTCGCAAGGAGTCACAGCCGCCTCTGCGGGGCGGAAAACACCAGAGAGAAAAGAGCTCTCCGGCAGGCTGAAATCTGCCGGGGAAATTCCCTCCCGGAGGGGGAAATCGACGCCATCGTCACCGACATCGAGCTGGATATCATCTCCATCATCATCGTCATCATCTCCATCATCATCACCGCCATCTCCACTCCTCGTCACCGCTGTAACAATTAGGGTTGAATCTTGATTGTTTGATAGGGGAAACTCTTCCGGTATTGATCTCTACTTGTTATTAATGCTATTGAGTGAAACCATTGAACCAAGGTTTATGTTCAGATTGTTATTCATCATCATATCACCTCTGATCATGTTCCATATGATGTCTCGTGAGTAGTTCGTTTAGTTCTTGAGGACATGGGTGAAGTCTAAATGTTAGTAGTGAATTATGTTGGGTAATATTCAATGTTATGATATTTAAGTTGTGGTGTTATTCTTCTAGTGGTGTCATGTGAACGTCGACTACATGATACTTCACCTTTATGGGCCTAGGGGAATACATCTTGTACTCGTTTGCTAATTGCGGGGTTGCCGGAGTGACAGAAACCTGAACCCCCGTTGGTATATCGATGCAGGAGGGATAGCAGGATCTCAGAGTTTAAGGCTGTGGTTAGATTTATCTTAATTACTTTTTTGTAGTTGCGGATGCTTGCAAGGGGTATAATCACAAGTATGTATTAGTCCTAGGAAGGGCGGTGCATTAGCATAGGTTCACCCACACAACACTTATCAAAACAATGAAGATTAATCAGCTATATGAAGCGAAAGCACTAGACTAAATCCACGTGTGTCCTCAAGAACGGTTGGTCATTATAAGTAAACAAACCGGCTTATCCTTTGTGCTAAAAAGGATTGGGCCACTCGCTGCAATTGTTACTCTCGCATTTTACTTACTCGTACTTAATTCAACTGCTACATCAAAACCCCATGAATACTTGTCTGTGAGCATCTACAGTGAATCCTTCACCGAAACTGCTTGTCAACACCTTCTGCTCCTCGTTGGGATCGACATTCTTACTTATCGAAAATACTACGATACACCCCCTATACTTGTGGGTCATCAAGACTATTTTCTGGCGCCGTTGCCGGGGAGTGAAGCGCTATTGGTAAGTGGAATTGGTAAGGGAAACTTTTACTGTTTGTGCTGATTTTATTTCTGCCTGCTGATATAATTCATTATGGAGAGATCTTCTCTCGAATGCTTATTTGGAAAATCTACTACTACTGCAAAGGTAGTGGATGAGGCGCCAGGTGAGAAAGAGGTTCCATACAAAATACCTATGAAAATTATTGAACGTGTTGTGGATAACCGTTATACAGGGGATGGAACTGTCCATCCTGGAGATCATTTACTGTTCTTACATGAATTATGCGGTTTATTCAAGTGTGCAGGTATTGCTATGGATGAAGTGAGGAAGAAACTATTCACTATATCGCTGTCTGGTAAAGCGGCGCATTGGTATAAATTACTGGATGATGGGGATTCTCTTGAATGGAATGATATTGTGCCCCGATTTTATTCTAAGTTCTATCCTCCAAGTGAAATTCACAAAGACCAGAACCGCATATATAATTTTTGGCCTCATGATGGAGAGAGTATTGCCCAAGCGTGGAGGAGATTGAAGTCTTTAATGCTCAAATGCCCCATTCATGAGCTTCCTGATAATATTATTATTGATAATTTCTATGCAAGACTTTCTTTTCAAGACAAGACCTTGCTGGATACTTCTTGTTCTGGATCATTTACACGCAATAAAGAAGAGTTTAAAAGGGACCTTCTTAATCAGATCCAGGAGAATACTGAAGGATGGGAGAACGACAAGGATAGAGAATCAGGTATAAATTATGATTATAAATGCATTGAAGCTTTTATGGATACTGATAAATTTCGTAATATGAGTGCTACTTATGGTCTTGATTCTCAAGTTGCTGTAAATCTTTATAAAGCTTTTGCCTCTCATTATGAATTGCCTAAGAAATTTTTTGATAAGTTTCATGAACCGTATAAAGATAAAATTGATTCATCTATAAATAAATGTGTTGTAATTGAAACTGTGGATCATGTTATTCCTGAAGCTTATATTGAAAAAACTCCTTTCCCTGCTAAAATGAAGGAGTACTCTGTCATAAATAGTGCGGTTAATAAAAGTGAAAAGAAACCTATAGAACCCGAAGAGCAAATAAAAGTTGAACCTGCTATTGCAATAGTTAAAGATCTTGTGACTGAAAATGTGGAAGATGGTCATATTATTTTCTGTGAAGATGCTTCTAATATTGTTTCACATCCTAACAAGTCTAGGAAAGCTAGTGTTCCTATGCTATCAGTTAGAATTGGTGATCATTATTATTATGGTTTATGCGATATTGGTGCAAGTATTAGTGCTATTCCTTATGAGCTTTACACGGAGATTATGCACGAAATTGGTTCTTGTGAACTTGAAGATATTGATGTGGTTATTCGACTGGCTAATAGAGAAACTATCTCTCCAATTGGTATTGTTCGATATGTGGAAGTTCTATGTGGTAAGATTAAATATCCTGCTGACTTTCTGGTACTTGGTTCTGCTGCTAGTAAGTATTGTCCTATCATTTTTGGTAGACCTTTTCTAAATACTTGTGGAGCTGTTATAGATTGCAAGAAAGAGAAAATTTTGACTAAATTTGCTGGTGAATCTTATGAGTTTAATTTCTCCAAATTTGCCAAAACTCCTTATAAAGCTGATTCACCTAATAATGATTTTAGAGTTGAACAGTGTGCATCTATTGCTCTTGCTCCTAATAATCCTTTGCAGCAACATTTGGAGAATAGTGAGAGTAAAGTTTTCAGGGAAGAAAGAAATGAGCTTGATGAAATTTTCCTTCGTCAACCTATACTTAAACATGATTTACCGGTAGAAGATCTAGGTATAACATTGCCACCAAAAGAAGATCCTGTTTTTGATTTAAAACCATTGCCTGATGATCTTAAATATGCTCATATTGATGATAAGAAAATATATCCTGTTATTATTAGTTCTAAGGTTTCAGAGATTGAGGAAGAAAGGTTATTGGAAATATTGAAGAAACATCGAGGAGCTATTGGCTACACTCTTGATGACTTGAAGGGGATTTCTCCCTCTATTTGCCAACATGCCATTAATATGGAAGACGATGCAAAGCCTGTTGTTGAACATCAACGTCGTCTAATTCCTAAGATGAAGGATGTGGTAAGGAATGAGGTATTAAAACTTCTTGAAGCTGGTATTATATATTCTATTGCTGATAGTAGATGGGTTAGTCCTGTACATTGTGTTCCTAAGAAAGGAGGAATGATTGTTGTGCCTAATCATAATGATGAGCTCATACCTCAAAGAGTAGTTGTAGGGTATAGAATGTGCATTTATTATCGAAAAGTTAATAAGGTTACTAAGAAAGATCATTACCCTTTACCTTTTATTGATCAAATGTTAGAAAGGTTGTCTAAGAATACTCATTTTTGCTTTCTTGATGGTTATTCTGGGTTTTCACAAATTGCTGTTAAAACTAAGGATCAAGAGAAAACCACTTTCACTTGTCCCTATGGAACTTATGCTTATAGACGTATGCCTTTTGGTCTATGTAATGCTCCTGCTACTTTTTAAAGATGCATGTCTGCTATTTTTCATTGTTTTTGTGAGAGTATTGTAGAGGTATTCATGGATGATTTCTCTGTCTATGGGAATTCTTTTGATAATTGCTTGCGAAACCTTGATAAAGTTTTGCAGAGATGTGAAGAAACTAACCTTGTTCTTAATTGGGAGAAATGACACTTTATGGTTAATGAAGGAATTGTATTGGGACATAAAATTTCCAAGAGAGGTATTGAAGTTGATAGAGCTAAAGTTGAAGCAATTGAGAAGATGCCCTACCCTAGGGATGTTAAAGGTATTCGTAGTGTTCTTGGTCATGCTGGGTTTTATAGGAGTTTATTAAAGACTTCTCCAAGATTTCAAAACCTCTTACCAATCTTCTACAAAAAGATGTACCTTTTGTTTTTGATGATGATTGCAAGGAAGCTTTTGAAACTCTAAAGAAAGCCTTAACAACTGCTCCTATAGTTGAACCTCCTAATTGGAACTTACCTTTTGAAATTATGTTTGATGCTAGTGACTTTGCCGTAGGTGCTGTTCTTGGACAGCGAGTAGATAAAAAATTGAATGTTATTCATTATGCTAGTAAAACTCTTGATGCTGCTCAAAGAAATTATGCTACAACTGAAAAAGAATTGTTAGCTGTAGTCTTTGCTTGTGATAAGTTTCGATCCTATATTGTTGATTCAGAAGTTACAATTCATACTGATCATGCTGCAATTAGATACCTAATGCAAAAGAAAGATGCTAAGCCAAGGCTTATTAGATGGGTACTTCTGTTGCAAGAATTTGATTTGCATATTATGGATAGGAAAGGTGCTGATAATCCTGTTGCTGATAATTTGTCTAGATTGGAAAATATTGCTTATGATCCTGTTCCTGTTAATGATAGTTTTCCAAATGAACAATTGGTTGTAATAAAGGTGAGCTCGCGAGATAGTCCTTGGTACGCTGATTATGCTAACTTTATTGTTTCCAAGTATTTGCCCCCAACCTTTTCAGCTCAGCAAAGGAGGAAATTCTTTTATGATTTGAGGCATTATTTTTGGGATGACCCACACTTATATAAAGAAGGAGTGGATGGTATTCTGCGAAGATGTGTTCCCGAATATGAACAACAAGAGATATTGAGTAAATGTCATGGTAGTGCTTATGGAGGACATCACGCCGGAGATAGAACCGCGCAAAAGGTTCTACAATCAGGTTTTTATTGGCCAACTCTCTTCAAAGATGCAAGGAAGTTTATTTTATCTTGTGATGAGTGTCAAAGGGATGGTAATATCTCCAGACGCAATGAAATGCCTATGAATTATACTCTTGTTATTGAACCATTCGATTGTTGGGGATTTGACTTCATGGGACCTTTCCCCTCTTCAGAAGGTAACACTCATATACTTGTTGCTGTTGATTATGTTACTAAATGGGTGGAAGCCATACCCACAAAAAGTGCTGATGGTGAGACTTCTTTAAGAATGCTTTTAGATATTATTTTTCCTAGATTTGGAGTTCCTAGATATCTTATGACTGATGGAAGTTCTCATTTTATTCATGGTGGTTTTAGAAAAACTCTTGGTAAATATGGTATTAATCATAGAATTGCTTCCGCTTATCATCCTCAAACTAGTGGGCAAGTAGAACTATCAAATAGAGAGATTAAATCTATCTTGCAAAAGACTGTTAATAAATCTAGAAAGAATTGGGCTAGTAAATTAAAGGAAGCATTGTGGGCTTATAGAACTGCTTATAAAAATCCCATGGGTATGTCACCGTATAAAATGGTCTATGGGAAAGCTTGTCATTTACCTTTAGAACTAGAGCACAAAGCTTATTGGGCTGTAAGAGAACTAAATAAAGATTCTAAACTTGCCGGTAATAAGAGGTTGCTACAATTGAGTTCTCTAGATGAATGGAGAAGTGAAGCTTATGAAAATGCTAAGCTCTTTAAAGAGAAAGTTAAGAAATGGCATGATAGAAGAATTATCAAAAGAGAATTTAATATTGGGGATAAAGTCCTATTGTATCGGTCTCGTCTCAGATTCTTTGCAGGGAAATTACTCTCAAAGTGGGAAGGACCATATGTCATTGAAGAAGTGTATCGATCAGGAGCAATTAAAATTAGCTCTCTCCAAGGCAATGCCACACAAGTGGTGAATGGACAAAGACTCAAGCATTATATCTCAGGTGATTCTTATAATGAAGATGTTGATGTTATTCAAGTGGTAACTCCGGAAGCCTTCATCAAAGGTCAAATTGACAGTTCTGCAGAGTTCGACTTTGAATAGGTAACAGTACTGGTAATAAAAGTTCGCGTTTTACTTTTCGAACAATGTTTTTGCTGTTTTTGGAAAATATGAAAAATTACGAGATCGAAACGGAGTGGAGGAGACGCACGAGGGGGTGCCCCCATAGGCCGGCGCGGGCCCCAGCCTGGCCGCGCCGCCCTATGAGGAGGCCACCTCGTCGCCCCTCTCCGACTCTGGTTCGACCTGGTACTTTCCTTTTGTTGTAAAAATTCCTGCTATATAACCCCCTGGACCCCTGGAGGTCCGTATATCGTTTTCTCGACGTCTTTTGTTTCGAGCTGTTTCTGCCAGGATCTGTTTTTCAATCTAGAAGCACCATGGTCTCCAACAACAAGGGCAAGGGGCTTTCAGATGAAGATATTCAAGATCCTGAGTGGAAAGAGGTGGACGAGAGCATTGATGTCTACGCCCCCTCCTTTTCCTATAGACAGTGTTGGGCCTCCAAGAGCAGAGGTTTGTAGAACAGCAGCAAGTTTTCCCTTAAGTGGATCACCCAAGGTTTATCGAACTCAGGGAGGAAGAGGTCAAAGATATCCCTCTCATGCAACCCTGCAACCACAAAGCAAGAAGTCTCTTGTGTCCCCAACACACCTAATAGGTGCACTAGTTCGGCGAAGAGATAGTGAAATACAGGTGGTATGAATATATATGAGCAGTGGCAACGGCACCAGAAAAGTGCTTTGCCCAGGACAGTAAACAAGCAGTAGTAACGCAGCAGTAGTAACGCAGTAAAACAGTAAACAAGCAGCGATAGCGATATTTAGGAACAAGGCCTAGGGATTACACTTTCACTAGTGGACACTCTCAACTTTGATCACATAACAGAATAGATAAATGCATACTCTACACTCTTTTGTTGGATGATGAACACATTGCGTAGGATTACACGAACCCTCAATGCCGGAGTTAACAAGCTCCACAATTCAATGTTCATATTTAAATGACCTTAGAGTGCATGAAAGATCAATACGACTAAACCAAGTACTAACGTAGCATGCGCACTGTCACCTTCATGCTAAGAAAGGAGGCATAGATCACATCAATACCATCATAGCAATAGTTAACTTCATAATCTACAAGAGATCATAATCATAGCCTACGCCAAGTACTAACACGGATGCACACACTGTCACCATTACACCGTGCAGGAGGAATAAAACTACTTTAATAACATTGCTAGAGTAGCACATAGATAAATTGTGATACAAAACACATTGCAATCATAAAGAGATATAAATAAGCACTTCACTATGCCATTCATAACAGTGAATAAGTATTCTGTGAAATATAGCCAAAGAGACCCACACGGTGCACACACTGTCACCTTTACACACGTGGGACAAGGAGTCTCCGGAGATCACATAAGTAAAATTCACTTGACTAGCATAACGACATCTAGATTACAAGCATCATCATATGAATCTCAATCATGTAAGGCAGCTCATGAGATTATTGTATTGAAGTACATAGGAGAGAGATGAACCACATAGCTACCGGTACAGCCCCGAGCCTCGATGGAGAACTACTCCCTCCTCATGGGAGCAGCAGCGGTGATGAAGATGGCGGTGGAGATGGCAGCGGTGTCGATGGAGAAGCCTTCCGGGGGCACTTCCCCGTCCCGGCGGCGTGCCGGAACAGAGACTCTGTCCCCGGATCTTGGCTTCGCGATGGCGGCGGCTCTGGAAGGTTTTCTCTGGTTTCGTCGAACGTATCAGGGTTTTCGCGACGGAGGCTTTAAATAGGCGGAAGGGCAAGGTCGGTGGACTTCTGGGGGGCCCACACTATAGGGGGGCGCGGCCCCCCTTGGCCGCGCCGGCCTAGGGTTTGGTGACCCTGTGCCCCCTCTCTGGCGGTTCTCGTGTGTTCTGGATGCTTCCGGGCAAAATAGGAACCTGGGCGTTGATTTCGTCCAATTCCGAGAATATTTCTTTACTAGGATTTCTGAAACCAAAAACAGCAGAAAACAGGAACTGACACTTCGGCATCTTGTTAATAGGTTAGTTCCAGAAAATGCACGAATATGACATAAAATGTGCATATAACATGTAGATATCATCAATAATGTGGCATGGAACATAAGAAATTATCGATACGTCGGAGACGTATCAGCATCCCCAAGCTTAGTTATGCTCGTCCCGAGCAGGTAAAACGATAACAAAGATAATTTCTGGAGTGACATGCCATCATAACCTTGATCATACTATTTGTAAACACATGTAATGAATGCAGCGATCAAAACAATGGTAATGACATGAGTAAACAAGTGAATCATAAAGCAAAGACTTTTCATGAATAGCACTTCAAGACAAGCATCAATAAGTCTTGCATAAGAGTTAACTCATAAAGCAATAAATCAAAGTAAAGGTGTTGAAGCAACACAAAGGAAGATTAAGTTTCAGCGGTTGCTTTCAACTTGTAACATGTATACCTCATGGATAATGTCAACATAGAGTAATATAATAAGTGCAATATGCAAGTATGTAGGAATCAATGCACAGTTCACACAAGTGTTTGCTTCTTGAGGTGGAGAGAAATAGGTGAACTGACTCAACAATGAAAGTAAAAGAATGGTCCTCCATAGAGGAAAAGCATCGATTGCTATATTTGTGCTAGAGCTTTGATTTTGAAAACATGAAACAATTTTGTCAACGGTAGTAATAAAGCATATGTATCATGTAAATTATATCTTACAAGTTGCAAGCCTCATGCATAGTATACTAATAGTGCCCGCACCTTGTCCTAATTATCTTGTTGTTACATCTCTATGCCGCCTGTACAAAGGTCTAAGGAGAAAGCTCGCATTGGATTTCTCGCTATTGATTATTCTCAACTTAGACATCCATACCGGGACAACATAGACAACAGATAATGGACTCCTCTTTTATGCATAAGCATGTAACAACAATTAATTTTTCTCATTTGAGATTGAGGATATATGTCCAAAACTGAAACTTCCACCATGGATCATGGCTTTAGTTAGCGGCCCAATGTTCTTCTCTAACAATATGCATGCTCTAACCATAAGGTGGTAGATCGCTCTTACTTCAGACAAGACGAACATGCATAGCAACTCACATGAAATTCAACAAAAGGTAGTTGATGGCGTCCCCAGGAACATGGTTATCGCACAACAAGCAACTTAATAAGAGATAAAGTGCATAAGTACATATTCAATACCACAATAGTTTTTAGGCTATTTGTCCCATGAGCTATATATTGTAAAGGTGAATGCTGGAAATTTAAAGGTAGCACTCAAGCAATTTACTTTGGAATGGCGGAGAAATACCATGTAGTAGGTAGGTATGGTGGACACAAATGGCATAGTGGTTGGCTCAAGGATTTTGGATGCATGAGAAGTATTCCACTAGTAGGAAAAGCCTCATCAGTGGCGCACCAAAAATGGATTCTATGGCGCATGGGAGGTGCGCCACAGAAACGTCGCCACAAAAATAAGCTTTCTGTGGCGCACCAGCCCATGCGCCACAGAGTTAACGTATCTGTGGCGCACGTGCTCTTAGGTGCGCCACAGAAAAGACTGCGCCACAGAATTGGTTTGCAGTGTGCCACAGAATTTGCTTGTATTATACACGATTTTGTGCTGCCTCCTGTACACATGCAGTTTATAAACAGCAATATACAGATATACAGGTTATATACAGCAACATTCATATATAATATAAATATCATGTACATTGCACAGATATAACATAGACATCATCATCACATTACTTAGATCCCGATCGAGATACATATATAGTGGCAAGTGTCAAATGTTTTGCATACAACTCTTAATTCATACAAAATTCACAATTTCGAGATACAAAGTAGTCTTCATCCTACAAAGTAGTCGTCATCCGGTTCCTCCTTTGCTCCGTCATCTCTACCCACCAGGCTCGCTTGCATCGGGGTCCTTCATCCAGTTCCTACTATGATGAAAATGGAAGAAAGTGAGACCAACAAGTCCGATGCACAAGAGAAATGGAATAAATGCCTCATACATTGAACACAAATATTAACATTCAGGGACGGTGTAAGTGAGACCAGTCCGATGCACAAGAGATTGATATTTGTGCTATCTTACCAGGCTCACTTACGCCGCTCCCGAGTGTACTTTGACCAAACATTTTAATCATCGGCATTTTGAAAATCTCAAAGCAAATGGAATGACAAAATGGAATAAGTGCCTCATACATTGTTGGTCAACACAAATATTAACATTCAGGGATGGCGTAAGTGAGACCAAGTCCGATGCACAAGAGATTGATATTTGTGCTATCTTACCAGGCTCACTTACGCCACCCCCAAGTGTACGGTGACCAAACATTTTAATCATCGGCATTTTGAAAATCTCAAAGCAAATGGAATGACAAAATGGAATAAGTGCCTCATACATTGTTGGTCAACACAAATATTAACATTCAGGGATGGTGTAAGCGAGGCCAGGTAGGATGCACAAGAGATTGATATTTGTGCTATCTTACCAGGCTCACTTACGCCACCCTCGAGTGTACGGTGACCAAACATTTTAATCATCGGCATTTTGAAAATCTCAAAGCAAATGGAATGACAAAATAGACCGTGCCGGCCTGCCCAGCATTATGCCGGGCCGTGTTGCCGCGCTTCAAGCCGTGTGTCCCGCGACCTGCACTGTTCGCCTTCTTGCCCGGTGAACCAATAGGCTGATCGTTGGAATAAGGAAACCGATGACAGCCGGTCGCAAGATTAAATTGCGATCAGCCGTCATCGGCTTCCTTATTCCAACGATTAGTCTATTCGTTCACCGGGCAAAAAGGCGAAGAGTGCAGGGCGCGTGATCGACATGGCCTGAAGCGTGACAACAGGGGTCGGCATGATGCTAGGGAGGCTGGCACCGTCTTGGCATTAAGGACTCGTTCACGTACTGGACGGCGAGAGAAGAAAAGTGGTGCTGCGCTGGAGAGGCATGTCGGCGTTGTTGTCTCTTCAAGGACTCGTTCACGGAATGGCGGCCAGGGAAAGGGGGGCTCGTCTACAAAGTATATTGCGGCGTATAGGTGACCAAACATTCTAATCATCGGCACTAAAATGGAAGAAAGAGCCAAGTGGTATCTCAACTAGATATCATATGCCTCATACTTTGTTGGTCGAAACAAATATTAACATCCAGGGATGGAGTAAGTGAGGCCAGGTAGGATGCACAAGTTGATATTTGTGCCATCACACCAAGCCTCACTTGCTCCACCCCCGAGTGTACGAGTGATCGACCAACCATCTAATCATCGGCAAGTACAAAAACACCAACAAACCAGCAACCATGGTGACATAAGTCAAGATGCTCAAACACACATAGCATGCATGGAGCAGATGCTCCAAAGGGATTATTCATCACTTGGTATATAGACCAAGTGATGCTGGCAAAAGAGAGGCCAATCAAGAACCAGTAAATCCAGTAAGTGATAGATATGCCTAAACAAGCAACAACACATAGCATATCCCAGCTAACCAGATGAGACAAGTCTTGGTAGCCAACTGAATCACCTAGCACCACCTAGCCTTTTAAAACCATCAGAAACAGTCCTTTTTCTTCAAAGGATACCACAGTGGCATTCATTTACATGATCCCCTACTGTGGATATCTCTATTTTCATCAAAGCCAACAAGAAATAGAAATTTATCATTACTCAGTTGAGTTCAAAACAAAGCTGGGGTACCATAAGGGATTATTCATCACTTGGTAGTAACCAAGTGATGCTGGCAAGAGAGAGGCCAAGCCTGAGCTAGTCAATCCAGTAGAGATGGATATGCATAAGTAAGCAAGAACACATAGCCTATCCAAGTTAACCAGATAAAACCAACCTTGACAGCCAACTTAATAACCTAGCATCACCTAGTCTTTTAAACCATCAGAAACCAAGTGAAGCCTGGTACAAATGGCAAGGACCAGGAATTTGACCAACTCAAGTCACCATGGTTATGCCAACCAATTGAATAGTAGCATCTTCCAAATGGAACTAGGAAGGAAACCATCCCAGATGATTTACCAAGCCAGTTCATGACTGCAAAGGCCAATTCAACCACCAAACCATCCAAACCACCAAGCCTACACACTTATCATTACCCAACAGGATTCAAAATGAAGCTAGGGTCCCCAACAATAGTTGGCATCCATCTAGCTTAAGTAAATACAGTAATAGAATCATTACTGCAAAGTAGTTCATCTCAATTATCTACATTAACAAGATAAAGTTTCACAGATAAATGAATTAGTCAACTGCTAGGCAACAGGGATGCTTGGCAAGCATCATGCATCCATTCATATGCTTTTCAAAGCATAAGCAACCACCAGTACATGGTGAGAAGCTATACAAATCAAGCAACAACACAGTATATCAAGCAACATGCATAGATAGAGAAAGTAGTAAGTAATTATCAACCAATTGGTGATCAAATGATCACCAGAGCTTGCAAACATAAGCCATAGGGGCAGCGGAGGAGGAATTAAGAGGGAGAGGAGGGGAGGGGAGAGAGAGCACCGATGACAGGGGTGGAGGACGAGCTTGAAGATGACGGCAGGGGTGGAGGAGGAGGAGGAGGCGGCGGATCCTCCACCTTGCCGCGACGGCGGCCCCTCCTCGCGGCGGCCCCTCCTCGCCGTAGGGGCAGCTTGTGCTGCAGGTGGCGGGGATGGGAGGACCGCGGCGGCATGCGCCCCTCGCGGAGGAAGGCGGCGGCGACGGCGGCTGCGACGACCATGGAGGATCCAGGCGACCACGGAGGAAGGCGGCGGCGGTGGATCCAGGCGACCACGGAGGAGAGGGGAGAGGGGAGAGGGGAGGAATCCTCCAGGCGACCACGGAGGAAGGCGGCGGCGGCGGATCCAGGCAACCACGGAGGAGAGGGGAGAGGGGAGAGGGGAGAGGGGAGGGGCTCGGGAGGGGAGAGGTGAACAGGCGGGGGAGGGCACGGGCGCGCGAGATGATATAAGTCCCTTAATTCTGTGGCGCACCGGAGAAGGTGCGGCACAGAATCAACTACTTCTGTGGCGCACCAAAGCCAGTGCGCCACAGAAAGAGTTATTTCTGTGGCGCAGCACGACATGTGCGCCACAGAAATACCTACAGTAATAAATGGTGGTGGCAGGATGTGGGCCCCACATAGTTTCTGTGGCGCACTACCCAAGCGTGCGCCACAAAATTAAGCTATTTCTGTGGCGCACCGTGCCTGGTGCGCCACAAAATAAGTTTCTGTGGCGCATTCAAAACGGTGCGCCACAGAACTAAGCTTCACCTATAAGGGTTTTCCTACTAGTGTTCCCTCTCGATACAAGGTTTAGGCTAGCAAGGTTATTTGAAACAAACACAAGGATGAACCGGTGCAGCAAAACTTACATAAAAGACATATTGTAAACATTATAAGACTCTACACCGTCTTCCTTGTTGTTCAAAACTCAATACTAGAAATTATCTAGACTTTAGAGAGACCAAATATGCAAACCAAATTTTAGCAAGCTCTATGTTTTTCTTCATTAATGGGTGCAAAGTATATGATGCAAGAGCTTAAACATGAGCACAACAATTGCCAAGTATCACATTACCCAAGACATTATAGCAATTACTACATGTAGCATTTTCCAATTCCAACCATATAACAATTTAGGGATTTCTATTTTCGTGCCCCTGGTTCGTTAGTTGTACTCAGTTTTCCCCAGCCCCTTAGTTTTTCCTCAGTTTTCCCCTCCCTCTAGTTTGAAACCCGTCGCAGACGCTCAGACGGGAGGGTTGCCGTCTGGTCAGAGGCCTTCACCGTTACCGGTGACGGCTAGGGAGCCGCGTTGGTGTTGAATTGACCGTTTCTTTCGAACTGTGTTGACTGTTGACTGGAGGAGCTCACCCAAAGCTTTCCACTCCGCCCGATACTGGAGGAGCTCACACACCGCCCCTCCGCCGCCACGCCGTCCTGCCCTCCTACCTTATGGCGTCGTCCGCCGCCGAGCCGCCCCCGCCCCCACCACCACCACCGGGAGGCGGAGAGGGCTCCGCCTCCACCAGATCTAGATCTACCCCTTTTGCGGAGTTTGTATGTCCATCTGGTGTGCCAAATGTTCGCGTCAGCCGCGGAGAAGATTGGGAATCGGAGGGATCTAACGCATGGATTCCATCTGGGTAAGCATCGTCTGCCTATGTGAATTAACAGTAGGCAGTTTTTGAGCGCCAATCGTTGTTGCTCAACTAACTGCGTTGCTTTTCGAATAGGATTGATCCAGCGCTGGCTTTTCAGCTGGTGGTTAGGCTGGATTCTAGCTTTACGCGTGATTCTAAACGCTATAAGAATGGGTTTTTCTTCCCTGCGGTGGTTGCAACCACCATCTCGTTGAGGAATTTGAAAGCTAACATCTGCGCTCGCACACTGGAGCTCTGACGACGCAGTTCATTTCGAATATTTCAACAAGGAGGGAAGATTTGTTCCACTAATTTCCGACGACGATCTGGGAATTCTTTTTGCTTTGAATGCTTCTTGCCGGTTCGGTAAAATTCGTATCCATGTGGACAGGGGCCGGGCATCATCTCTCTGGTCTTTGGGGCATCATCGTGGTCGGGCATCATGTCTCTCTACGCTGCTGCCTCTTCTAACGGTGTGCGGCGGCCCTCCTTGTAGGTCCACAGCAGCACCATCTGTCCCAGTGCTAGTGGTAGCCGATCGTTCGTACGGTCGATGTGGAGGACGATGCGGACATTGAGGATCAGCCTCCTCAAGATGATGAGGATGAGTTGATGTTTCTGAATTGGTAGATCGATGCGAAGCGTGCAATGGAGGATCAATACATGGAAGATATTGCTTGTGGTGCCAGCTTTGATGACACTGATGATGAAGAGAAGAATGAGAATGATGACAGCCTCGTTTTAGCCGATTACGAAGGTGAAGACTTGCCAACAATTGAGTGGAACAGGGAGAATCCCCAGCTTGTAGAAGGCACCGTGTTTCAAACGATGATGGACTGCCGTAATGCAATTACTACATATCACATTCTCACTAAGAATAATTTTGAGGTTGTTAAAAGTGAGCCAGGTAGGTTCACAATTAAATGCCCATACCCAAGGTGTAGGTTTAGGCTGCATGCATCCACAATGCGCGAAGCTCTTGGTTCGGGTACTACGCCAACCGGTTGTGTATTTAGATCACGGTGTAAAATTTGTTATCTATTACCGACATCCCTTATCATTATGTTTCAGATAAAGAAGAATAAGGAGATCCATAGGTGTCCACCTCTAGGGGGAGAGTCGAGCTGAAAACAAAGCTAGCGAAGACTAGGTGGTTGGCGTATATAATCCTAGATTGGCTGAGAGAAGATCCTTCACTTGGTCCAACAAAGACTCGTAAAAAAGGTGGTTGAGAAGTATAAAATGAAAGTACCTTACATGAGGATGTTCTATGCAAAGGAAATGGCTCTTGACAAGATCAATGGTCCATGGAATGAAAGTTTTCAGTTGCTTTACACTTTCAAAGCTGAAGTGGAGATGGCTAGTCCAGCAGTGTTGTAGCGATAGACAAGCATACAGATTCCCTACAAATTGAAAAGCAGGAAGGTAATGCACAAGGAATGTTTCAGAAGGGCTTTTGTTTGTTTCAAAGCTTGCTGGAAAGGCTTTTTGGACGGTTGCAGGCCTTATTTGGCCGTGGATGCATCAGCTCTTCATGGCAGGTTTAAAGGACAGCAAGTTGCTGCCATCTGCAGTTGATGGACATAATTGGATGTTCCCTGTTGCTTATGGGGTTTTGGAGGTTGAGTCACAGAAAGTTGGACTTGGTTTCTGCAGAATTTGCGCGATCTTATAGGTCATCCACCAGGACTTGTTATCCACACGTACGCTTTCAAAGGTTTGGAGACTGCGGTAGAAGCGGTATTCCACAGAGTGGAGCATAGGGAATGTATGCGACACTTGGTACAGAATTTTACAAAGAAATTCAAGGGTAAAGTTTTTACTGACAACCTATGGCCAGCTTCATACACATGCAGCTCTAGGAAGCATCTGTTTCATTTGGATGTGTTGTATAAACAAAAACCTGGGGTGAAGGAGTACTTGGATGAACATCATGGTAGGGTGTGGTCAAGAAGCCAATTCAATGAAATTTGCAAGGTAGACTATGTAACAAGTAACCTTGCGGAGAGTTTCAATTCAAAGGTCAAGTCATTGAAAGGGCTTATGCTGTGGCAAATATTTGATAAGATTAGGCAGATGATCATGATAAAGATCGATCTGCGTCAAAGAATTGCATCCACAAATTATGTTGGCCATCTCATGCTCCCATCTTTGATTAAGTCTTTGCATGAGAGGGCAAAACAATTGAGGATGCAATGCGTCAGAAAAGGAATGGAGGCTGAGGTAACCTACACTGACAGTCAAAACAGGCAGTGGAGGTATCCAGTGAGTTTGGTTGATAGGACATGCCATTGTAGGGGATGGCAGATCCGTGGGATACCCTGCATACACGCATTGTTTTTCATGAGTGTTATAGGGGGTGAAGATGGTGAAGTTGATCAGTATGTGTCAGAGTATTTCTCTGTTGCCAAATTTAGGGCTGCATATGCTATGAATGTTCCTACCTTGTTGGGAAAAGACCAATGGATGAAAGTCGATCCAGGCTTCAAACTGTACTCTCCCGTATTGACTAGACCGGCAGTAGGCCGAGGAAGAATAGGATCGAGCTAGTGCGAGAGGGTGGTGCACCGATTCGAAACGTAAGTGCAAACGCTTGTGGAATCCCTGGACACATTGCTAGGATTTGTAAAAATGGAGTTGACCCAGCTTTTGGAATGGAAGATCAGGCGGGAGCAGAAAATGCGAGAGGAGAATGAAGCAGCAATTCAACTTGAGATTGCAGCGACAATTCAACATGAGGTGATTGAAGCAGCAAATGCGAGAGGAGATTGAAGCAGCGAGTTCAACATGAGGAGATTGAAGCAGCAAATGCGAGAGGAGATTGAAGCAGCAATTGAACATGAGGAGATTGAACCGATGGATCGAGAGCAGAGGGAACAGATGGATGTAGAATGGCTTCAACCGATGAGTCTAGAGGAGAGGGAACAGTATAGTCGAGAATGCCTCGAAAGTAGTAAGGCCATGATAGAAGCTAACTTCGAAGAGTACATGGCAGAAGAAAAAGCACAAGCTTTGCAGAAGAAGAAGAACAAGAAAGAGGGCAAAAGGAAGGTAGACACCGGTAATATCCCTGGTAGGGTTACCCGGAGTAAGGTGGTGGCCCCGGCGAGTCACACCAGGAGCAAGAGAAAGATTTTATTCTGAACAACTAATTTGAATTTGTATGAACAATTTGTATTGTGGTTCCCTTTGTATTGGGGATCCCTTTGTGTTGAACAATTTGTATTGGGGATGCCTTTGTGTTGAACAATTTGAATTTGTATGAACAATTTGTATTGTGGTTCCCTTTGTATTGGGGATCCCTTTGTGTTGAACAATTTGAATTTGTATGAACAATTTGTATGCCACATTTAAGCCACATTTATCATTTTAGGGTTTTAGGGTTTTAGGGTTTTAGGGTTCAATTCAAAATAATTCAAAACATGGTGGAACCTTCCCATGGAGCCTTGTTATGTTACCTACAACCTAGAGAAATAATAATGGAAAAGGAAATATAGAGATATGAAGTTTTTATGCGAAAAGCTTCAAAACCACTTCCTAGTCCATGAGCTACTAGATATGAAGATGCAGGGCTTTCTGCTCAATACACCTCCCAAATACCCACTATGCTTACAAACTTTGTCCAAATGAGTCCAAATTCGTCACACTTGTGTATCTTTGAGTTGCAAACAATATCTAGTCGGCCAAAATGTAATATATTGTTCAAATAACACAATTTTACAATTTTTATACCAAAAGCTTCAATTTCCCTTAGTCCGTTTATTATTTGGGTGCCCCTGTTTTACTTAGTGTTACTCAGTTTTCCCCTCCGGCCCACTTGTTTTACTCAGTCATACTCAGTTTTGCCCTTCCGATAAACATTTCCTCACTTTTTCCCCTCTTAGTTCTACTCAGTTTTCCTAACTTGTACTCACTGGCTGATCTCTGATTGGTCGAGATGTATGTCACACGGATCTTGGTTAGTTGAAAGCTCAACGAACGCTTGCACCATTCGATCATTTATGATCGGACGGCCTCGTATCTCTCTCTACCACGATGGACGATACGGAGACAAGAGCGAGCACATACCTACCAACCACAGCGATCGCATATTCCGATCGCATCCTCCTCTCTCGTATTTCCTCTCTTACTACGGCGGTCGCGGCGGCGTGGATCTAACCGTGCGTGCGGCGGCGTGCGGCGGCGCGGATCTAACCGTGCGTGCGGCGGCGTGCGGCGGCGCGGATCTAACCGTGCGTGCGCCGTGGATCTAAGAGTGCCGGTGAGGATCTAACCGTCAGAAATAGTTGAAATGTCTCTCTCTGTCTCTCTCTGTCTCTAACCGGTGAGGATTCTATTCTCAGATCTGTTGAATGATGAAGAACACCAAGACGGCGGCCGTGCCGACAGTGGTCATCGATGCCACGAACATTGAAGCCATCGCCTACAACATCGCTTCGACGGCGCAGACCCAACCTTCAATGTCGGAGCCTGTTGATGTCTCACTTCCGGTGCCGAGAGTGCGAATCGATGCCAAGACGATTGAAGCCATCGTCTACAACCGCGCTGCAAAGCCGCCGATCCAGCCCTCCGCAGATCCGTCGCTGATGAAGTACACCAAGACAGCGGCGGTTCCGACACTGGTCATCGATGCCACGAACATTGAAGCCATCGCCGATAACATCGCTTCAACGTTTGATGGCGCAGATGACCGTGTTCGACGCCGCAAATTGGGATAAATTATGATAAATTTATATTTTTCAATTTCCAAATGGGATAAAATTGTTCGAACTACTACCTCCGTCTCAAAAAAAAGCTTCTCCACGTTCTTGATGTGTCCATGTACATCCGTATGTATGATTTGAATTCTATCCCAACTTGATTGGGAAGATATTGATATATATTTGATCCGGAGGCTGGTACATGCTTTCACTTTTGGGATCCCTTCACTTTTATAAAATGTTCATGCATTCTAAAATTATCGTGCGCATTACTTAGCACAAGTAGGAAATTGTACACCAAAATACAGTGCTTAGAGCCACAACAAAATACAGTGGTTAGAGCCATCTACTGAATAACAATTCTATACTAAATCGTCTACCAGAACCACATAACTGCTAGGACAGGGATGACACCTAATAAAACTGCACAGATGAATCTACTTTTCTCCTCTCCCATCACTTTAAGTTCATGTTCTAGATTTTCTACCACTTGATCAAATACGGCAAGATCTGTCTCAACTCTCAACTTCTCCTTGCGAATAAGCTCTGAATTCTTCTTTTCTTCCTCCACAATACGCTTCAGCTCGAATATCATCATGTTTTTACGGGCCAATTCATCACCTAAATTGGCCACTTTCTCCTCCAAATCCATCCTCTGGCTACACCACTGGGTTGATTCATCTTGGTATGCAATGTACCATGGATCATCGGCTTGCCTGGCTAACTGTAACAATAATGGAAAAAGAACAACTGAAATCACCCCAACAGGCCATGGCGGAACTTCAAATTCAACGGTAGTACAGAGAGCTGAAGCTAGATACCTGCACTTCCGACGAGGTAGGAGAAGTAGAACGTGGCCACGACATGATCGAATCCCCACCCTCGCCGGTGTACCCGCTACGACCAGACATTGAGGACTATTTCGTACCTGCAAACTCCAATAAATTACGGGAACCGAATCGATTAGGGGGCGGGGGAGGCAGAAGCGGAGGTCTTACCAAGCTATACCAATTGGTGCACGGAACAAATCCCGGTCGTCGTGGGCGGCGGATCTGCTTGCGGCGGACTTTCCTGCGGTGGGTACAATGCGTGCGGACGAAACAAGTGCTGGAGCCGTGGTTGACGTGCAGCGCCGCAGTTCGTCCGACGCCGCCGGGACAGAGCCGGCGGCGCGACGAGGCGCCGGCGATGGCTGCTCCGTCCGACGGTGGGGAACGAGCTGCCGCCGGTTCTCCGGTCTAGCTTAAGAATAATTAATTAGCGAACTTGTTGCTTCTCTCTATGATATTCTCTAAAGACATATATCAGAGCGGCAATATGTGAGTTTTCCTGAAAAATAGATGACCCACTGGTCATTGGCTGCGTAGGCCCCACAGAGCGGCAATATATGATTTTTTCTCTCTAAATAAGTAGACGATCCCACTGGTCATTGGCTGCGGCAGCCACACAGAGCGACAATATGTGTCTTTTCCTGAAAAATAGATGACCCCACTGGTCATTGGCTGCGGAGGCCCCACAGAGCGGCAATATATGATTTTCTCTAAATAAATAGACGACCCCACTGGTCATTGGCTGCGGCAGCCCCACAGAGCGGCAATATATGTCTTTTCCTGAAAAATAGACGACCCCACTGGTCATTGGCTGCGGAGGCCCCACAGAGCGGCAATATATGAGTTTCTCTAAATAAATAGACGACCCCACTGGTCATTGGCTGCGGCAGCCCCACAGAGCGGCAATATATGTCTTTTCCTGAAAAATAGACGACCCCACTGGTCATTGGCTGCGGCAGCCCTATAGAGCGGCCCCATTTGTCATTGGCAGCACCGCGTATAAAATCATGAAATAAAACGGCCCACACGTCAGCGATAGATGGATGGCTGCTCCGACGTGTCTCCTGACCCTACCCGTCAGCACGAGACGGTCAGGGAGGAGCTGCCCCTGTGCGGCCCCACCCGGTCAGACTAACGGTCAAGGCCTCTGACCTGACGGCTACCGGCCGTTCCAGCACTTGTGCGTGTTTCAAACTAGAGGAGGGGAAAACTGAGGAAAAACTAAGGGACTGGGGAAAACTGAGTACAACTAACGAACCAGGGGCACGAAACTAGAAATCCCAACAATTTAACGAAGAGGAAACTTCACCATGAATATTATGAGCTAAGAACACATGTGTTCATACGAACCAACGGAGCGTGTCTCTCTCCCACACAAGCATGATGTAATCCAATTTATTCAAACAAAAACAAAAACAAAAACAAACAGACGCTCCAAGTAAAGTACATAAGATGTGACTGAATAAAAATATAGTTTCAAGGGAGGAACCTGATAAATTTGTCGATGAAGAAGGGGATGCCTTGGGCATCCCCAAGCTTAGACGCTTGAGTCTTCTTGATATATGCAGGGGTGAACCACCGGGGCATCCCCAAGCTTAGACTCTTCACTCTTCTTGATCATAGTATATCATCCTCCTCTCTTGACCCTTGAAAACTTCCTCCACACCAAACTCGAAACAAACTCATTAGAGGGTTAGTGCATAATCAAAAACTCACATGTTCAGAGGTGACACAATCATTCTTAACACTTCTGGACATTGCCCAAAGCTACTGGAAGGTAATGGAACAAAGAAATCCACCCAACACAGCGAAAGAAGCAATGCGAAATAAAAGGCAGAATCTGTCAAAACAGAACAGTCCGTAAAGACGAATTTTAAAATGGCACCAGACTTGCTCAGATGAAAATGCCCAAATTGAATGAAAGTTGCGTACATATCTGAGGATCAAGCACGTAAATTTTCAAATTTTTCTGAGCTACGTACAGAGAGGCAGGTCGGAATTCGTGACAGCAAAGAAATCTGTTTCTGCGCAGTAATCCAAATCTAGCATCAACCTTTCTATCAAAGACTTTACTTGGCACAACAAAACACAAAACTAAGATAAGGAGAGGTTGCTACAGTAGTAAACAACTTCCAAGAC
Source organism: Lolium perenne (assembly GCF_019359855.2). NCBI lineage: Eukaryota > Viridiplantae > Streptophyta > Magnoliopsida > Poales > Poaceae > Lolium > Lolium perenne. The sequence goes on along the minus strand of NC_067245.2, from coordinate 301,885,998 downwards.
ACAAATATAAAACAAAGTACTGTAGCAAAATAACACATGGGTTATCTCCCAAGAAGTTCTTTCTTTATAGCCATTAAGATGGGCTCAGCAGTTTTAATGAGGCACTCGCAAGAAATAGTATTTGAAGCAAAAGAGAGCATCAAGAGGCAAATTCAAAACACATTTAAGTCTAACATGCTTCCTATGCATAGGAATCTTGTAAATAAACAAGTTCATGAAGCATAATGCAACAAGCATAGAGAGATAAAACAAGTATAGCTTCAAAAATTTCAGCACATAGAGAGGCATTTTAGTAACATAAAAATTTCTACAACCATATTTTCCTCTCTCATAATAACTTTCAGTAGTATCATGAGCAAACTCAACAATATAACTATCACATAAAGCATTCTTATCATGAGTCTCATGCATAAAATTATTACTCTCCACATAAGCATAATCAATTTTATTAGTAATAGTGGGAGCAAATTCAACAAAGTAGTTATCATTATTATTCTCATCATCAAATATAGGAGGCATAGTATCATCAAAGAAAATTTTCTCCTCAATGCTTGGGGGACTAAAAATATCATGCAAACCAGCTTCCCCAAGCTTAGAACTTCTTATATTATTATCAACAATGGTGTTCAAAGCGTTCATACTAATATTACTACCAGCATGCAAATAAGATTCCATAGGTTTTTTAATTTTCGCATCAAACAATCCATGTTTTAAATCAGAAAATAGAATAAGAAGCTCATTCTTGTCCATTATGCCAAACTAGTGTAAACAAGAAACAAAAAGATGCAATTGCAGGATCTAAAGGAAATAGCTTCGAGTACTTACAACGGCGAAAATAGCTTAGTAGCCGAGATCCGGAGTGTGAGTACCTTTTACCTTTCCTCCCCGGCAACGGCGCCAGAAAATAGCTTGATGTCTACGCCCCCTCCTTTTCCTGTAGACAGTGTTGGCCTCCAAGAGCAGAAGTTTGTAGAACAGCAGCAAGTTTTCCCTTAAGTGGATCACCCAAGGTTTATCGAACTCAGGGAGGAAGAGGTCAAAGATATCCCTCTCAAGCAACCCTGCAACCACAAAGCAAGAAGTCTCTTGTGTCCCCAACACACCTAATAGGTGTACTAGTTCGGCGAAGAGATAGTGAAATACAGGTGGTACGAATAAGTATGAGCAGTAGCAACGGTGCCAGAAAATAGCTTGCTGGCGTGTAGTTGATGGTGGTAGTATTGCAGCAGTAGTAACGCAGTAAAACAGTAAACAAGCAGCGATAGCAGTATTTAGGAACAAGGCCTAGGGATTACACTTTCACTAGTGGACACTCTCAACATTGATCACATAACAGAATAGATAAATGCATACTCTACACTCTTGTTGGATGATGAACACATTGCGTAGGATTACACGAACCCTCAATGCCGGAGTTAACAAGCTCCACAATTCAATGTTCATATTTAAATAACCTTAGAGTGCATGAAAGATCAATTCGACTAACCAAGTACTAACATAGCATGCACACTGTCACCTTCATGCTTATGTAGGAGGAATAGTACACATCAATACTATCATAGCAATAGTTAACTTCATAATCTACAAGAGATCATAATCATAGCATAAACCAAGTACTAACACGGATGCACACACTGTCACCATTACACTGTGTAGGAGGAATAAAACTACTTTAATAACATTGCTAGAGTAGCACATAGATAAATTGTGATACAAAACACATTGCAATCATAAAGAGATATAAATAAGCACCTCACTATGCCATTCAACAGTGAATAAGTATTCTGTGAAATATAGCCTAAGAGACCCACACGGTGCACACACTGTCACCTTTACACACGTGGGACAAGGAGTCTCCGGAGATCACATAAGTAAAATTCACTTGACTAGCATAACGACATCTAGATTACAAGCATCATCATATGAATCTCAATCATGTAAGGCAGCTCATGAGATTATTGTATTGAAGCACATATGAGAGAGATGAACCACATAGCTACCGGTACAGCCCCGAGCCTCGATGGAGAACTACTCCCTCCTCATGGGAGGAGCAGCGGTGATGAAGATGGCGGTGGAGATGGCAGCGGTGTCGATGGAGAAGCCTTCCGGGGGCACTTCCCCTTTCCGGCGGCGTGCCGAAACAGAGACTCCTGTCCCCCAGATCTTGGCTTCGCGATGGCGGCGGCTCTGGAAGGTTTCTGTGGGTTTCGTCGAACGTCTTAGGGTTTTCGCGACGGAGGCTTTAAATAGGCGAAGAGGCGGCGCCAGAGGGTCGAAGGGGTGCCCACACCATAGGGTGGCGCGGGCCCCCCTGGCCGCGCCGGCCTAGGGTTTGGTGAGCCTGTGCCCCCTCTCTGGCGGTTCTCGTGTGTTCTGGATGCTTCCGGGCAAAATAGGAACCTGGGCGTTGATTTCGTCCAATCCCGAGAATATTTCGTTATTAGGATTTCTGAAACCAAAAACAGCAGAAAACAGGAACTGGCACTTCGTCATCTTGTTAATAGGTTAGTTCCAGAAAATGCACGAATATGACATAAAGTGTGCATAAAACATGTAGATAACATCAATAATGTGGCATGGAACATAAGAAATTATCGATACGTCGGAGACGTATCATGCGTAATGTAATCAACACAAATATTCTTAGACAAAGCATTGATGTTTTATCCCTAGTGGCAACAGCACATCCACAACCTTAGAACTTTCTGTCACTGTCCCAGATTAAATGGAGGCATGAACCCACTATCGAGCATAAGTACTCCCTCTTGGAGTTACAAGTATCAGCTTGGCCAGAGCCTCTACTAGCAACGGAGAGCATGCAAGATCATAAACAACACATAGATGATAGATTGATAATCAACATAACATAGTATTCCATATTCATCGGATCCCAACAAACACAACATGTAGCATTACAGATAGATGATCTTGATCATGTTAGGCAGCTCACAAGATCCAACAATGATAGCACAATGAGGAGAAGACAACCATCTAGCTACTGCTATGGACCCATAGTCCAGGGGTGAACTACTCACACATCAATCCGGAGGCGATCATGGCGATGAAGAGTCCTCCGGGAGATGATTCCCCTCTCCGGCAGGGTGCCGGAGGCGATCTCCTGAATCCCCCGAGATGGGATTGGCGGCGGCGGCATCTCTGAAAGGTTTTCCGTATCGTGGCTCTCGGTACTGGGGTTTTCGCGACGAAGGCTTTAAGTAGGCGGAAGGGTAGGTTTAGGGGCGTCACGAGGGGCCCACACAACAGGGCGGCGCGGGCCCCCCTTGGCCGCGCCGCCTTGGTGTCTGGCCACCTCGTGGCCCCACTTCGTTTCCCTTTCGGTCTTCTGGAAGCTTCGTGGAAAAATAAGACCATGGGCGTTGATTTCGTCCAATTCCGAGAATATTTCCTTACTAGGATTTCTGAAACCAAAAACAGCAGAAAATAGCAACTGCCTCTTCGGCATCTCGTCAATAGGTTAGTGCCAGAAAATGCATAAATATGACATAAAGTATGTATAAAACATGTGAGTATCATCAATAAAGTAGCATGGAACATAAGAAATTATAGATACGTTTGAGACGTATCAGGCTCTCCTCCTCTCTGGTGGCCGGTTGGTCCTCCTGAACGCCGTCCTCGATGCTCTCCCCACATTTTCCATGGGCGCCATGGAGCTGCCCCTTGGTGTGGTCGTCGCTCTCGATCGTCTTCGACGTGCCTTCCTTTGGGCGAGATCGGACCGCGTGTCTGGAGCACAGTGTCTCGTTGCATGGGACCTGGTGTGCAGGGCTAAAGAGGAGGGAGGCCTGGGCGTGCGCTCTCTGCCAGAGCAATACGCTTGTCTCCAGATCAAGCTCCTTCATCGGCTTCACTCCGCGCCGAGCGCATCTTGGCCACGTTGGGTCTGGGCCGCTGTCGGTGACGCGTCGCTGGACTCGTTGGGATGCAATGCCCTCCTCAGCGGCTCCCACTGGGCCTCCCTCCTTCGGCTTCTCCCGCTCTACCGCAGCATCTCGCGGGTTAGGCTCGGCGACGGAGCCTGCACCGCTTTCTGGTTGGACGCTTGTTCGTCGGCATGCCCTCTTGCAACGGCAATGACCGAGCTGTTCTCCCATTGCACGTATCAGTGTGCCACGGTTCACCAGATGGTCACCAGCGGGCTCGACAACAGCCTGGTGCCTCGCCTCTCCGTCACCGCCGCTGCTCAACGGGGCGCGCTTCAGCTCATGCTCCACGGCATCCAGCTCGGCGGCTCTCCAGACCGACGCTCTCTCCCTCTCTATGCCAAAGGTGACGACGCCCTGCGCACCTCCGACCTCTACAAACTCTGCGTCTTTGGAGGTGTGCGGGACGCCAACTTCGAGTTCGTCTGGCAGAATCGGGCGCTGTCCAGAGTACGCTTCTTCGCATGGCTCCTTGTCCGGGGCGCATCCAGTGCCGTGCCAACCTCCATTGGAAAGGGATCTTGGACCCGCCGGCGAGCGGCTGCCCTCTCTGCCCCGCTCCTCTGGAGACCGCCGCCCATATCATGTTCGGCTGCCCCTTTGCTCAGCGATTTTGGGCCGCCATGGGTGCTCGTCCGGACCCTGATCTTCCTGTGGCCGACGCTGCTCGGTGCGCGCTCCCTCCATCTGCGCCATCGGCCACTACTTCTACGCTGCGCCTCCTCTGCCTCTGGCACCTGTGGAAACACAGGAACGGAGTCGTCTTCGAGCAGCTCCCTCCCTCTCGCTACTTCGCAAACGTTGCAGGGATGATGCCGCTCTCTGGCGCGCTAGGCTTTCCCTGGAGAAGCGTGCTGACGTCGAGTTGTGGCCTGTGGCTCACCTACTTCCTCCCTGAACGGTCGTAGTTCTGGCATGCTTTGTAATTAGTCCTTGAGCTCGCCCCCTCGTTGCGTCGGGTGATGTCTCCCTCCCTCATGTAAAATGCTGTCAAAAACAAAACGGGGCCCCACCCCGATCTCTTGATGAAATGGAAAATTTAGGCTAGAGCTCTTCGCTCTCCCCGGTGAACTGTTAAAAAAAACGGATATAAAATGCTTTGGAAAGCTAACTTAGCTTGCCAAAACATCTTTTTTCGATAAAGGGAATATATTCATATCAAAATATATTAATTATACCCAGCCTAACGCAATTCCCTAACGGCAGTACGGATGCACACATCCAAAAAAAAGAAAACTAAGAAAAGAAAAAGTCCCTCTATGGTATTCCAGTCCTAGTAGCAACAATACATCCACCACCAAGACAACACCTAAACTTCAGGCTCTCCATAAGTGACGCCTCCAAGAAGGAAACAATGCACAAACGATGTCGTCGCCCGATCAAAAGATCTTACTTTTTTAAGCTGAAGATAGTCCTCACTCTCAAAACAATGTCTCCAACAAGGTCATTACTAGGCACAACCAATTAAGACCATACCTTGGATTTTCACCCTGAGAGGTAGGACTCTGAACTCCACCTGTGTTGGCGCCCCCACTTGCATATCGCTGCTGCGAAAACCCATAGCACCAAGCAAATCCCTCAACAACACAAAGACTTGAACCTCCATTGCTAGCACTTCCATCCTGCCACCATGGTATTATCCGCTTCTAACTTCGCCATGGACCAGAATGTCTCCATATAGCAAGAAAGAACATAGCTTCGCGCCACTCCCTCCAGAACCAAACGGTCGGAATAAAAGTATGGGTGCGCACGACCGAATACCTCCTGATCCAGCAAACTCCAGGCAGAATATGCGATGTTACATTCGCCAGTGGAACCTTTTGGAACCCCCCGCTCCGGTCAGATCAAGAAGTGCTAACATCAGGAAGATCTTCATCTTCACACAAGAGGGATCCTAGGACCGCAACCTTTATTCATCTGAACCAGCAGTCCCCTCACCACCGGCCAATTACCGACGAGCAGAAGAAGAAGGCTGACCTCCAAGCGCGAGCCCAGAGATTAGCCCGAACGATAGGATCGAACCCAATATGGGAAATCGAGCCACCAGAGGACCGCGCGCGCCGCCTCTGCCTGCGCACTGCCTCGCTGCCGTGCGCCGCACTCGACGGCGCCACTGCCACACGCCCTGGTCTCCACCTGCGCAGCCATGGCGTCAACCCTCCCGCGCGAAGAAGGATCGATAGTCGCACCTTCCTGCCCTTCGTCGTCGACATCCAGGTTTGGCCGCCACGGCCATCGTCGGCGGCGGCAGCGGCCATCGAGGAGGAGGATGGGATCTCGGGCGGATATGGTTTCTGGGGGCCTTCGGAGCCGCCCTCGCGCGAGCGGCCCGGGAGACGCGCGAGCGGATCGCCGGCGGGCGGCGGCGGAGACGATCGGCCGGCTGCTGGTTCGTTCCGCGCCGCGCGGACGAGACCTCCTGTGCTCGCCAAAACATCTTATGTTAGGAGAAAAAGTAGTTAGACATTTGTTCTTGCTCCTCGAAAAGTTGCTTCACTCTCGTGTTCCCCGAAGGACCTAGTGCTTGTATTAATTTGGCGGTGGGTGTACATTTTGCAGATAAACGGATACTAGAACTTTTCCTTCCAGTTTTTACAGGTTCATAGCATGTGCCCCATTTTATTTACAAAAGGAATTTCATTTGAAACATGAAAATACAAATCAAAATAATGAAAGCACTTTCAGGCACCAAAACCCTGCTCGCACTTTGGCTGGAACCAAACGTGTCCTCCGTGCACTACTAGGGTGCTCCTTATCCCGAGTTTCAAAACGGTATACAAGTTTTGTTTATAAGTTCCATTTTTTTTTATCATAATCATGCATATAGCATTGATGCTTATGCATACCAATTATCACGAAAAAAAAAGAGAAACATGCATCTTGTTACTGTGAAATAGTACTTTAACTTGTACTCAGCTACTTGGTCTTTTTACCTAAGTTACATACTTTCAAACCAAGTTTCAAACTCGGCACACCTACACCTGCATACATCCTCTACTTGCAAAACTATATTTCTTAATTTTCCAATTTCGTTTAGTATTTGTTTCATTTTACTGTTCATATGGGATCAGGAATACCAGGTTCTGAATGGTTCATCCTCTCTGGGTCTGTTTAACACGAAACACAAACCAAGCAAGCAGCATGAGGATCAGTAATGTAACTGTAGACCTCGCCTCTTTTATCGTTTATGGATTCTCAACGCTGGGTGTGTGCATCTACCGATGCAGGGGACATGGATTTTCCTCCTTGTAAGAAAGAAAGGTAATCTGCACTTTGTTCTGCCTTTGACTCTTGCTCGGTGGACGTGCTTTCTTCGAAGTTGGGATGACAACGACAGGGGTTGAGGTACGGGTCGACAGGTTGTGTTATTAGCACACCACGTCGCGAAAACGAAATGTTCGGCTCCGGCTCCGGGTTCTGGGTTCGGTTCTGCTTATGTTCTTGGCTTTGTGATAGAGATTGAACATTGAAGACGAGGATGCAAGCTTTCTAATTGTATATGTGTCTATGTTTTATTATTAGCCCACTTGCGTGCGTGCTGGACGATGGTGCCTTTGACAGTTTGACTCTCCTGTCGTGCCCCCAGAGACCCGAAATGGAATTGCTCAGGTTCAGTTCGGTTCCGGTTCCGGACGCGCTCACAGGTCGTTGTCGCTGGGGAGGCTTGTCTTTCGGAGAGTAAAATGATCGCATCATGTCTCCGAGAATAAAACTATATATTCCGTTCGCCCCATTCCTTTTCTCTCCACCATTGGTGTCCAAGCTCAGAGCTTCAAGCTAAACCCCATTTTACCACCGCACCTACAGAGAAGCAAGCAATGGAGCTCCTGGTCAAAATGGCGAGCTTGATCTCCGACGCCTGCCGCGACGCGGAGAGGCTGCCGGTTGCTCTGATCTCGTGCGGCGTCGTGCAAGCCGCGGCAGCGCTCTGCCTCCTCATTTCCAGACCTCCCGGAGGCATATTTCTTCACCACGGTAAGGCGCCCTTCTACTTGTACTACGGCATCCTCATCGCCGTGTTCGTCTTCGGGCTCTTCGAGGCGTCGGCCGGCTTCTGGGCGTCAAGCGATGTGAACGGACGGCGTGCAGCCGGGAAGACGATCATGTGGGTCTCCATCCTGCCCATCGTCGTTGTCGCGGCGCTAGGAGGCTTCATCATCCTGCACTGATATAGTTCCAGCCGCCATTTCGTAGTGTACAAAGGATGTAAGTTGTTAGTATGGATTGGAATAATTGGTGTTCGTTGTGGGGGCGATGGGTCACTGGGGCGTGAGTCTGTGGGAGCATGTAATCTGTGTAATGTGTGTATTACATCTGGACTATTTGAATCCCAAAATTATTACATTTGGAGTATTGAAGGTTTGGTATGTGCCTTTTCCTTGTATACGCAATTATATCGATTGTACCCTTTTTTTTTTATGCTCACCTTCAAATTATCGGTTGTATTTTCTCATCCCGCTGAAAACCATGCCGGAAACAGAGAAGCGACGACAGCACCTTCTTGCAAATGTTTTTTTTTAGGGAATGGTCATCGTCTGGTTGGTTGATCTGGCCCGGGATCGTCCACGGTAATGATGGGCTAAGCCTATGGGTTGAAAAGCTTCTTAATACTGGCGGCCCAACTCACCACAGCTAGCCTGTTACTCCTTCCACTCCAGCCCAATGAACCAATCAAATGCTCGACGTTCCAGTGAAAGCTTCTCATTTCGCCGTTGACCCGAGCTCGAGACCTGCTCCTGCCGGATCTGATGGAGGCGGCGGAAGGCGCTTCCCTGGAACCAGCGATTGCATGGCTGGTGCAGACCATCCTCGCGACCCTCCTGGTCGACAAGTTGGATACATGGATTCGCCAAGCTGGGTTTGGCGATGACATCGAGAGGCTCAAGTCGGAGATCAGGAGAACCGGGATGGCGGTCTCTGCTTTGAAGGGGAGGGCGATCGGTAACGAGCTGCTGTCTCAATCTCTCGCTTTTCTCAAGGAGCTGCTCTACGACGCCGACGACGTGGTCGACGAACTCGACTACTACAGGCTCCAACAGCAAGTCCAAGGAGGTAAGCTGTAACCCGTAAGTTTACTGTCCGTAGGTCCAATTTAAGTGTGACAATTATTAGTTTGGAGAATTTATCGTCGTTCAAAAGAAAGTTAGATTTTATTACGTGCCACTTGTCCGATCAAATACAACCTTGCTTTTGTGGTTGTCTGATTCGTGTTTCGTTTGACACAGTTACAAGGGACGAGGCCCAGGGTATACATGGAGTTGAGCGAGTTGATGAGACATCGAGGGGTGACGCTGATACACAGAATAGCAGTGTTGGCAAATTAAGGTCTATGGTATGGGAACACTTTAATATCATTGCAAAGGATAAGGGAAATCCCGTAAAATCAGTATGTATATATTGTGCCAAAGAGTTCACATGCAAGACGAAGGAACATCGTCTATGAGCAAGCATATCAAAAAGATTTGTAAGAAGAAACCTAGAGTGCTTCCACCAAATCTTTCAAGGTACCTACAAGAATTATTTATACCTTATGCACATTTCTAGAAGTCTTTTATATAGATCTGCCGGTGCTTCCTCGCGTCTCTTTGTGTCTTTGCCTGCGCGTGCCGTTGCGATGCTGCTCTGCATCGCTGTTCGGGTCGCCGTGGTGGCCGTCCTCAGGTGCCGATGGCGGCAGTGTGCCTTCTTCGCCCCTATCTGACCATCTCGGTCTCGGTTCGGGCGAGCTGTGGCCGCTGCACTGGTGGTCAACAATCTCCTTCACCGGTGTTTCTCTGTCTACCTGCGGTGGTGGTCCAAGTTTACAACATGTGCTCTGTTCTTCTGTGTCTTGCCGGGGAAACAGTCTGTGGCCAGGGTGAAAATCTCTGCTCGGAGTCTTCGGTCTTGCCGATCGATAACGTCTGCGGGTGCCACTTCCTTCTTGGAGGCGTGGTCAATGGCTCCGATTGTTTCTTCCCCTCGGCAAGGGGAAACGCTAAGTCTGGTTTACCGGACTCGGCAGCAGCGGCGCGACACGTCGTCCCCTTCTTGGAGGCGCTGAGGGGTGTCCCATTGTGGCTTGCAGAGATGGTGGTCTCGCCGGTCTTCGGCGAGACTGGGTAGTGGTGCTTTGCTTGTGTTGGCCTCTACTCAAGATGTAGGGCTTCGGAGCGCTATGTACGCCATCGTCAACGCTGTCTAGCTGACTTTTATCCAACTTTGGCTGGACCCTGCCATCCACTCGCCGTAGCCAACTCCCTCTAGGCGCTTGAGTTGTGGTACGTTGGTCCGGGCAGCGTCGTTGTTTTAGTTGTGCTTTCGTGGTGTTTTGCTTTGGTCGTGACGCGGTCTTGAGGCTTACTACTCTGTCTCCTCACTTTTTCTTGAGGGTGGGCAATGCGAGCTTGTAGTCGTGTTGGAGGAGTGTGTTGTAAGCTGCATGGCATGTGTGGTGTGTTGTAGCCATTCTTTGAATTTCTCCTTAAGCTTAATACACTGATGCGTAGATTCTGCTACGGGTTCTCAAAAAAAAAAATTGGCCGGTGTCACTTCCGGTCAACTGTCGATCTTACCATCTCGTACATACATCGTTAGTACTTTGAAGACACCGATATACCTAGGTTCAAGTGCCCCTCTTGGGTAACACCACTAGTACATAATTGGGCTAGCCTGTACTACAACACTGCTCTAACACCAGTAGCACACATAATGCTTTGCCTACCGCCTCCGGCCGAAGTGGAGCTAATACTCCCATCTTACAGAGCCAAAGCCGGTTTACAAAGTGGAACCAGCTAATACTCCCATCTTACGAGCCAAAGCCGGTTTACAAAGTGGAACCAGTAGTAGATGTCTAAATTCGAAGTTTCCTTTTATAAACCATATCTAGGTTTAGATAAAAAAAAGTATGATCAATATTAAATGTGATCGTCATAAATTAACAGAAGGACAAGAATGATCATCACTATATCTCACATCATGAGTTCATCACAAATAAAATTAACAACATGATTGTTACTAGTTTTCCTAATCTGAGATAAGAAGTAGCAGTGTTATAGAAGATCACAAGTCAAGATATAACTACATAACTACCTAATCACGGACCATATTAACTAGCTAATCACGACCGATGAAGCTCTTCTTCTGTCTATATCATCTTCACTCTTCTACCTCTTGTGTGACTGGGTGCCTCCTTTGATGTCTTACTTCATCATGGAAGGATTCCATAGGATAATGTCTTCCTGTTCCATGGAAGCGAACTCTCCTTGATGCCAGATCACCGGCACTCTAATACCCACTCGTGGCCGTGGATGCTCGCTTTGAAGCCAACCAACTTACGCTTGACCTTTAATCTATGCGGTTGTTTCCTACACCATGGTTTGAGGATATGTTATTTTTTTATTATAACCCATTTTGTACAAGAAATCTTCCTTCGTAAAAGAAATTTATTTTGAAGAAATTATCAATACAGATCCTCTAAACTTACCATGTCGATGATATATGGGGTCAACTCGTATTCCTACAACCTACGGTCTTATACCCATCCCGCTAAGGCCTCATGGGCCCACTTTGGGAATCCATCGACCTAACAAGGAATATTGTAAAAGGACTACATTCAAATCAAGATCTACCGGATTGAAGATATGGAAGGAGATAAACTCAAGACTTTGCATACAAGGCACGAAGATCTTCACGTACAAGACAAGGGCTCTCATGACCTACGCTTATTAAAGGAGAAGATGATGACATGAGAAATGATTATCCATTCGTGTACGGATTACACCATTTCACCTTCCCCCCACCCACACCCACACATAATGCTCTAAACCCTAGACATATCTACTCGACAAGTTAGTCATCCAATTAGCCAAGATCCTCAACAGCTGGTGCACCCAGATCTTACCAACCTCTTCAACTACAGGGCACCCGCTTGATATCAGATTAGTTCCACTCCAATGGCATCCATTCAAACCCACTAGCTTGACCACATAATAAGGAAAAGTATGGGGTTTTACCGTTTTCCCTCACTGAATTATAGATGAACAGGAGCCAACAAAGCCTTGGGCCAAATGACCACCGCCAAGTCGGACCTCATGCCTAATATGGACAGACGTCGACATGTGGTTGGCCCCGGACCATTTTTTGACCGAAATGCAGATGGCACAAACCATGTGAAAGAATCGTTAAATTCAACTAGAGGGGGGATGAATAGGCGACTAACATTTTTTTAGTATTTTTCAATATAGGATTGGCAGAAAGGTAAATTCTCTAGATATGCAACTAGGCGAATTTTCCTTATATGACAAGAAAGCAAGTAAATCAAGATAGAAGTAGTAAATGATAGAAATAACATCAACGGAGAGACGATGATACATTATTATGATTCATATTGTTCCTTTTGAGAAAAAGTACATCTATGTTGGAGTGGTGTGGCTCCACAAAGGACTCACCATATTCTCTGGTGAACAAACCACAAAGGTTAGTCCACGCTCCAATATGCGGTGGCCTTGGAGGCGGCAACCAAATCCTTTACAAGAAGGATGGGGCAATGCCCAAAACTCAATTGCATGCTCCCATTGATGACCATGAAGCTTCAGAAAAACATTAGCGAGCTTCGGGGTGACTTCTTCTGTCTAGAGTTACAAGAACCCAATAATTACAAGTTCCTTAATGGAGTGGGTGGGAAAATAAAATTCCTTTGGTGGAAGTATAGATCTAGGTATTCTCCCTTGATTGCTAAGAGGGTGACAAGATTGAGTGGCTAGGGAGGGAGATCTACTGATTTTGAGCTCAACAATAATGGAGGGGGGGGGGGGGGGAGGGGGGGGGGGTGAGTGGAAGTCGTTGTCTTCACTTGGGGAAGAAGGGCCCATTTGTAGGTCCCCAAAGTGCGTACAAGCATGTGCTAGATGTAGCTTTTGCATGAAAGCCCACTTCTCGTATCTCATCTTCTTTCTCATCCAACTCATCACAATTATATTTTAAATCAGTGTAGCCTGCTTACATTACATTACCTTATTGTACTTGCTCTGAGTGCTACTAGGTCCACTTACATCATTTTTCTAATTTACCATCTTTCTCTTCCGTGACTTCCCTTTCCACGAAAAAATAGTATTCTTACTACACTCTTTTATTCCTTTTTCTCGTTACGTTATAAGGTAGAATGAGGTTTTAGTTTTTAAATATTCATTGCATCCTTCAAAAAGTATCCCGGTGATGAAAGGGTGGGCACCCCATTGTTCCAATAAAATGGTAGAAGGAGCACGAGCAATAGAAACTTTGTGTTGGCTCGGCACATCCATCTATGTATGGAAAGATGGGGCTATAGCTAATATTTTTCATATCCGAAACTAACAACTATTGCTTGGCATGTGATGAGCTGACCCAAACACATGTGACCGTCTCTCTTCCCTCGTTTTCCCTCTCTCTTTACACTTTCTTTCTTTCCTTTCTCTTGTGAAGGAGCGGCCTCCTCTGTAGGGTACAACTTTAATTTTAAGGCTACTACTTTTGTAACGTAGGAACATCCGACATGTGGGGTAGTAAGTTGAAGCATACCGTTGGACATGTCCTAAGCTTGCCAAAATAAAGTTCCTATCCTTGTCCAAGTAAAACACTGTTAAGTTTCTATAGGCAATGTCTTGTTTAAACGAGGGAAGCAAATCAAGTGACTCACGAGATAGCTAGGTCTTGTTTTTCGAGTAAATTTTTTTGTAATTGGGTCGATGGGCCCTCTAGCTTTCTTTTAGATAAACTCATAAAAGATGTAACTCTTGTTTGAAATTAGTAAAGCTCACAACAAAGCTCGCAGCAGAGTCCCGTTGCTTCCCTAAAAAACACTGTTAAATTTCTAGCCTTTTCCAAATGCCATGTTGACTCAGTGGGTTAGTTCCGTGCGTGGGATATCAACATGAACCTAACTTCTCTCTTCCCTATTTTGTACATTATGTCGGTCAGATTCTCCCATACCACACTATTAGATCTAGATCTAAAATTTGAAATCTTCATAAACTTTTGAACCACAATTTAAGTATGCAAACTATATCCTCGCAAAAAAAGGTATGCAAACTATATGAATATTTGAGTTCCTAGTGAAAAGAGCTACTAAACCAGACTAATTCTGAAGACATTTTATAATTTTCGAAAAATGACTTCTAAAATTTACGAAATATTTGACAATTTCTTAGAGTTTAGTAATTTGGAAATACTTTTTTTGCATCACCTTTTATCAAGTATTATTGTGTATCATCAAGTTTGATTGTGTTTCAGAATTCAAATTTTAAATTTTATATAAAAATAGGCTTGTTTAATAGATATTGTTGAAAGAAATGAGCAGACTGGTAATCTAATTTTTTTTTCGAAAAAGGGAATATGACCTCTGCATCATATTGATGCACACAACCTTTTATTATAAAGTTTCAGAATTTATCAGGTTAATATCTCAAGGATCACATAGGGTCGATACAAAAATCAACCATCATATTATATATTCCAACATATATGGATCTTTCAAATTTAATCCTAAAATTTAAATCCATGTATTAAAAAATAAGAGAGTACTAGCCATGGGTATGCTATGCATACAATCGACTGGAGTGTACATGCGTGCACGGGAGAACACATGCTGCTCTCCTCTTTCGACGAGTAGTCCACGGCCGAAGCTTTTTCTGCATCATGGCAAGGACGATAATTGTGGGAGATACGTCCCCAAATCCCCCCCTCTCTCTAATTGGCTACGACTGCGCAGCACCATTGACGCGTGGCTCGTTGATTTCGGTCCGGCCAACGCTTAGTGATGCTGTGAGGCATCTTCCACGAGGTGACCCAGACCGGCGCGCCCAACGCGTCCGGTTTTGATCGTTTGGTGGCCGCGTGGACAAGCTCTCGTGTCTGATCGCACGATACGCCTAAGAGCAAGAATAATAGTGTACCCGGCAGCCAGCTAGAGTAGTTTGCTATATTATCTATAGTTAATATGTAGCTAGCAGGTACAATAATAAGCTATAAATTGTAGTACTTTGACAAAATATGGTTCACATTTTAGTCTCACAAAGTGCCTAGGAGCACGTGCTAGAGCTGGCTCGAGCCCACTTCCCTTCTCTCTCCTAATCTCTCTTCCAACTAAGCAAAAATGTAATATTTTATCTGTTATAGCCAGCTGACTGTACCTTATTGTACTTGCTCTAACGCGGCTATTTAAAAAGGTGCCACATGGCTCGTCTTCCTTGGGCGATCTTGCGCCATGGCAGGCCTCGACGAGCAGCAATGCCGGGCGGGAGAATGCGCGGGAAAGTTCCCGTGCGCACCGCCTGCATGCGCGAAAAGGCACTAGGGCACACGCTCACGCCCAAGTTTCCCGCCAAGTCCGACGGCCATAAAAGGCGCCGCGCGGGGCCTCGCAGAGCTCACGGCCGCCTCCGGCACCCTGTCTCCCTCTTTCTTCTCCGGCGCCCTCTCCTCCTCCATCACCATGCCGGGCAACCTGCATACCACGTGGGCGAAGCTCTCACTCGCCGCACGCGCTAGGTTTCCGCAATGGCGGAGGAGGAGCGGCAGGACGCGCGCTGGGTCGCCGACGACGAGGCGATCTGCGTCATGGCCGTGGGGGGCGACGAAGGAGGCAGAGGACGCGGAGCAGATGGAGGGGAACATGGGTGGCTGGTACGAGGCCGCCGAAGGCTGGTACGAGACCGCGGAGGAGGCGCACGACCCCAGGAGGACCGCGGCCGAGGAGGAGGCGGACGCTGTCCACCACCGTGAGATGGCGCAGCTCAATGCCGCCATCGAGGAGCGTCTCACCGAGCTCACGCACGACAGCAGGGAGCACGAGGCCTCTGTCCGGGCCGGTCGCCGCTGTTTAGACGACCTTATCGAGCGGAAGAACGAGCTCATTGCCCAGGAGGCTGCCCGCCGCCTCCTCCTCCAGATGCCCTCACCCGACCGGTGCGCCCACGAGGTGGGTGTGGAGGCGGAGCTAGGCCGGCACGCAAGAGCGTCAGCGTCGCCAGTAGGGGAACAAGGAGGCCCGGGACGCTGGCCTCGTCCCCTCGAGGCACGGGAAGCTGTGGAACGCGCCGCCGCGCACGAGCGCAAGCTGAGTGGCAAGCGGACCATCACGCCGAAGGAGGCCGAGCGCGCCCGCGCCCTCGCAACAAGGACGGACAGGAGGAGGGTGGCCACGGAGGAACACCGGCGGGCCACCAAGCTGGTAAGCTGGAGTGGAATCCTCACGCATAGAGGCCACCGGCGTCGAGTGAAATCCACGACGGCGACGACAAGTCCTGGGTAGCTAGACTATGTAGTAGTATTAAGAAATATGTAATCTTTTTTATTTTCATACAAAATAAAATTATCATCCTATGACACACGGGCCAGGCAAGGACAAGGGGAGAACGCGAGCCTCGGCGTTCGTGGCCATGCAAACGAGGCCCAGATTTGAGTCGGTTTTAGATTGTCCCGGACGCCGCGGGCAATCGATTTTTACGATACGTCCGTGCGCTGGGCATCCGGATGCGCAGACGTGGGATGGGTCGCCCGAGACGGCTCGATGGGTCCTGTGGCCGCCGACGAGGTCGTTCACCTGATTCACCTAGAGTGCCCTCCATCTAGACTACCATGACGTGCCGTCTCCGTCCACTAAATAAGTAAACAGTCCCGTCGTGGTTCTAATACTAGCTAATTCAAGCAGTTTTTTCTTATTGCAGCACCAATGACGCTATTACAGATGCGGTACCTGTTGTAATTGGTGACTCATGTAGCAGAAAAAGAAGGAGAGGGGATGAGGATTCAACACAAATCATTGCGTCGAACACACAAACCCCTTGGGATAAGGATATATTATCCAGTAGGATACAAAAAATTGCCAGTCAATTACAAGACATCCGAGGGGACCTGGGCGAGTTTCTCAAGCTACACGGATCGGACTTAGCTTCCAGCTCAAATCACCATCCGACTACGGACTTTGATCAGCACCTAAGGACATCAAGTATTGTTCCAAGAAAAGTTTATGGAAGAGTTGCAGAAAAGGACTACATTGTAAAGATGATAACAGAAGAAATATCTGATGGAGTAGTTGTTCTTCCTATTGTAGGAATTGCAGGTGTTGGGAAAACAACTCTTGCTCAACTTGTATACAATGATACAAATGCTCAATTTGACCAAAGGATATGGGTTTGGGTGTCTCACAACTTCGACGAAGTGAGACTGACAAGGGACATATTAGACTCTTTTTCTGGAGAAAGGCATCCAGAAATAAACTGCTTTGCCAAGCTTCAGGAAATGTTGAGGAGTTATGCGAACTCAAAGAGATTTTTACTTATTTTAGATAATGTATGGGATGGCATGAACAAAGTACTGGCTCCTCTAGTATCAAGTCATGTGAATGGTAATGTTATTCTAGTCACAACTAGAAATATGTCTGTTGCACAAAGCTTAGGCACTCTCAAACCGGTCAAGTTAGATGCTCTGGCAAATGATGACTTTTGGTTATTGTTCAAATCACATGCATTTGGTTATGAGAACTATGATGAGCATCAAAGTATAAGTAATATCGGGCGGAAAATAGCTGAGAAGTTAAGGGGCAGCCCATTAGCAGCTGTATCTACGGGAGATCTATTAAGGAAGAAACTTAACACTGCTCATTGGAGAGACATTCTGACGAATGAAGACTGGAAATCCATGCAGCTCAGTAGAGGAATCATGTCTGCTCTAAAGCTTAGCTATGATCAACTTCCCTACCATTTACAACTGTGTTTCTCGTATTGTTCTATATTCCCTTACAGTTATCAGTTTCTTGGTGAGGAGTTGGTCAGTTTTTGGATAGCACAGAGATTTGTAAAGTGCAACAACTCTAGTCAGAGTGTGCAGGGGATAGGACGGTGCTATCTGATTGATTTGGTTAACCTGGGCTTCCTTCAAGAAGTTAAAAGAGAAGAATCCTATCTAGGTAGTCAAACTCTATATGCTCTGTGCGGAATCATGTATGATTTTGCGATGATGGTTTCAAAGGTGGACTGTGCAAGTATAGATGGTCTGCAGTGCAATAAAATGCCTCAAACTCTACGGCATTTGTCAATAGTTACTGAATCTGCATACAACAAAGATCTGGCTGGGAACATTCCTGGTAATAAGAATTTTGAAGAAAATCTGAGAAGTGTAGTTATATCAGTTAGAAAATTGAGGACATTGGTGTTACTTGGGCACTATGACTCTTGCTTCTTACTATTGTTCCAAGAGATATTTCAAAATGCACATAATTTACGTGTTCTGCACATGTCTGCAACATCCACTGATTTTCTAAAACGTGGTTATGATGAGGTGGATGGAGCTATCCCGCAAGTTTTGAGTAAGCTGTACCATCTTCAAGTACTAAACGTCGGCTCATACACTGATCCTACCATATATAACCAGATTAATAATCTTGTTAGCCTGCAACATCTTATTGTACACAAGGGAGTGTACTCTTCCATTGGTAGCATTGCAGCATTCCAGGAGCCAGATGGTTATAAGTTTCAAATTTCTAGTGGCTTTGAGATAGCACAACTCCAATCAACAGACGAGTTTGTACAGCATTGGATGCATGTTAAAACTCTGGAAGAGGCTTGTGAGGCAGTACTGAGAAACTGCGAACTGTCAGAAAAGCTGATCTTGTTCTGTAAGGAAACTTATGCAGACATAGGCATGGAGCTTGTGTGTCCCCATCCGGGCATAAAGGATCTCCAGATATCTGGGTTATTCAGCAATACCTTTGCCGCCTTCCAGACGGTGCATATAGGTGGTTGTGCAGAATGGAGAATACTTCCATCTCTGGGAAGGTTTCCGTTTCTGACAAAGCTGAAGTTGAGCGGCCTGGTAGAAATAAAAGAAGTGCTGGTTCCTTCACTGGAGGAGCTAGTTTTAGATCGAATGCCAAAGTTGGAGATATGTTCATGCACTTCTGTGGAGGGTCTGAACACTAGATTAAGAGCACTGCAGATTGAGGAATGTAAAGCACTGAAGGAGTTTGATCTGTTCGAGAGCGGTGATAAATTCAGAATGGAGCAGAGGCCATGGTTGCCTGGTCTTAGGGAACTCGTTCTCAGTGATTGCCCTCATTTGAGTGTGTCGAAGCCTCTTCCACCTTCAACCATCTCATGTGAGTTACATATCAGTGGAGTTTCAATACTTCCAAGTATGAAGGGATTATCCAGTGAAAAGTTATATATTGGTAATTTGTCTGAGGAAGAGGATTTAGAAGATGAAATTGATGTACCTTCCAATGATTTGACAATACTGAATGACCAAATTTTGGCATTCGATAATCTCAGAAACCTCAAATCGATGAGAATAGCAGGCTGCAGAAATCTAATGTCTTTTTCGTTGGAAGGTTTTAGTCATCTCGTCTCTTTAAAGAGTTTGGAAATAAGCATGTGCAGTCAACTTTTCTGTTCAGATATGATGTCAGATGCTACCCTAGAAGATTTGACAGCTGCGAATTGGAAGGCCTTCCCGTGTCTAGAAAGTCTCAGTATAGAGTCATCTGGAATAGGAGGGAAGTGGCTATCTCTATTGCTACGACATGCACCTGACCTAGAGGAATTGTATTTAGCGGGTATATATGACTTATCATCAGGGGAGGAAGATGACGCATTGACAGGGTTAGCTCAAGAGGGGCTCGTGCACATTCCATTAAATCTGACCTCCTCTCTCAAGAAGCTAACTTGTAAGGTCTGCCGTCATCTAACATTTAACTGCAGCGAGGAAGGCTTCTCTGGATTTACCTCCCTTCAGGAGCTAATCATTTCGTGGGGATGCGCCGAGCTGTTCTCGTGTTTGCTGCATAAAGACGGAAATGATCTCACCAGCCTTAAGGAGTTGGTGATAGAGTGGTCCCCAGGTTTGGAATCTCTACAGCTGCACTCATGCACGGCACTAGAAGAACTGACAATTAAATACTGTGGGGGACTCACCACACTTGAGGGCATGGAATCCCTTGGCAGGCTCAGGCATTTGGCAGTATCCAGCTGCCCTGGCTTGGGTCCATGTTTGGAGGGCTTTTCAAGGCAGGGATGTGAGCTGTTCCCTCAGCTGGAAACACTCGAGACCGATGATCCGTCTGTTCTTACCATGTCATTCTGCAACCACCTCACATCCCTACAAGAGCTCAAAATTAATCATTGCCCTATTCTACTATTAGATCTTCCTGCGAGGCTGCACCTCCTTACTTCCCTCAAGAGGTTGAAACTATATAATTGTCGGGGAATCTTAAGGCTTCCAGAAACAGGCCTCCCACTTTCGCTGGAAGAACTGGAAATCGAGCATTGCAGCAAGGAGCTAGCTGATCAATGCACGCGTCTAGAAACGAGCAAGCTAAGGGTCAAAAATTTTCGATGCTGGTAGGTTTTATGAAGCCTTCCCAAAATTGTCTTCTTAAACATGTACATGCACGCATGCTCTGCAAGCTATATACATGTACTTCTGACATCGGAAATCGGAATGCTAGCTCTTGTGTGATAAACAAGACCAGACGGATATGTTGGGGTTGACTAAACCCACGTGTCCCAGTTGGAAAAAAAAAGAGGGAGGCTAAACACATGTCTCGATCAGCCAGAAGAACTCCCAGACAGGATGGCCTCACCAGCAAACACCCAGTCTGCGCATAAATTGTTGTTAGAACCGAATATGCAAACATGCAACCTGTTTTGTCTGTCACTGGTTACTAGTTTCCTCTGCTGTGATAGGAGTGACGTAAATATGTCGATAAGATGTGTATGTATTAGGCCATTTTGGTACTGTTTTTTTTTTCGAAATGGGTGTACCCCGGCTTCTGCATCATGACGATGCACACGGTCATTTATTAAAAAATGAGTTCCAAAAGGTATTGTTTACAACTCACGCATAACCGAAAATTAATACAAGAATCAACCATCAAAAAAATGACACGCTAGGACTACAACTCAACATAGTCTACTAGTATGCCGCCAACCAGCCTGGCACAAGATATCCTGAGCGACCGCCAGGAGCCGTGTGCAACCAGAAACCATGGTATCCCGCAAGCCCTCCGGAGACAGTAGAGCCCACAGCTGGACCCAATGGGAGACCATATGAATAACCTGCAAGAAATGAAAAGATGCTTTTTAATTAAAAATTATATCATTTCTGACCCTCCAATAGACCAACATAAAGCAGAAACCCCAATCCGGATAAAAGCCTTAGATTGTCTATCTACTCCATTTAACCAATTACCAAACATATTGGTAATGTTGGTGGGAGGTGGAAGATCATAAGTGAAATTAACAGTACGCCATAAGAGTTTAGCTAACGGACATTCAATAAAAAGGTGTTGAATAGTCTCATGCTCCCCACAGAAGACACAATTCGTACACCCATTCCAATTACGTTTAGCTAGATTATCTTTAGTTAACAAGACTTTATTACTCAAGAACCACATGAAAATCTTAATCTTAAGCGGTATTTTAACCTTCCATAGATACTTTCGCAAAAAAGGTGTATGGTCACACATGAGATCTTCGTACATGGACTTGACAGTAAACACCTTGTTAGAAGTCAAATTCCAAATAAAACGATCCTCTTCATCATTCAACGTAACCATCATGAGTTTACGACATAATTGTAACCATGAACTCCATTTACTACCATTCAACACTCTTCGGAAGGTAATATTTAACGGTGGTTGAGCAATTACCTGCGCGACAGTGACATTTTTATGGTGTACAATGTTATACAAAGACGGATACTGATGAGCCAAAGAAGTAGTTCCCAACCAGATATCGTCCCAGAAGCGGATGGTCATACCATTCAACCTCTTGAAAAAAACTCCTGTTTAACCTCCATCAATCCTTTCCAAAAAGGTGAATCATTGGGCTTGGCTTCTACCTCTGACAACGTCTTATGTCCCAGGTATTTGTTATGTAGCAATTCTTGCCACACCCCATCTTCATTAAGAATTTTAAAAAGCCATTTACTCAATAAGCATATGTTCTTGATTTCGTGTACCTCAATACCCAAACCCCCCTGATCTTTGGGACGACACACAATATTCCATTTTGTGAGGCGATATTTCTTTTTGTTGTCATCGGACTGCCAAAAGAACCTGGATCTATAGAAGTCCAAACGTTTTCTTACCCCAACAGGTATTTGTAGGAAAGACAACATAAACATCGGTAAGCTAGTTAATACTGAATTAATAAGAACCAACCTATCACCATAGGATAGTAACTTCCCTTTCCAGCATGCTAATTTACTCTCAAACCGTGTTTCTACCGGATACCAATCCGAGTTCTTGAGTTTTTTGAAATGAATTGGAATACCTAAGTATCTAAAGGGGAGTTGTCCAGCATCACATCCAAAGATGTGTTTATACTGAGCCTCTTCCTCCTTTGCCTTTCCAAAACAAAAAATCTCACTCTTATGAAAATTAATCTTAAGCCCCGATAACTCTTCAAAGAGGCATAAAATTAGTTTCATATTAACCGCTTTATCAAGATCATGCTCTAGAAAAATGATAGTATCATCTGCGTATTGTAATATAGAGAGCCCTCCCTCAACTAAATGTGGAATTAACCCCCCAACTTGACCATCCTCTTTAGCTTTTTCAATTAATATGGCAAGCATATCCACTACAATATTAAACAGCATTGGGGATAAAGGGTCCCCTTGCCTTAGACCTTTCTTCGTTTGAAAATAATGACCAATGTCATCATTCACTTTTACACCAACACTTCCTCCTTGAACAAACTGTTGTACTAAATTTCCTCATTCTGGAGCAAAGCCCTTCATCCTCAAAGTTTGTTGCAAAAAAGGCCATTTAACCTTATCGTAAGCTTTCTCAAAATCAATTTTAAATAAAACACCATCCAATTTTTTAGAATGAAGCTCATGGATAGTTTCATGAAGAATAACAACTCCTTCCAAAATGTTTCTACCTGGCATAAAAGCAGATTGGGTTGGTTTAATGACTCTTGGGGCAATCCCCGAGATACGATTAGTGCCAACTTTGGTAAATATCTTGAAACAAACATTAAACAAGCAAATAGGTCTGTATTGTTGAATTTGAACAACATTCTCCTTCTTAGGTAACAAAGTAATCACACCAAAATTCAGTTTGTAAAGGGGCAAATCCCCATTACTAAACTGAGAAAACAAAGCCATCAAATCCTTTTTTATTACTTCCCAAAATTTTTGATAAAACTCAGCTGGAAAGCCATCTGGTCCAGGAGCTTTATTCAGTTCCATTTGAGAAATTGCCTCAAAAACCTCCTTTTCAGTAAAAGGTGCCGTCAAAATCTCATTCTCCAATGGTGAAATATGTGTAATATCCTGAAATTCCTCTGGAACTAGAGAAATATTGGTTGGTGCCGGCGCACCAAACAATTTTTTGTAGAATTCAGTAATATACACCTTCAAATTGTCTTCCCCAACAATAGTTCCCTCTTGCTGTTCTAATTGAAAAAAATTCTTTTTTTGATGCTTGCCATTTGCTATTAGATAGAAATACTTTGTATTATTTCCCCCTTCTTGAATATGTTTAACTTTCGCTCTTTGTGCCCATTTAGACTCCTCTTCTCTTCTTAATTTATTCAAATTATCGTTGGCTTTTTTGAATTCCTCCCTTTCATTTGTATTCAGCAAAGTTGTTTCCGCTTTCAAATCAAGCCTCTCAATAATATTTAAAAGTCTCTCTTTTTCTTTTTTATACTTGCCACTTTGATTTTTTGCCCAACCCTTGAGGAATCTTCTTAAGTGTCTTAACTTATTTAACCAAATCTCCATTGGGGTAACTCCACCTATCGCTGAATTTCACTCCTTTACTATCATGTCAAAAAAAAACCCTCTTGTCGCAACCAATGTAGCTCAAAAGAGAATTTTGCTTGGTTACCCAGGTGTGCTTTCACCACTGAGTCAATAAGTATTGGAGTATGATCAGACTCAACTCTAGTTAAAGCTCTTACCGTGACCAAAGGAAATTTCTGTTCCCACGATATAGATGCTAGAACTCTATCTAGCTTCTCATATGTAGGTTCTTCTCTCCTACTTGCCCACGTATATTGTCTTCCTGTTAGAGCAATTTCCTTTAAATTCAAATGCTCAATGATTGCATTAAAAATAAAGGGCCAACGCGCTTTGAAATTAGCATTATTCTTTTCCTCCCTGGTTCGTATAATATTGAAATCACCCCCTACCAACATAGGTAATGTTTCAGACTCGCAAGTGCGCACCAATTCCAATAAGAATTCTGCATTGTGCATATCTTGGGCAGCCCCATAGACCATAGACCGGCACCAGAATCCATTCGAAACCATCTCTCTTACATTTAATATGCATCTTAACACAGAAATCTCCTGTGGTAACTTTTAAAACTTGTAGGTTTTCAGAGTTTATTCCCACTAGAATACCCCCTGAACGACCATGCGGTGGCAAACAAAACCATGAGAAATTATACCCCGCAGCTAATTGATTCAAAAAAGGAATAGAGAAATTAGATCTTCCAGTCTCCAATAAGGCTATGAAATCTAACTTATGCTCCCTAATCGCCTCTTTCACAAACAAATGCTTCGCAGTGTCACCAAAACCCCCTGAATTCCAATTAATTCCTTTTATATTCTGCATCATGAAAATTGTTTTTTAATTCTTTTCCTAGAACTTTTACGAATATTACTTGTATCATAAACTTTCCTCTGTCTAGTTTTCTTTGCCTTGACCACTGGTTTGAGATGTTCCAATTGATCATCAAAATCCAATGGGATGTCATCATCCTCACATAAATCCTCACACAGGGTGGATACTTTTGACAATACAAGAGTCTCCAGCCCTTCCTCTCTTTTTTCAATTTCACTCTCATTTTTCTTTAAAATAGTTAAAATTCTCTCCTCTTCCACCATTTTAATCCCTCTAATAGACCGAGCAATCTCAGCTTTAGAAGCTCCTAATGACACACCTAACCTATCAGCTCTCTTAACTATGTCAACATCCGAAATATTAATGATGGAGTACTTGGAGTTTGTACACTTATCTGTATTGAGAGTATCATCAAGTAGCTACACATTCTTCATAGCCTTCTCCATTAGAGGCATATCCGCATTAGATTGGCCACCCAACCTAGTACTTGACCTCAACCCAGCCGAAGGCTTCGGAATACCCCCAAACGCAATAACCTCCTCTGTAGACGGACAATGTGCCATAGTGTCATTTTCTAAAAATGTCAGCGAGCAAGGAGGTGCAAAAATAGGCGACTCACCATCAGGTTTCGGAGATGAGGCAATCCCCATCACTCCCTGAAGACCTACCCCTTGTTCATTTGTTACATTTATCTTCATATTATCCATCATATCCTCCCTGATATTCTTGGTACTGTATATCCTATTGGGTTCATTTTTCTTCGTTTTGGGTATTTGTGATGCTGGCAATTAAGCAAACATATTGCAGTTAAACAACCAAGTTGTTCTTGGTTCTTCAGGGAGGACACAATTTTGCTACTGACGTGGAGATTGGAGTCATTCTGTCACTGGTAGTTTTCTTTGTCCACTTGAGGTCGCCGATTATATCAAGCTCTTCGAGCCCACGTTCATCTTGCTGGAGCAGTGGTCAGTTGTGTGAAATACAAGCTGAATTCTCATTAAATTTAAGAAATTAGAGGCCAGGATAAGTTACCCGAGTGAACGTTTAGATCAACGCGGAAGTACAAGCATCAATATTTGTTCTCAATTTGTGGAGAACAAACTTATCACCTCGTCCCACACTGTCATTTTTTCGATAAAGGACGCTTTATTACTCGAAGTTTGAAACATTACACCCAGTCTCTGCATAACTAAGATGCACACTGTCGTTTAAGAATCCGTTTAAGAATCCAGTATCCAACCAGAATCCAGTATCCAACCAAAAAGGAGTACACAAATAAATGAAAGGAAAAAAGCTAACTAGTTGACAGCTCCATTGACTTCTATCCTACGGCTAGCCACCTATGTTGAGAAATAAACTATCGCATGACTCAGTACACTCTAATTTTGACCTATATATACATTGTCCAGCTTAGCTACCAGAGCCATCCACTAGGAACTACGTTAACTAAATCCAACCCAACACGCACATCCCAGAAACAAGTACCCATATTACCCAACTACTCAAATCTACTGTCAGAACAACCTTCTCTACACCAGAGAACGAGCATTGCTAGCTTCCGACGCGCTGTCCCCTGAGCTCCCTGACCCCGATCCTGCAAACAAAGCCAAATGAGAAATGATGCAAGACCTTCAGTTCATGACAAATAAACCGGGGTTTTGACAGTACCACTGGATGATGAGGAGCCGCTGCCTGACCCAACAGAGGCACTCACGACCTCAGAACCCTTCTCGATCTCCATTGATTGGTAAGTCGCAGTTGGCATCTCATCATCAATATCTACATACTCATCCACCTGCTCAGCCACTACACTCGTCTTATCAGGATTGTCGATCTCCTGTAAATAATAACAAGCAAAACAACACACATGAGAGTCCAGTTTGCATATCCACTAATGCAAACAAGAAAAATACATGTTGTTTTCTACGGCCACTACCACAACATCAGCATTGTCAACCAATGTAGGCACAGCACCATTCACAGCTTCAGCACCAGCAGTATCACCAACCTCAGCACTGCCCCCATTCATCACCGCACCTCGTCGGCTCTTGTTGAGTGCACTGTTAAAGTTGGTGACGAATCGATCAAGCTCCCACTGCGTCTCGAGGTCCATTTCGTCGATATCCAGCTGAATCGCATCCCCAAGCAGCTCCGGATTGCTGGCACTCCTCTTCTGCACAATCTGCATCACATTAGGCATCTTCTTTTCAGGCAAGCTCTCCAGCCCCACCTTAAGCATGTTCTTCTCCTCCGAGCTCACCCCCCTCTTCGGCACGTTGGCCTTTGGTTTCCGCTCCTTCCCCGCTCTCGGCTTCACCTGTGCCGGCCGGTACCACCGTAGTGGCAGTTCCGCCGGCACCGACACTGGTATAGGCGGCGCTAGGCGCTCGCATTCTTCCTAGAAACAAGAGAACTCCGCCATGTACCATCTTCTGGAACGAGACAAGGAGGTTGCCGGAGAAGGTGTGGACGTCACGCCCGGTGGGGTTGTACCGCAGCCACTGCGAGTCTGGTGTGAGGGCTAGGTGCGGGGAGGGGGGTGGGGGCACAGGCGCGAATGTGGCGCAGTTCTGGCCCCAATGGTGGAGCGGCCGGTGCCGGCCGGCGAGGATGGCGGGGGCGGGGGACGGGGAGGGGTTCGCGTGCTGGAGTTGGTATTGAACGGCTGTGAATCCGGCCTGCGGCAGGGGGCTGAGGGGATAGTGGTCGCCTGGTCGGTGGGGATCTCTGACATGTGGGCCATACCTGGCCAACGGGCCGGGCTTTGGCTACATTGATGTTGTTGTGGTCGGATATTTTCGCTCCACTGAAATGACCGTGGGACTTTGTTGCTTCAATGAAGCAATTGCAAGACTTTGGCGGGATAAAAATGTGTTAGAGCATCTCTAACTGATACCACCCTAAACTCGTACGGACGGGTTAACCGCATCGCTCGTTTTTGCATCAGAAACTGAAGCGGCAGAACAGACCCCCCATCTGAACCCTAAACTTGATTTCTTATAAATTTGGCGCAAGGTTGAAACTAGACCATCCACGATTCATTTACAAACAAATGCAAAATAATATTCCTAAAAACCGCAATTAAGCTAGCGCATGATTCATCACTACATCATCGGAACTTGGGGTGTCTTCTTCGGCAACGGCGGCAGCGGAGAAGCTTCACTCGTCCTCGTTGTCGGTGTCGTTGTCGGAGAAGTCCAACTCATCATCGGAGTAGTAAACGATGATGTAACCGTGACGCGCGTTTCGCCCTCCGGATGCCGCGCGCCTCCTCCTCATTGGTGTCGCAGGCCCGCTTGGACTTCTCCCACACGTCAATGATGACTGTCGTGAGGGAGTTGTGCCGTGCCATCACGAGGTGGTGCGCCTCCCGAGCGGCCTCTTCAGCCTCGTCCGGGCTCGACTCGAGCACGATCGATGAGAGTGGGGGAAGCCCGCGCGACATCGGCAACCGAACCCATTCCGCCGCCTATCGACGATGGCCCCGCCATGCCGTCATGCATTCTTAGGAGTAGGCCAACCCACGAGGGGAGGGCGAGTTGCGACAGGAGAGCGCATTGCGCCCATGCGCTTGCCCGGAAATGCGTGCGGCACGCTCGGCTAGCGTCTTCAACGCTCGCCTCGCCGACCCGAAGCCGCGGCCGTGTTCCGGATTAGTGTGGGTGCCTCGCGCCGAATTGGGTGCCGCCATCGGGGATGGAGAGGAGGCTACCGGTGGTGGCGATTTGGTTTTGGCGGACGGAGGCGCAATCAATCGGGGTTGGGGTGACGGCGGTAGCAAGAGGAGGAAGAGGAGAAAATGGATGCGGGTGCCATATCAAACGTGGAACCCTGCTTATATAAGGTGCGAGGACTACTTTTTTGAGCTAAAACCTGAAAAACATGATGCGAGATGGAATGGGTACTGCGTGCAACCGGGGTCGAGATTATTCTCGGGTGCTCTCAACAATATCTATACGATCTTGTTTGGTACAAGAGTTTTTGTTAGGATTAGTCCAAATAGTATTCAGTATTAATGATCCTCTACCGTTATCTAAATCCCACAAAATTCCATCCCCAATTTACTAGGTAGAATAGCATTGAAGATTAAGAAAAATACACTAAAATTTGTAAAAAAAAGTGAGGTTAAGTGAAGATTAAACTCACTCGATACTCTAGGAATAAGCGGGCTTGGGTGCCGAAATGGTTGTCCACCATTAGAAAGGCTCAAACCTGGTCCCTCACTCCTTTTTCTTCTGTGTTAAAATATTGAGAGAAGTTCATTTTACCCCTAAACTTGTTATAGAGTTTAGAATACAACCTTTAACTTTTCTTTGGTGCCGAAATTTTTTTTTTAAAATTGTCACCGGGGGGAGAGAGTCCCCACCTGAATTTCATTGAATGCCGAAATGGCTGTCCACCGTTAGAAAGGCTCAAACGTCTCACTCCTTTTTCTTCGGTGTTAAAATATTTTCCCCGCTGCGCGCTCACAAGGTGAAAAAGGGGGAAAGTCGCCGCTGCATTGTATATTGCTCTTCTCTGCTCGGCTGTTGCGTTCTTCCCTCCACTGACCATCGCCGGAGAAGCGAACTCAACTGCTTCGCCCGATCTGATGGAGTCCGCGATTGAATGGCTGGCGGACACAATCCTTGCTACCCTCCAAATCGGCAAGCTGGGTGCGTGGATCCGCCGAGCCGGGCTTGCCGATGACACCGAGAAGCTCAGGCGCGAGGTGGAGCGAGTTGAGTTGTTGGTCCGTGCCGCCAGGAGTGGGGCGCCCGGGAACGCGCCGCCGGCCCGATCTCTAGCTCGCCTCAGGGAGTTGCTCTATGAAGCCGACGACGTGGTCGACGACCTCGACTACTGCAGGCTCCAACAGCAGGTCCAAGGAGGTACGCCCGCTATCTCTGTAGATCCATCCGAGTGTTCTGATTTGGGTAGACTGCGACAGGAACAGGGAGCTGATTATATGCCCCAAAACAGTTTGGGCTCGAATCATATGCCCACTTTACCATGGCAATGGATAGTGTAGCCTATTTTTCGCTGTAACTTTGTTGAGATGCATTATTTGAACAAATATTGCAACTGTCTCCAGATAGTATCGGAGAAGACCAAACTGCCACTGGACAAAACATCAGCTCTTCTGCTCTTATTTCTGCCCCGGGTAACTCAACTACCCAAAAAATACAAATGTCATCCTACAACCCCAAATGACGGGTCACATGATCATCTTTCATTCTTTTTCACCGATGCACCCAATAGCAGTGAAACAAAAATAGGCCAAAATGTCATTCAATAGTCAATTATCTGGAAAAAAAAGCACGAGGGGGCACTGGATGCTGTGTCGTGCAAGTGTTATGTTGGGTTGAAGCAACATGTAGCATGTGTACGTCTTTATTTCTCTCTTTCGGTTTGGTTCGGGTGAGCTGAGTTGCTCATTTGCCCAGGGGTATTTAGGTTTTTCCTCCTGTTCCTTAAGTTTTGTTATGATGAAGTATTATTTATATTCAAATAGGGTATTGTTTAAAAAGTGGCAAAGAAATTTATGGCATATTAACAGTTATCATGGAAATGCCCAGCTAATATTTGCTTTACCCAGTCAAAATTACAAATGGAAAGCGGCATATGATCAAAGATCCAAAGTCCAAACTTTTGTGGCTGCATATGATCAAATCGCTGGTAGCTCCCCCTACCATACACGCAGCATGGCACCCTCACCAACGATTTTTTTTTTCCGTCGAGTCATCTGAATGTCTTCTACTCTTCTCCTTCACACTCTACTTTCTCACCGTCTACCTCCCTCAAAAATTTTGAGGTTTGCAATTAGGTTTTTGGATATAGAATTCAAATGTTACTGGTAGCTAGGTCAAACATGATCATACTAATTTGTCTTTTCCTCTGAAGTTACATGGGACGATACTGAAGGGATGCATGAAGAAGCACAAGTAGCTCAGAGATCAAGGGGCAATGATGCTGATATATCTAGTAGCAGTCGTGGCAAGAAACAATCCAAGGCATGGGATGATTTTGATATTACAGAAGACACCGGAAAGCCTGTGAAAGCCAAGTGTAAACACTATCAACAAGTGGTTGAGTGCAGGACTGACAAATGGACATCAGTTTTGCACAACCATGTCAAGAGTGAGGGTTATAAAAAGAAACTTGGAGCAACTGACCAGACACCAAACCCTTCAAGGTACATTTTTTTGTATCGTATGTTTTCCCCCGGATCCTAAATTACTCATATTTGTGCACCTCTTTTTAGTGTTAAAGTTTGTTTGTATGTATCTAATATATGCCCCACTGTTATTTTAATAACAGAATATATTTTATCACTCGCATGGATGTCCACCTAACATTCAAAATTCATTTTGTCATAAAAAGATATGGATAGTTTTTAAATTGTTTGTAGATACAAAACATTTCTATAGCCAGTAATCATGGAAAATTTGGTGCCAAAATGTGACTATATTCATCTTGCACAAAAAAGACAAACCTGTACAGCTTGAAGAGTGCAGAGTGTACGTGTTCAGGTTGCACAAACTTTTCTTTTTTTGTACAGAATGCATATTGTCATATACTTGTTTTTTATACCAATTTTCTCTAAGATACATGTGATGGTGTGGTATATATCTGAATTTCACATTTTTTACAACATTTTGAAATGGAAATGAAAACTTGTATTTTGTATGGTGGAGAAATAATTGCATTTCTAATAGGCAATCTAAATCTCTTTCATATTGCAGCACCAATGATTCTACTGAAAATGCTGCCCCTATTGTAACTGGTGATTCATTTGGCAGAAAAAGGAGAAGAGATGAGGATTTGGCACAAATCACCGCAACTAGCATACACAGTTGGCACAAGGCTGAATTTTCCAACAGGATACAGGAAATAACTTGTCAGTTACAAGACATCCGAGAGGACGTGAGCGACACTCTAAAGATGAATGGATCATCCTATGATGCAAGTTCAAACCACTGCCGCGGTACAGGCAAAGACGATGTGTGCGCAACATCAAGTCTTAATCAGCAAAAAATATATGGAAGAGATTCAGAAAAGAACACCATCATAAAGACGATTACAGCTGAGAAACATGAAAGTATATCTGTACTTTCTATTGTAGGCATTGGAGGAGTTGGCAAGACAGCTCTCACACAACTCATATACAATGATCCACTAGTGAAAGAACAGTTTGAGCGGATATGGTTATCGGTGTCTAACAACTTGGACGAAGTAAGACTTACCAGAGAGATTTTAGACTTCGTTTCTCAAGAAAGACATGAAGGTATAAGAAGCTTTGCAAAGCTTCAGGAGATCTTGCAGATACACATGGAGTTCCAATCAAAAAGGTTTCTGCTCATTTTAGATGATGTCTGGGAAAACCTAGATGCTTACCTATGGAACAAACTGTTGTCTCCAATGATGTCAAGTAATGTGAAGGGTAATGTTATTGTAGTCACAACTAGAAATTTTTATGTTGCAAAAAGGATAGGCACACTCGAACCAATCAATTTATGTGCTTTGGCAAATGATGATTTTTGGTTATTGTTCAAATCATGTGCATTTGGCGATGAGAACTATGAAGGGCATCAAAGTCTAAGCATCATCGGACATCAAGTAGCAGAGAAGTTAATGGGGAACCCGTTAGCAGCTGTATCTACTGGAGAACTATTGAGAAAGCAACTCACCATTGATCATTGGAGTAACATTTTGAAGAATGAACATTGGAAATCCCTACAACTAAGTAGAGGCATCATGTCCGCTTTAAAGTTTAGCTATGATCAACTACCCTACTATCTACAACAATGTTTCTCATACATTTCTATATTTCCTTGCAATCATCAGTTTCTTGGTGATGAGTTGGTCCGCATTTGGATTTCACAAGGATTTGTGAAGTGCAACGATTCGGGTGAGAAACTGGAGGAGACAGGACAGTGTTATCTGACTGATTTGGTGAACCTAGGCTTCTTTCAGCAAGTTGAAAGCAAAGACAGGAGAGTCCTTTTTCAAGCTGAAATTTTTTCCATGAGACTCATGAATCCAGTTGCAAGAGAAGAGTCATTTACAGGCAATCAAACTTGCTATGCTATGGGTGGCCTTATGCATGATCTTGCGCGGATTGTTTCAAGAAGTGAATGTGCAGTTATAGATGATCTACAGTGCAATGAAATGTTGCCAACTGTACAACATTTGTCTGTGGTAACTGATTCTGCATACTGCAAAGATCAAAATGGAAGCATACCTCGTAATTACAAGTTTGAAGAAAATCTGCGAAATACAGTTACATCAGTAAGAAGATTGAGGACCCTGGTATTAATTGGGCAGTATGACTCTTTCTTCTTCCAATCCTTTCAAGATATATTAAGAAAGGCACAGAATTTGCGTCTCACGTAAATGTCTGCATCATCTTCTGATTTCAATTCCTTCATGTGCACTTTGATAAATCCTACCCATCTTCGCTATCTGAAGGCCCTTAAGCCGGGGATGGTTTTACCTCAAGTTTTGAGCAAGTTATTCCATCTTCAAGTATTAGATATGGGCTCATCCACTTATCCAACTATATCTAATGGTATCAATAATCTTGTTAGCCTGCGGCATATTGTTGCACAAGGACTGTCGGCCATTGCTGGGATTGGTAACATGACATCCCTTCTGGAACTACATGATTTTAGGGTCCAAAATTCGAAGCTTTCGAGATAACACAACTTCAATCCATGAACAAGCTTCTACAACTTGGTATCTCACAACTTGACAATGTTACCACTACGTATGAGGCTGCTGGAGCAAAATTGAGGGACAAAATACACTTAAAAAACTGTGCTTGTCGTGGAAGTATACTTATCACAGTGACATAGCAAGAGAGGTGCTTGATGGTCTTGAACCACATCAAGGCTTAAAGCATCTGCGGATATTTGGGTACAATGGTGCTACCTCCCCAACTTGGCTTGCCACCAATATCGCAGTTACCTCTTTACAGACACTTCATCTAGAGGATTGTGGAGAATGGCAAATACTTCCATCTCTAGAAATGCTTCCGTTTCTTACGAAGTTGAAGTTGTGCAAAATGCAGAAAGTAACAGAAGCAACATTTCCTTCATTGGCGGAGCTGATTTTAATTGAAATGCCAAAGTTGGAGAAATGTTCCTGCACTTCTATGTCGGATTTGAACTCTAGTTTAAGAGTACTGCAAATCAAGATGTGCCGTGCACTGAAGGTGTTTGATTTGTTTGAGAATTGCAATAATTTCGGCAGCAAAATGAAGTCATGGCTGCCCGGTCTTAGAAAGCTAATTATCTACGATTGTCCTCATTTGCAAGTAATGCACCCTCTTCCACCTTCAACCAACTGTTATGAATTATTTATCAGCAGAGTTTCAACATTTCCAAAGATGGAGAGATCATCCAGAGAAACATTAGAAATTGGGTGTCTATTTGCCTCTCATGATGTGCCTTCTTATGAGATGAGGGCATTGGATGACAGAAGATTAGCATTCCATAATCTAAGGGACCTTAAATACTTGTGCATCACATATTTCAGAAATCTGATGTCTATTCCATTCAAAGGATTTAGTCAGCTAGTCTCCTTAAAGAGTTTGAAAATAAGCGATTGTGAAAAGCTTTTTTCTTCAGATATACCAGAGTATACCTATGAAGATGTGGTAGCTGCAAATTGCATTGCCCTCCCTTATCTTGAACATCTCCACATTCATTCATGTGGTATAACGGGGAAGTGGCTTTCTCTGATGCTGCGACATGCGCCGGCTCTATTGGTATTGAAATTAGGGGCCTGCCCACAGATAACCCAGTTATCAATAGAAGAGGAAGAAAACAGTCAGTCAAATCTTATCTCAACCCTGCAAGCTTCGTCATCAGGAAATCGAGACTATGCATTGGCAAGCTCAGTTCCAGAAGGGCTCTTGCGCATTCCATTAACTCTACTCTCTACTCTCCAAGAGATGGACATTGCAGTATTCCCTCATTTAACATTTAAGCGTAGCATGGGAGGCTTATCTGGATTTACCTCCCTTGAGAAGCTAACAATTTGGTATTGCCCCGAGCTCCTCTCATCTTTGGTGCATATTGTCAGAACTGATGGCCAGATGAATGGAAGATGTCTCCTCCCTCAATCACTTGGTCATCTTGTGATTGGCGATTATTCCGGAGTAATGCTGCAGCCATGCTTTCCAAGGAATCTTACCTGCCTCAAAATTTTTCAAATATGGAGCAATGAAAGTTTGGAATCTCTACAGCTGCATTCATGCACGGCACTGGAGGAGTTGAATATTTTGTGATGTCCCTCGCTCACCTCACTAGAGGGCATCCAGTCCGTTAGGCATTTGAGCGTATTCAGCTCACCCAGTTTGCCTCCATATTTGGAGCATTTTTCCAGGCAAGGTTATGCTTTGTACCCTCAACTGGAAAAACTTGTGACTGATGACCCATGTATCCTTACCACACCGTTCTGCAAGCAGCTCACATCCCTACAACGCTTAGAACTACGGACTTGCGAGAGTAAAGCAATACGGTTGACAGATGAGCAAGAGAGAGCGCTTCTGCTCGTCACGTCCCTGCAAGAGCTCCAATTCTGGAAATGCAGTTATCTCATGGATCTTCCTGGGGAGCTGCGCAGACTTCCTTTCCTCAAGAAGTTGGAGATTGGGAATTGTCAGCGCATACTGTGGCTGCCAGAAAAGGGCCTCCCACCATCACTGGAAGAACTGAATGTAAGCTGTCATGGCGGTTGCAGCAAGATGCTGGCTGCACAAAGTAGGGCGCTAGCAACAAGCAAGCTAAAGGTCAAAATTGATGGGAAATATGTG
The DNA here is from genome assembly GCF_019359855.2 of Lolium perenne. Classification (NCBI taxonomy): domain Eukaryota; kingdom Viridiplantae; phylum Streptophyta; class Magnoliopsida; order Poales; family Poaceae; genus Lolium; species Lolium perenne. The sequence continues at coordinate 301,850,661 of NC_067245.2, read as the reverse complement.
AATTAATTGCTGGTTGGCTTGTTAAGCAAACATTTCTATCAGCACAACACATCTCGCTGAGTTGTTTTAAGGTATATGATTTTACTATGGATCAGGATCCTCACAGAGTTTACTATTTAACATAAATTCAGTTTAGTGTCATGCTGAAGTATACATGGTTGCTGCTGCAGGGTCTGTCTTCTGTATAGTGGAATAATAAGCTGGTGCATCTCTGTTTTTCATGGATCACAAGCTTATGTTCAGAAGACCAACGCCTAAATGCATATGAAAAGCAATAGAGTTCAACAGGACTTGAACTCTTGAAGAATGGGCTTCCTCTCATATCAACTGAATGCAGTCAACGGGTAAACCAATCTGTTCCATTTTTTGTTCTGCATCTCATCCTATGAGCTCAAGTGCATGACTAATTTTCGTTTCCCTTTACTGAAGAAGGAACTGTGTAAGATGAATTTTGATCGCTCGTTACAAGTTGGTGTCTTGGAGCTCACCAAAGGATTCCTTGCTACATCATGCAGATGCTTTTCCGTGGGTAGAGAAAAACACTTTTCTCTACCCGTCAGGCCAGAGATGCCTCGTCAGAAGAATAAGCTATTCGAATATGCAATCCTGCAACATGTTGCGTTTTATTGCTTATTTTATCAGGGTACACCGTAGTATATCATATGCTTTTAACGCATTTAAGCTTCGGGAGGACTGTAATTTCATCACCGAATACTGGAGTCTCAGCAGCCACGTTGGGAGACTAATGTTTTCGAAGACGATGCATTTGACTCGGGTATCTACTATCTAGGGCAGGCGACGGAGAGAAAGCCGAGAGGGCAGAAGAGGATCGGTTACGAGCTTCCAGCTTACGACACGGACAGGTCGTTGCTTGGGTCCTCTACTAAAAAGATCTGGCCATTCTTAGTTCGTTAAATGACAGGGTACAGCTGAATGCTCATCAAGTCATGATGCTATCGAATCCCAATGCTGAAGCACGAACAAGTTCACTCATATCCTATCGACTGCACCTGCGTCGTTGGCTGATGACAAAAGAACAGATCAGCTCGTCGTCGTCGGTGCGCTTTGACATAAACAGAACTTTAACTGCACATATTAACCTTTTGCCCTCTTCTATATATGTCTATCTGAACTTTTGTCTGACGCAACTATCTGACACCGCCTAGGGTGTTCCTTAGGGCATCTCCAGCGGCGCGACGCAAACGGACGCTGAGCGACCGTTTTCGTCCGCCGTGACCGGAAATGCGTCTGGCACCACCTCCAGCGGGGCGATGCAAAGTGACCGGGCCGTCCGCGGAGACGCAAACCTGACCCAATTACCAATTATGCGTCAGGTTTGCGTCTCCGCGGACGCTCGGCGGTCGCGGAAACTGTCCGCGTTGGGTGCATCCGGGCTCGGTCGGCAGTGAGAAGGTAAACAAAAGATATTTTTTATTACTATTGATTGGCCAAAAGGACCATCTTTATAGAGATGGTTAGTCGAGTTAACCTAAAACTACAACGGCCGTACCTACTCGCCGTCGCGCGGCCTACACCGGCCTCGGTTACTCACAGTCGCGCGGCCTACTACTGGCCGCCGGAAGGGCTGGCGCCGTCGTCGAAGCGGGAGCGCTTCGCGCACGCGCGTCACGCACGCCGGTGAACGGACATCTCGTCCTGCCGTCTGCGCCGTTCGAGGGCCTCGGCCAGGGAGCTGTCCGATAGGGCCTCCGCCTGGGCGAACGCCACCTGGGTAGCCGCCGCCAACGCCGCCGCCTGGGCCTCCTCCTCCTTCGCCGCCGCCTGGACCGCCGCGTCCTCGTTCGCTGGGCGGCCGCCGGACAGCCGCCACCGCGTCCTCGTTCGCCTGGGCCGCCGCCTGGATCGTCGCCATGTCGGCGGGGGCCCTGTCCCTAGCCGCCTCCGCCACCGCTTCGTCTCTGGCGGCGATGGCGGCCTCCAGCTCCCGGTTCTCCTGCTCGACCCGCGCGGGAGAAGGGCCCTACGCTGGAGCGATTCTAGGTCGGAGCACATTAACCCCCGAGCCATGGCCATCGCATAGCTGTGGGCTTCCTCCTCCGCCACCCAAGCTCGACGGCGCCGGGCGTCCCCGCCCGGGACTCGAAAGACGCGAGCGTAACTCGCTGGTCGCCAGCGCACTCGAAGCGGCTGGGCAAGGGGGGGGTCGTTGTTCGCGATGTCGTGGATGACGGCGTCCGCCGGAGGGGCCGCGATTGCCGCCCGCGCCTCCGCGAGCTCGGCCCTGGCATCGGCGAGCTCGGCCATGGCGTTGGCGATCTCCGCCCTGGTCGCCGCGAGGCGCCCTTCCGCGCGCTCTGCCGCCTCCGCCACCGCCTCCGCAACCTCCGCCTCCGCCGCCTCCAGGTCCAGCTACTGGGCCTCAACGTCGGCGGCGGCTACCTCCTCCTCCTCCTCCGGGAGGAGCTGGCGGCACATGTGAACAACGTGCTCCCACTTAATGTGGTCGGCCATGGATGGATGGATTAGCTTGAGGTGTGCCCGTCGTCCCCGCCGGTGTCCACCATATATAGCCACGGCGGGGCGGGAAACGGCGTTCGCGCGCAGGTCGTTTACCGCGCGCGTGAAACGCCAGCGAACCTTACCAATGTATTGGGCACGCGCGGGAACGAACGTCGTCGCGCGGGAACAGTTAATCGTCGGCGGCAGTCCTCGATGGGACGTAAAACGCCATTAGCGAGCTTGACGCTGTCCCCGGTTAAAAAATGTGTCCACACCGCTGGAGGTACCCCAGACGCAAACGGTCGCCTTGGGCCACATTGCGTCCGCGGGCCGACGCAAACGGACATTTCGGACGTCCGAAATGCGTCGGCCCTTGCCCTTAGAGGAAGGGCGGCACCAAAATACTGCACCCTCATATAAAAGTGGCGGGGGGGGGGGGGGCCTTGTTGGGCCGTTCACGGCCCAAGAAGTCGCGGCGGCCATCAACTCTCTCGACCGTGCGAGCGCTCCAGGTCCTGATGGGCTTGGGCCCAGTTTCTACCGTGCCGCTTGGAGCAGCGTCGGGCAGGCCCTCCTTCGCCTTTTTGAACAATTCCACTCCCGCGCAGCTGATCTCCTTCGCATCAACATGGCGCACATCGCCCTTCTCCCCAAGCTCGTCGGCGTCCTTGCCTCTGCCTCGTTCTGGCCGGTGTCCTTGCAGAATTGCTCCATCAAAAGCATTTGCAAGGCTCTCACCTCACGGCTGCAGGGGCGGATCGGCGCCATCATCGACGTGGATCAGACTGGCTTCCTCTCCGGCCGGAACATATCGGAGAATTTCGTCTACGCCACCGAGCTCGTTCAGACATGCTACCGCCGCCGCGTCTCGTGTATCGTCCTCAAGCTGGACTTCGCCAAGGCCTTCGATTCGGTCAGCTGGGCCAGTCTGCGGTGAATCATGCTCGCCCGCGGCTTCCCCGTCCTTTGGTGCGACTGGATGGACGACATTTTCTCTTCCCCGCGCTTCGCCGTCCTTCTCAATGGCGTTCCAGGGAAGTGGGTCCGCTGCATGTGCGGGCTGCGGCAGGGCGACCCCCTCTCTCCATACCTCTTCCTCATCACGGCGGATGTTCTCCAACATCTAATCCGCCGCGACGATGTGCTCCAGCACCCTCTCATGGACGGAGCTCCGTGCCCCGTGCTCCAGTACGCCGACGACACGCTGATTATGCTCCAAGCTGAGGTTGGAGCGGCGCAACAGCTTCATCATCTTCTTCGCCGATTCGAGCACGCCACCGGTCTGTCCATCAACTACTCGAAGAGCACCATCGTCCCCATGCATGTGGCGCCCGAGGTCATCGACGGTATCAGGGAGTTGCTCCAATGCCGCGTCGAGGGTTTTTCCTAGACGTATCTGGGGCTGCCCCTCTCTGCTGAAAAGCTCCGCCTCGCCGCGTTTGCTCCGCTCATCTCGAAAGCGAACAAGTACCTCTCGGGCTGAAGGGCTCTCCTCCTCTCCTCTGTGGTTGGTCCTCCTGAACGTCGTCCTCGACGCTCTCCCCACATTTACCATGGGCGCCATGTTGCTGCCCCTTGGTGTGGTCGTCGCTCTCGATCGTCTTCGACGTGCCTTCCTTTGGGCAAGATCGGACCACGTGTCCGGAGCCCAGTGTCTCGTTGCATGGGACCTGGTGTGCAGGGCTAAAGAGGAGGGAGGCCTGGGCGTGCGCTCTCTGCCAGAGCAGAACGCTTGTCTCCAGATCAAGCTCCTTCATCGGCTTCACTCCGCGCCGAGCGCGTCTTGGCCACGTTGGGTTTGGGCCGCTGTCGGTGACGCGTCGCTGGACTCGTTGGGACGCAATGCCCTCCTCAGCGGCTCCCACTGGGCCTCCCTCCTTCGGCTTCTCCCGCTCTACCGCAGCATCTCGCGGGTTAGGCTCGGCGACGGAGCCTGCACCGCTTTCTGGTTGGACACTTGTTCGTCGGCAGGCCCTCTTGCAACGGCGATGCCCGAGCCGTTCTCCCATTGCACGTCTCCGTGTGCCACGGTTCGCCAGATGGTCACCAGCGGGCTCGACAACAGCCAGGTGCCTCGCCTCTCCGTCACCGTCGCTGCTCAACGGGGCGCGCTTCAACTCATGCTCCACGGCATCCAGCTCGGCGGCTCTCCAGACTGACGCTCTCTCCCTCTCTGTGCCAAAGGTGACGACGCCCTGCGCACCTCCGACCTCTACAAACTCTGCGTCTTTGGAGGTGTGCGGGACGCCAACTTCGAGTTCGTCTGGCAGAATCGGGCGCCGTCCAGAGTACGCTTCTTCGGATGGCTCCTTGTCCGGGGCGCATCCAGTGCCGTGCTAACCTCCATTGAAAAGGGATCTTGGACCCGCCGGCGAGCGGCTGCCCTCTCTGCCCTGCTCCTCTGGAGACCGCCACCCATATCATGTTCGGCTGCCCCTTTGCTCAGCGATTTTGGTCCGCCATGGGTGCTCGTCCGGACCCCGATCTTCCTATGGCCGACGCTGCTCGGTGCGCGCTCCCTCCATCTGCGCCATCGGCCACTACTGCTACGCTGCGCCTCTGAAAGATCATATCTCATTTTATATGTGTTTTGGTGTTGATGACAATGATAATATATGAATATTTCGGTTTATAAGATTTGTAGGTTATTACATTCTCTAGATGCTTAAAGAGTGAAGAGTATACAAGATATTGGAAGAAAAAGGAAAGAGAAGAAGAAAGAAAGAAAAGAGAAGGAGAAGAGAAAGAGAAAAGCAAAGGAGAGAAGAAGGAGCGGGGGTCCTGGGCGGTACCGCCGGCCTGGCCGCGGCCGGAGGCTCCGGCCTTGGTACCGCCCATGGTACTGGGCGGGCGGCGAGCAGCACTGGATGTTTCCAGGGGGGTTGGGGCACCCGGCGGTACCACGGCCGGTACCCCGGGCCGGAGGCTCCGGCCTCCCCCCCCGGACCGGGCCCTCCTGGCCACGTGGCCGCCCCGGCGGCCTCGCGCGCGCGGCTAAGTCCGGTAGTACCGGCCCAAACTCGCCGGTACTACCGGCCACCCCTCCCCTGCTCTCCAACGGCCGAATCAGCTGCCCCTTTTTAAGGGCTTCTTCTCCATTGAGCTAGGGTTGCTCATTCCCCTTCTAAAAAAGAGATACACCATTGTTGAGCCACCAAGAACTTCAAATCCATCGGATCTACTTCCTCAACCACCCAAATCCCTTGTGCTTTGGAGAATCGACGGAGAAGACCCCGATCTACATCCTCACCGAAGCGTTTTTCATTTCCCCCTCTTATGCTTGAGGGCCCCCTTGCTAGTGTTCCTCTTTGGATCCCTAGTGGTTGTTGTTGATGTATGCTTGTTGATTTGTTGTGTTGTAACAGATTTGGGAGCCTCCAATTTGGTTGTGGATGTGTGCCCCAAGAACCTTGTAAAGGCCCGGTTTCCGCCTCGAGGAAATCCCTTAGTGGAAGTGGGCTAGGCCTTCGTGGCGTTGCTCACCGGAGATCTGAGTGAAGCCTTCGTGGCTGTTGGTTTGGCTTTCGTAGCAACCACACTCCTCCAAACGTAGACGTACCTTCTTGCAAAGGAAGGGAACTACGGGAATCATCTCCGTGTCATCGCGTGCTCCACTCTCGGTTACCTCTATCCCACTCTATCTCTATATTGCTTAGATATATCTTGCTTAGTTGTTAGCCTTGTCATATAGGTAAATTCACCTAGTTGCATATCTAGAGAATTTACCATTTGTGTCAAGCCTAAATTGAAAAAGAACTAAAAATTGGTTAGCACCTATTCACCCCCCCCCCCCTCTAGGTGCGGCATACGATCCTTTCAGCCTCCTCTGCCTCTGGCACATGTGGAAACACAGGAACGGAGTCATCTTCGAGCAGCTCCCTCCCTCTCGCTACTTCGCAAACGTTGCAGGGATGATGCCGCTCTCTGGCGCGCTAGGCTTTCCCTGGAGAAGCGTGCTGACGTCGAGTTGTGGCCTGTGGCTCACCTACTTCCTCCCTGAACGGTCGTAGTTCTGGCATGCTTTGTAATTGGTCCTTAAGCTCACTCCCTCGTTGCGTCGGGTGATGTCTCCCTCCCTCATGTAAAATGATGTCAAAAACAAAACGGGGCTCCACCCCGATCTCTTGATGAAATGGAAAATTTAGGCTAGAGCTCTTCGCTCTCCCCGGTGAACTGTTAAAAAAACTGATATAAAATGCTTTGGAAAGCTAACTTAGCTTGCCAAAACATCTTTTTTCGATAAAAGGAATATATTCATATCAAAAGATATTAATTGTACCCAGCCTAACGCAATACTCTAACGACAGTACGGATGCAAACAGCCAAAAACGAAAAAGAAAACTAAGAAAAGAAAAAGTCCCGCTATGGTATTCCAGTCCTAGCAGCAACAATACATCCACCATCAAGACAACACCTGAACTCCAGGCTCTCCATAAGCGACGGCTCCAAGAAGGAAACAATGCACAAGCGCTGTCGTCGCCCGATCAAAATATCTTAATTTTTCACCCTGAAGATAGTCCACACTCTCAAAACAATGCCTCCAACAAGGTCATTGCTAGACACAACCAATTAAAACCATACCTTGGATTTTCACCCTGAGAGGTAGGACTCTGAACTCCACCTGTGTTCCCGCCCCCACTTGCATATCACTGCTGCGAAAACCCAGAGCACCAAGCAAATCCCTCAACAACACAAAGACTTGAACCTCCATTGCTAGCACTTCCATCCTGCCATCATGGTATTCTCCGCTTCTAACTTCGCCATGGACCAGAATGTCTCCATATAACAAGAAAGAATATAGCTTCGCGCCACTCCCTCCAGAACCAAACGGTCGGAATAAAAGTATGGGTGCGCACGACCGAATACCTCCTGATCCAGCAAACTTCAGGCAGAATATGCGATATTACATTCGCCAGCGGAGTCTTCCGAACCCCCCGCTCCGGTCAGATCAAGAAGTGCTAACATTAGGAAGATCTTCATCTTCACACAAGAGGGATCCTAGGACCGCAACATTTATTCATCTGAACCAGCAGTCCCCTCACCACCGGCCAATTACCAACGAGCAGAAGAAGAAGGCTGACCTCCAAGCGCGAGCCCAGAGATTAGCCCGAACGATACACACAGCGATGAACGGGATCGAACCTAATATGGGAAATCGAGCCACCACGGGACCGTGCGCGCCGCCTCTGCCTGCGCACTGCCTCGCTGCCGTGCGCCGCACTCGACGGCGCCATTGCCACACGCCCTGGTGTCCACCTGCGCAGCCATGGCGTCAACCCTCCCGTGCGAAGAAGGATCGATAGTCGCACCTTCCTGCCCTTCGTCGTCGACATCCAGGTTTGGCCGCCACCGCCAGCGTCGGCGGCGGCAGCGGCCATCGAGGAGGAGGATGGGATCTCGGGCGGATATGGTTTCTGGGGGCCTTCGGAGCCGCCCTCGCGTGAGCGGCCCGGGAGACGCGCGGGCGGATCGCCGGCGGGCGGCGGCGGAGACGATCGGCCGGCTGCTGGTTCGTTCCGCGCCGCGCGGACGAGACCTCCTGTGCTCGCCAAAACATCTTATGTTAGGAGAAAAAGTAGTTAGACATTTGTTCTTGCTCCTCGAAAAGTTGCTTCACTCTCGTGTTCCCCGAAGGACCTAGTGCTTGCATTAATTTGGCGGTGGGTGTACATTTTGCAGATAAACGGATACTAGAACTTTTCCTTACAGTTTTTACAGGTTCATAGCATGTGCCCCATTTTATTTACAAAAGGAATTTCATTTGAAACATGAAAATACAAATCAAAATAATGAAAGCACTTTCAGGTACCAAAACCCTGCTCGCACTTTGGCTGGAACCAAACGTGTCCTCCGTGCACTACTAGGGTGCTCCTTATCCCGAGTTTCAAAACGGTACACAAGTTTTGTTTATAAGTTCCATATTTTTTTGTCATAATCATGCATATAGCATTGATACTTATGCATACCAATTATCAAGAAAAAAAAAGAGAAACATGCATCTTGTTACAATGAAATAGTACCTTAACCTGTACTCAGCTACTTGGTCTTTTTACCTAAGTTAGATACTTCCAAACCAAGTTTCAAACTCGGCACACCTACACCTGCATACATCCTCTACTTGCAAAACTATATTTCTTAATTTTCCAATTTCGTTTAGTATTTGTTTCAGTTTACTGTTCATGTGGGATCAGGAATACCAGGTTCTTTTTTTTTCATCCTCTCTGGGTCTGTTTAACACGAAACACAAACCAAGCAAGCAGCATGAGGATCAGTAATGTAACTGTAGACCTCGCCTCTTTTATCGTTTATGGATTCTCAACGCTGGGTGTGTGCATCTACCGATGCAGGGGACATGGATTTTCCTCCTTGTAAGAAAGAAAGGTAATCTGCACTTTGTTCTGCCTTTGACTCTTGCTCGGTGGACGTGCTTTCTTCGAAGTTGGGATGACAACGACAGGGGTTGAGGTACGGGTCGACTGGTTGTGCTATTAGCACACCACGTCGCGAAAACGAAATGTTCGGCTCCGGCTCCGGCTCCGGTTCCGGTTCTGGGTTCGGTTCTGCTTATGTTCTTGGCTTTGTGATAGAGATTGAACATTGAAGACGAGGATGCAAGCTTTCTAATTGTATATGTGTCTATGTTTTATTATTAGCCCACTTGCGTGCGTGCTGGATGATGGTGCCTTTGACAGTTTGACTCTCCTGTCGCGCCCCCAGAGACCCGAAATGGAATTGCTCAGGTTCAGTTCGGTTCCGGTTCCGGACGCGCTCACAGGTCGTTGTCGCTGGGGAGGCTTGTCTTTCGGAGAGTAAAATGATCGCATCATGTCTCTGAGAATAAAACTATATATTCCGTTGGCTCCATTCCTTTTCTCTCCACAATTGGTCTCCAAGCTCAGAGCTTCAAGCTAAACCCCATTTCACCACCGCACGTACAGAGAAGCAAGCAATGGAGCTCCTGGTCAAAATGGCGAGCTTGATCTCCGACGCCTGCCGTGACGCGGAGAGGCTGCCGGTTGCTCTGATCTCGTGCGGCGTCGTGCAAGCCGCGGCAGCGCTCTGCCTCCTCATCTCCAGACCTCCCGGAGGCATATTTCTTCACCACGGTAAGGCGCCCTTCTACTTGTACTACGGCATCCTCATCGCCGTGTTCGTCTTTGGGCTCTTGGAGGCGTCGGCCGGCTTCTGGGTGTCAAACGATGTGAACGGACGGCGTGCAGCCGGGAAGACGATCCTGTGGGTATCCATCCTGCCCCTCGTCGTCGTCGCTGCACTAGGAGGCTTCATCATCCTGCACTGAGATAGTTCCAGCCGCCATTTTGTAGTGTACAAAGTATGTAAGTTGTTAGTATATGGAATAATTGGTGTTCGTTGTGGGGGCGGAGGATCATTGGGGCGTTGAGGGGGAATGTTATGTGTACTGTGTGTATTAGATCTGGACTATTTGTATCAGAAATAGTATTAGACCAGGAGTATTGAAGGTTTGGTCTGTGCTTTTTTCTTGTATATATACATTATTATATTGATTGTATTTTCTCATCCCACCGAAAACCACGTCGGAAACAGAGGAGAAAGGACAGCACCTTGTTGCAAACTGAGAGGTAATGTCATCGTCTGGTTGATCTGGCTCGGGATGGTCGACGGTAATGATGGGCTAATCCTATGGGATGAAAAGCTCAACTAGCAGATAGGATGGACCAATTCTATAGGCCGAAAAGCTTCGGAATACTGGAGGCCCAACTCACCAAAGCTAGCCTGTTACGCCCTCCACTCCAGTGAAAGCAAAAGTGCTTTTATTCTCTTCTTCCTCTCCAGGGAGAATAAATGCTCCCCTTTCCGCAAGCTTGGATGGAGTTCATCCCCGCTTGTCTGCTCCCCTTTCCATACGCTGAATTCTCATTTTCTCCTGCCGGATCTGATGGAGGCGGCGGAAGACGCTTCGCTGGAACCCGCGATTGCATGGCTGGTGCAGACCATCCTCGCCACCCTCCTGGTCGACAAATTGGATACATGGATTCGCCAAGCTGGGTTTGGCGATGACATCGAGAGGCTCAAGTCGGAGATCAGGAGAGTCGGGATGGTGATCTCTGCTGTCAAGGGGAGGGCGATCGGTAACGAGCCGCTGGCTCAATCTCTCGCTATTCTCAAGGAGCTGCTCTACGACGCCGACGACGTGGTTGACGAACTCGACTACTACAGGCTGCAACAGCAAGTCCAAGGAGGTAAGCCGTAAGCGCTGTCAGTAGGTCCAATTTAAGTGTGATAATATCAGTTTGGAGATTTTATCGTCATTCAAAAGAAAGTTAGATTTTACTAGTCTCTCCAATTCATAAAAAGTGTCAAAAAAATTATGCTAAATTAGTGTACTACTAAAATGTTGACACTTTTAATGGATCAGAGGAAGTACGTGCTACTGGATATAACCTTGCTTTTGTGGTGCATGATTCGTGTTTCGTTTGACACAGTTACAAGGGACGAGTCCGAAGGTATGCATGGAGTTGAGCGAGTCGATGAGATATCGAGGGATGCTGATACACCAAATAGCAGTGTTGGCAAATTACGGTCTGTGGTATGGCAACACTTCAAGATCACAGAAAAATATAACGGAAAGCCCGTAAAATCAGTATGTAGATATTGTGCCAAAGAGTTCACATGCGAGACGAAGAACGGAACATCATCTATGAGCAAGCATATCAACAAGATTTGCAAGAAGAAACCTAGAGTGCTTCCAGCAAACCTTTCAAGGTACCTACAAGAATTTATACCTTATGCACATTTCTAGAAGTATTTTATATAGATCTGCTGGTGTCACTTTGATCTTGCAATCTCATACTACATCATTAGTACTTTGAAGACACCGATATACCTAGGTTCAAGGGCCCCTCTTGGTAACACCACTAGTACATAATTGGGCTAGCTTGCACTACAACACTGCTCTAACACCATTAGTACTAATGATGCTGATATAACGAATAGCAGTGTTGAAAATTACGGTTTGTGGTACGGCAACACTTTAAGATCACAGAAAAAGATAACGGAAAGCCCATAAAATCAGTATGTAGATATTGTGCCAAAGAGTTCACATGCCAGACGAAGAACGGAACATCGTCTATGAGCAAGCATATCGACAAGATTTACAAAAAGAAACCTAGAGTGCTTCCACCAAACCTTTCAAGGCACCTACAAGAATTTATACCTTTACGCATATTTCTAGAAGTCTTCTATATAGATCTATTTGTGTCACAGCCGGTTAACTATCGATCTTGCAATCTCATACATACGCCATTAATTAGTACTTTGAAGACATCGATATACTTCAACAAGACGATGATCATCACTATGACATCAATATATGTCATAAATTCACGGAAGAACAAGAATGATCATCACTATATCTTACGTCATAAGTTCATCACACATAAAATTAAGAATATGACATCCACGTCACAAGTTTTGCTAGTATGAGATAAGAAGTAGCAGTGTTATAGAGGATCATAAGTCAAGATATAACTATCTAACAAACTAATCACGGACCATATTGACTAGATAATCATGACCAATGGAGCTCTTCTTCTGTCTATATCATCTTCACTCTTCCACTTACTGAGCGAATGGGTGCCTCCTTTGATGTCATCATGGAAGGATTTTCTCCCTCTGGATAGATCATTGAGACTCACATACCTTTCATGCGGCTCGTCTTCTCATAGGGTAATGTCTTCCATTTTCGTGGAAGGGAGCTCTCCTTTTCACAGGCACTCCAATACCATCTGTGGCCCGGTGCTCATGTGCTTTGAAGCCAACCAACTTGTGCTTGACCTTTAACCTATGAGGTTGTTTCCTACGTCCCCGTATGAGAATGTGCTTTCTTATAACCCTTTTTTGTTCAAGAAATTTTCGTTCATAAAATAAATTTATTAAAAGGATTTATCTAAAAAGATCATCTAAACTTACTATTGACAATGATACATGGGGTCAACCTATATTACTACAACCTAGGGTCTTGTACCCAATCTAGCCCGCTACGGCTAAGGCCTCAGGGTCCCACTTTGGGACTCCACCGACCTAACAAAGTAACAAGGAATGTTGTAAAAGGAAAAACATTCAAATGAAGATGTACCATATTGAATATACTAGTTGAATGCCCGTGCGTTGCTACGGATTCTCTTATTGTTTTTCTTTATGCGATAAATCACAAAACGTATAAGGTTGCATCATTCACCCTTCTTTCATGACAACCTCTTGGCTTTAGATTTTTCACCAATGAGCTTCCTAGTCACCAGCCTACCAACATCTCACTCTGGACAACAGTAATAGTGGTGGTTTTCAATCCGAGTTATAAATATCCAACAATTTTATATAATATTTTCGCAAGGTTCAAAATCCCCGGATGAGACTATTATTATCGTCTCAATTTGTTCACTCATCTTATTTATGAAAGGCAACCATTTATTAAACAAATAAAAGAACTTGCTATTAGAGAGGACTTATGGAAATACATAATCATAACATGACTGAGAGGATTCATTCAGTAAGTAATTCACATGAGTTGTTCCTTGCCCAAACTTTACGGCTTCTTAATTCCTCAATTATAGTTGTATTTTTTCAATTATGAACTCGCACAACTCATGATAAAAAATAATAGCATTGTTCATACTAAAAATTTATAGCTAAGGGCTCACATTGTGGACATTAAAACGCATGGCTTGTTAGAAAACATTGTTTTGTGTCTTATACAAACAAGTAGGGACATGCAAGTTAGTGGAATCTAGAGGCGACACTTGAAACGCCCAAACCAAGAATTCCCGCGTGAGAGAAAAAGTAAACTTGGAACACTCATTTCTCAGCACTTTTGTTCCATCAGATTCAGAATACATCTCAATTGCCTATATATTTGTCAAAAGCTCATTCCAATGTGAATAAATCTTATTTTTCTAGGGTTAACTAAATATATGCTAATTCAGTAACGGAACAAAACATACATCTTGTAGCCGAAGAAAAAAGGATTCGGTTAATCCAAATAAATATTGCACTGCGAGGTACTGTTCATCCACGATAAGTATTAACTACACATGGCTGAACAAAACATGTAACCAATGTAAAAATTTGTATCTTGGAAAATGGATGGTGGGAATTATTGTGGTTGTATGAACAATGTGTATGATGCAATCCAGCTCATGCTCTTCCTGTCGACGTCGCACTATTTTAGCTTTCATCATGGGAATCAGAATGTCGTCCTAATTTTCTTCTCTATATAGAAAATCTGCCATCTAGCTTGTTTTATCTATGAGGAACTGGAACATTTTTAATCATGGCACCATTAATCTGGTCTACTTTTCATAGCCCTAATTACTGAAGACATGGAGGAGTTTTCTCAGGTAATGCATGATTAACACATCCATTTGCAGAACTGCACAATAAAAATCAAGATTTCCAATTGTACCTTGAAATTATTGTAATGCTTCTCACATTAGACTGTATAGACCAGTATCTTCCTCGTCGTAAATTCTGGCACTCAAGGGAGGAAGCGCACGGTAGGCCCGTGAGCGCTCGGCCCAAACAGAAGAGGAGTGATGGACGTTGTCTCGCTGGATATGCGGTACATGTAATCATCTGCATATGTATAACATCGGTTAATCGATGACCTCACAGAAGTCGTTTTACAAGATGATAATTCAATAAGAAAACCTATAAGCATGTGCCATGTAAATGAAAAATACATGGAAGGTGGTATAACGAACAAACCAAATCCTCGTGTTCCAAACAGATCCTAAAAAAAAAATATACATCATTGGCAAGTGCACTTCTACTACTTTAGGATATACCGGTCTCTTTCAATCTGATGTTCTCATGATCTACCTTTTTAATAGTTTATTGCTAAGCTCAAGCAAGATTTTTGGGGGGAACTACAAACGCTCTGAATAGCTCAGAGGTGTACAAATGCACATCAAAGAGTGATTTGCTCATCTTAAAAGTGTTACTACATAATAATAACTTTAAAAAACAGATAAATAGATGTAGTGTAAATTGTATTGCCTGCTTGAAGTGCCAAGTAGGAAAAGTAGATGATACTGGAAATAAATCTCTATATTAATTCTCCATGAACATCATATTCACAAACTTTACACCAGTAACCTAATGATGTACTGTATATAAACATGCTAACTTATAGCTATACAGTAACTGAAAGAACACTTTACCTTAACTTCTAAGCCATATCTCAAAGATAGGTAGAAGGAGTGACAATATCACTCAATTTACCTCAGGAGACATGGCAAATAGAAGGAGTGACAATTTTATTCAACTTACTTCGCCAGCCACCTAATGCTGTACTGCATATAAACATGCTAACTTGCAGCTGCACAGTAAATGAAAGAGTGATGCACCTTAACATATAAACCATATCTCAATGATAGGTAGAAGGAGTGACAAAATCAGTCAATTTTCCTCAGCAGATTTGGCAGATAGAAGGAGCGACATTTTAATCAACTTACTCAGTAGACAAGGTAACCGCATCAAACCAGTGATCGCATTTTAAGGCCTGTAGAAGTGTTTGTTGACATGTATCAAAATCGGAGAGAAGGTCAGTTTAACACCGGCCTTCCTTAAAGGTTGAAATACATGTTTAACTTTAGGATCACAGAGCTTCCATAAGCATAAGTTCTTACTGGGTCTATCAGGGAAAGAAATTTTAATTGACTTGGTATAGTTCCTCAAAGTACTTTAAGCCTGAATCATATTTTAGTTTTCATGGTTGTACATACTTAATAAGAAATGTACCTGTAGAGTACAGTCGGAGCATCATGAATTTTGTGTAATGTATATTGATATCTTAGACATGTAAAAGGTGTTGCTTCCCATGTAGGCCAAAATGGCTGCTCTGTAAATATTGTAACTACGTATTTTCTTCAATCCATGAAGCAGCAGGAGGCTTCTGCAGTGAATATCTGAAAAAGAGATGCACCTACTGTTCCTGTTTTTAAATCACCCACATACATGGAGTACTATTTTACATGACATGCGTACATATGTTCCTCAACACGGCAGTATCTTGACTTACACGTGATGCAAAATCTCTGCAGTTTTTAAGTTGACCAGAAATTAAAGATAATAGTATCCCTCCCTCCTCACGGTTGGTGCTGACTGTTGAGTGGTATCCAATTCATATCAATCTAAAATCTTGCAATTGAAAGAAACTCAAAATTTTGACCCCTAAATGAACTCACTCATTTGGCGTAATCGACATCTATACCACAACCTTCATACAATCACTCAGGCTTAGTCCTGATCCTCCTTTATCCATGGCATCTAGATTTCCGTGTTTTTCGAAACTAAGCACACATGTTTGACTATACCAATATGTTCTCATAAATGTAAACAAATATCATATGAGAATAATCTCAAAAGAGAACCACACCTTTTCTTCACTGTTGTTATTTCCAATTGAAGCATATTCCAGTGATAAAGACCGTGACTTTGGTGTCTAGTGAGATGTTTCACCAGAAAATTGGCCTGGAAGGTTTGAACCTTTAGATCCCACTGAAACAGTTCGCAAGATAAGCTCTCTCTTGGGCAACAACCTAAAGCACAGAAGAAATATTAATGTAATCTCGACATATTAATAGTGTTTAAGTATATATACGATTATTGACTTGCTAGGATATATAGCTATAGGTGAATTCACATAAATGGGTCCCTTGTTAAGACGTACA
Organism: Lolium perenne; assembly: GCF_019359855.2. Lineage (NCBI taxonomy): Eukaryota > Viridiplantae > Streptophyta > Magnoliopsida > Poales > Poaceae > Lolium > Lolium perenne. Next base: position 301,834,492 of record NC_067245.2, on the reverse strand, counting down.
ACATTTGTCGACAGTCTGATTGTTGGAAAAAGAACTTTACCACTGTAGTTGGTAGGATATGCCAATAATACCTCACCCATGTTAGGAACAAGAGAAGAACCCTTCATTAAACTTTATCCAACTTTCAATTGGTGGTAGCAATCCATAAATTCAACTATTTATCTCTATTTAACACGGGCAAATGCAGTTGTGCATTAAGTTTTTCATGAAAAAAGTAGGAACTAAGGAGCAGTCGTGCATTAAGTTTTTCAAGAAAAATACATGTCCGAGTTGCAGAAAAAAACGAAGCATTGGACGGAATAAATCATGTTGTTCTGTACTGACCTTGTGAAGTAGAATGTGCAACTGGCAGGCCATGCGTAGTTTAACTCCAGTAAATTCAGAGAGGAAAGACATATTTGTAGATGCAAAAATTGCATACTGATGGAAATAGATAATAATATGAATCAAATTGCTAGTAAGAACATTATTTTTTACCTTCAGGCATAATTGTAGAAGTAATAATAGCTCACTACCAGATATATGGTTTAAGAGAACAATCGTATAATTTTAGCATATAGTGCCCTTATAGCAGTAAAATCAGTTCAGTCCCAATTATGTTGAAGCTTATATATACTGAAATTGAAGTCAAAATAACCTTCAGAATAGAAAACTTCTTAATTCTTATCTTTTGTTGGCGGACTTCGATCAGGAATTCAGGATGCACAATCATGTATGCAGCTGCATAACGGCACTGTACCCGCCTTAATTCACTTTTGCCCTGTAAAGGTTGTGTTAGTCCGTGACTACTTGCACGTCCATACAACGTCAAACTTCAGAGCACATGTCGCACCACCAAATCCAGCCCTGTTGCAAGCAAGGCCAAATCAACGCCCAAAAATGAAGAACAAACACAGTTACAGAAGAAGAAACAACTCACAGTCGACGGGAGGGTGGAGGCTAAGGCCAAGGACCTCGAACTCTTGTAGGGCAGCTAGTGCTCGCAGAGTTGGAGTCGAGGGCCGAGCGCGTCACAATCTTCGACATGGGGGCGTCGGGTCTGTCCTTCCAGCGCAGCCCCGCCCCTATCCACCGGAGGGCGCCACGCGAGCCTTCTGCTCAGAACCAAGAGGGAAGAGGCTGAGCTCTCCGCCTCTCCGTGAGGTGCACCCTGGGAGAGGCCGAGCTCTCCGGTCGGTCCTCGTCTGTCGGCCCACGAGCCTTCGTGCAGCACCGTCCTCCTTCCACGCGCACAGGCTCAGCACATGTTGCACCTCGCCCCACCGAGGTTCCTATGCCCCGTCGCCGCGGTGCAGAAACGGCAGGAGCGAGAGGAGAATTAAGGAGGGATCCGCTGTCATTACTGTGAGCGCAGAGTGCAAGGAATGTAACTTTAACCTAATTGATTATGTTTCCGCTATCATTGCAAGGAATCTTTTCTAATTAATTAATTGCTATCGTGATTGAAGATACCATAATTGTTTCGTGAGGTTTGACTTGCTGTCAAATAGATCGGACGAACCGGAGCCTGTAAATTGAATTGAACGGTCGGGATGCTTCTAATCTCCTTCACCAAACGCGTTGTACAACGTACGACCAACTCCAATATAATAGTAAAGATGGAAGGAGATAAAGTCAAGATTTTTCATACAAGGCACGAAGATCTTCACGTACTAGACAAAGACTCTCATGACCTACGCCTATTAAAGGAGAAGATGGTGACGTGAAAAGTGATTATCCATTCATCTACGCATTACACATTTTCATTGCCCACACACCGACCCACCCATCCACCCACACACACACGCATATGTGAAGGATCAAAGGATTATCGGCAAATACCACGGCACCTTGATCTAACCCCATTTATTACATTTGTTTAGTTGTTTTATTGTTTGTTGTGTTTTAATTTGAAAACAATCTCAACGAACATATTTATTTGCATGTTATATTTAATAAATGGTTGTGTTTTTGAAACCCTATAAAAAAAGTTTGGGAGCGGCGTTTGGGGGACGCGACTGGGAAGCGACGTCCCCCAAACGCTCGATTCGACACCGTTTGGGACGCTTTTAGAGACACGGCTGGAGATACTCTTAAAGTGCCCCACTTTGGAACGGGTGTACTCAAGAGGATTTCCCCTAACTGTCTTGCCCCTCATACAAAACATCATGGTACCAAGGGTATTGTTCACCGAAGGAATCTCCTTAGGAACCATCACAGTGAGTCTGATGGAGGCATGGAGCATCTCCAGATCCCCGGCAGTTCGCGTGATTCAGCTAGAGACTAGAATGCACTCCATCGTGACGGAGCTGGGCTCCCATGACGCGCCGTCTCCATCCACTACATAAACTACATAAGTAGTTTAATAAACAGTCCTGTCGTGGTTCTAATAGCTAATTCACGTTGTTTTTCTTATTGCAGGGCTGATGACGCTATTACAAATTCTGTACCTGTTGTAATTGGTGATTCATGTAGCAGAAAAAGAAGGAGAGTTGAGGAGGATTCAACACAAATCATTGCATCGAATACACAAACCCCTTGGGACAAGGATATATTATCCAGTAGGATACAAAAAATTGCCAGTCAATTACAAGACATCCGAGGGGACCTGGGCGAGTTTCTCAAGCTACAAGGATCGGACTTAGCTTCCAATTCAAATCACCATCCGAGTACAGACTTAGATCAGCGCCTAAGGACATCAAGTCTTCTTCCAAGAAAAGTTTATGGAAGAGATGCAGAAAAAGACTGCATTGTAAAGATGGTAACAGAAGAAAGATCAGATGGCGTAGCTGTTCTGCCTATTGTAGGCATTGCAGGTGTTGGGAAAACAACTCTTGCTCAACTTGTATACAATGATCCAAATGTGGAACGTCAATTTGACCAAAAGGTATGGGTTTGGGTGTCTCACAATTTTGACGAAGTGAGGCTAACCAGGGAGATGTTGGACTTTGTTTCTCCAGAACGGCACCAAGGATTTCCTAACAAAAATGAAACGTACGAGGGAATAAATAGCTTTGCCAAGCTTCAGGAGGTCTTGAAGGGGCATATGCAGTTCCAGTCAAAAAGGTTTCTACTTATTTTAGATGATGTATCAGATAATATGGATGGCTACCGATGGAACAAAGTATTGGCCCCCTTGAGATCAAGTCATGTGAGGGGTAGTGTGATTCTAGTCACAACTAGAAATTTATCTGTTGCGGAAAGGGTAGGCACACTTGAACCGATCAAGTTAGGTTCTTTGGCAGATAATGATCTTCGGTTGTTGTTCAAGTTACATGCATTTGGTGATGAGAACTATGAAGTACCTAGAAATTTAAGCAGTATTTGGCGGCAAATAGCAGAGAACTTAAAGGGAAACCCATTAGCAGCTGAATCTACAGGAATTTTACTAAGGAAGAAACTTAGCATTGATCATTGGAATGACATCCTTAAGAATGAAGGTTGGAAATCCATGCAACTCTGCACAGGCATTATGCCCTCTTTGAAGCTTAGCTATGACCAACTTCCGTACTATCTACAACAATGTTTTTCATATTGTTCTATATTTCCTGATAGTTATCAGTTTCGTGCCAAGGACTTGGTCCATATTTGGATTTCACAAGGATTTGTGAAGTGTAACCATTCCAGTAAAAGATTGGAGGAGATAGGACAGTTTTACTTGACTGATTTGGTGAACCTTGGCTTCTTTCAGAAAGTCGGAGAAGAGGAAGATGAATCCTCTCTAGGCAGTCAAAGTTCTTATTCTATTTCTGGTCTCATGCATGATTTTGCCAGAATGGTTTCAGGGAATTATTGTGCAACTATAGATGGTCTACTGTGCACTAAAATGTTGCCAACTATACAGCATATATCAATAATAACTGATTCTGCATACAGCGAAGATTGGCTTGGGCACATACGTCGGAATAACAAGTTTGAAGATAACCTGAGAAATACAGTTATATCACTGAGAAAATTGAGGACATTGGTGTTGATTGGCAAATATGACTCTCACTTCTTCCAAGTCTTCCAAGATAAATTCAGAACAGCGTATAATTTACGTTTGCTGCAAGTGTCTGCAACATCTGCTGATTTTAGTTCCCTCGTGTGCAGTTTGGTAGATCCTACACATCTTCGCTATGTAAAACGTGAGGCTTATTATGGTTTGGACAGGGCTCTGCCACTGGTTCTGATCAAGTTTTTTCATCTTCAAGTATTAGATGTAGGATCCAACAACGATCCCGGTGTACCTGATGGCATGAACAATCTTGTTAGCCTGCGGCATCTTGTTGCAGGAAATGGAGTATACTCTTCGGTTGCTAACATTGGTAGCATGACATCACTTCAAGAGCTACGTGATTTTAAGGTTCAACCTCTGTCTGGTAGCTTTGAGATATCACAACTCCAATCCATGAACGAGCTTGTAGAACTTTTGGTGTCTCAACTTGATAATGTTGAAAGTCAAGAGGAGGCTTATAGGGCAGGATTGAGAGACAAAGTACACTTAGCGAAACTGCACTTGTCCTGGAAAGATGCCTTGTCAGACGAGGAATATAGCAGTGACTATAGCTCTGAATCTTCTGAGGAGCTTATGCCAATGGATGATGGTGGCCCAAGTTCTGAACCTTCTATGGGTACAGCGAGAGAAGTGCTTGAGGGTCTTGAACCTCATCCGAACTTAAAGCAACTACGGATATCTGGATATAATGGTGCTGCTTCACCAACTTGGCTAGCCAGCAATATCTCAGTTACTTCCTTGCAGACGCTTTATCTTGATGGTTGTAGAGGATGGAAAATACTTCCATCTCTCCAAAGTCTTCCGTTTATCAGAAAGCTGAAGTTGAGAAAGATGCAGGAAGTTACAGAAGTATTGGTTCCTTTACTGGAGGAGCTAGTTTTAATTAGAATGCCAAAGCTACTGAGATGCTCAAGCACTTCTGTGGAGGGTCTGAGCTCTGTCTTAAAAACACTGAAAATCAGGAAGTGTCAAGAACTGAAGGAATTTGATCTGTTTGAGAACGATGATAAATCGGAAACAAGGCAGAGGTCATGGTTGCCTGGTCTTAGGAAACTCGTTCTCAGTGATTGCCCTCATTTGAAAGTGTCGAGGCCTCTTCCACCTTCAACCACCATTTCTCAGTTACTCATCAGAAGAGTTTCAGCACTTCCAACTTTGAATGGACCATCTAATGAAAAGTTACAGATTGGGTATTCGGGTATGTATGGACATAAGTATATTGATGAATCTTCTGATGAGTTGAGGATACTGGATGACAAAATTTTGGCATTCCAAAATCTGAGAAACCTCAAATCGATGAGCATAGGGGGTTGCCGGAATCTAGCTTCTATTGCGTTCAAAGGGTTCAGCCATTTCGTCTCTTTAAAGAATTTGGAAATAAGCATGTGCAAACAACTTTTATCTTTAGATGTGATGCCAGAGCATACCCTTGAAGATGAGACATCTTTGAATGGCAAGACCTTCCCATCACTTGAAACTCTCAGCATCAAGTCATGTGGAATAACAGGGAAGTGGCTATCTCTGTTGCTGCGACATGCGCCAGACCTAGACGAATTGCATTTAGAGGATATATTACCGATAGGAACGGGAGACTCGTCATTAGGGGAGGAAGATGACGCATTGACAGGTTTAGCTAAAGACGAGAAAGGTGACGCGTTGACAGTGTTAGCTCAAGACGGGCTCGTGCACATTCCATTAAATCTCATCTCCTCTCTCAAGAAGATAACTATTAAGAGCTGCCATCATCTAACATTTAGCTGGAGCGAGAAAGGCTTCTCTGGATTTGCCTCGGAGCTAAACATTTGGGGATGCACCAAGCCGCTCTCGTCTTTGGTGCATAAAGACGGAAATGATCTCGCCAGCCTTAAAAAGTTAATGGTAGAGTGGTCCCCAGATTTGGAATCTCTACAGCTGCACTCATGCACGGCACTGGAAGAATTGGAGATTGGGCACTGTGGATCTCTCACCGCACTACAGGGCTTGCAATCCCTTGGCAACATTAAAAAGTTAGTGGTATACGGGTCCTCAGGTTTGGAATCTCTACAGCTGCACTCATGCACCGCACTGGAAGATCTGACAATCAAATATTGTGAATCACTCATCCAACTAGAGGGCTTGCAATCCCTTGGCAGGCTCAGGCATTTGGCAGTATCTGACTGCCATGGCTTGGGTCCATGTTTGGAGGGCTTTCTAAGGCAGGGATATGAGCTGTTCCCTCAGCTGGAAACGCTCGAGACCCATGATACGTCTATTCTTACCATGTCATTCTGCAACCACCTCACCTCCCTCCGAAGCCTACGACTTAACTTTTTGGAGATATCACCATCAGAGGAGCAAGGGAAAGCGCTTGTGATCCTTACGTCCCTACAAGAGCTCGAATTTTATTGTTGCTCTAGTCTAGTAGATCTTCCTGCGGGGCTGCACCTCCTTCCTTCCCTCAAGAGGTTGAAACTGTTATCTTGTCAGGGAATCTCAAGGCTGCCAGAAACAGGCCTGCCACTTTCGCTGGAAGAACTGTATATATATGAGTGTAGCAATGAGCTAAATGATCAATGCGCGGGTCTAGCAACGAGCAAGCTAAGGGTCAAAATTAATGAATACTGGTAGGTTTTATAAGCCTTCCCAAAGTTCTTAAACCATGTACATGCACGTATGCTCTGCAGCTATATACATGCACTTCTGACATCGGAATGCTAGCTCTTGTGTGATAAACAACACCAGACGGATATGTTGGGGTTGACTAAACTCACGTCTCCCTGCCCCCCAAAAAAAAGAGGGAGACTAAACTCATGTCTCGATCAGCCAGAACTCCCAGAAGACAGGATGGCCACACCAGCAAACACCCAGTCCGCGCATAAATTGTTATTAGAACTGAATATGCAAACCTGCAACCTGTTTTGTCTGTCACTGGTTACTACTAGTTTCATCTGCTGTGATAGGAGTGATGGAGATATGCCGATAAGATGTGTATGTATTATGCCATTTTGGTACTGTATATCCTATTGGGTTCATTTCTCTTTGTTTTCGGTATTTGTGATGCTGGTAAGCAAACATATTGTGCTTAAACAACCAAGTTGTTCTTGGATCTTCAGAGAGCACACAATTTTGCTACTGACCTGGAGACTAAAGTCATTCCGTCACTGGTAGTTTGCTTTGCCCACTTGAAGTCGCCGTTTGCATCAAGCTTTTTTTACCCCAAGTTCAGCTTGCTGGAGCAGTGGTCACTGGTCAGCAGTGTGAAATACAAACAGAATTCTCATTAAATTTAAGAAATTACTAGAGGCTAGGATAAGTTACCTGAGTGAACGGATCAACACAGAATAACAAGCATCAATATCCCATCTCAATTTGTGGAGAACAAACTTATCACCTCGTCCCACACTGTCATGCGGGAATTGGAACTGCATCAATCATTTCGACAATTAACAATTGCTCAACATTTACACTGTTATGCATCAAGAACAAAGCTTCTAGCAACAGTAAATCTCAAGTTACCAATAACAATATGCCAGTTTAAGGCCTTGTCGTTTCAGACAACAAATAGCACAAACACTTGTTTGAGGGATGTGGTTTTGGAGAAAAACAAGCAACATCACTGGGACAAAAATTCACAATCAAGTCAGGGTTGCATGGCTACTGAAACTTATATCTCATTCATATGCCATTCTCATGTCAACACACATCAGCAGACAAAGATGACAACCACATCTCAATATCTTCTTAACCTGATGACAAAGTTATGGCATGCATACCAACGATTGCCTCACTACCCTCCAATTTTGACTTACATATACATTGTCCAGCTGAGCTATCAGATTACCCACAAAGCCAGCCATCCACTAGGAACTATGTTAACTAAATCCAACCCCACATGCACATCCCAGAAACAAGTACCCATATTACCCACCTACTCAAATCTACTGTCAGAACAACCACCTCTACACCAGAGAACGAGCATTGCCAGCTTCCGAGGCGCTTTCCCCTGAGCACCCTGGCCCCGATCCTGCAAACAAAGCCAAATGAGAAATGATGCAAGAACTTCAGTTCATGGCGAATAAGCCGGGGGTTTGACAGTACCACTGGATGATGAGGAGCCGCTGCCCGACCCACCAGAGACACTCACGACCTCAGATCCCTTCTCGATCTCCACTGATTTGTAAGTCGCGGTTGGCATCTCATCCTCAATATCTACATACTCATCCACTTGCTCAGCCATTACAGTCGTCTTCTCAGAATTCTCACCCTCCTGTCAATAACAAAACAGAACAGAGAATCAAAATTTGCATATGCACTAACTGCAAACAATGACAGTGCGTATTGTTTCCTATGGCAATTACCACAACATCAGCATTGTCAACAAATGCAGGCACAGCTTCAGACCCAGCAGCATGGTTGATCTCAGCACTGTCCCCATTTATCATTGCAGATCGTCGGCTCTTGTTGAGCGCCCTGTTAAAGTTGGTGACGAATCGATCAAGCTCCCACTGCGTCTCGATGTCCATTTCGTCGATATCCAGCTCAATCGCATCCCCGAGCAGCTCTGGATTGCCGGCACTCCTCTTCTGCACAATCTGCATCACGTTATGCATCTTCTCTTCAGGCAAGCTCTCCAGCCCCACCTTAAGCATGTTCATCTCCTCCAAGCTCATCTCCCTCTTGTTCGGCTCCCTGGCCTTGGGCATCCGCACCTTCGCCGCCCTCGGATTCGCCTGCGCTGGCGGCAGCTCCACCTTCACCGGCGCAATGCGCTTGCGTTCGTCCTCGAACCAAGCGACGGCTGCCCGGTACATGTCCCCGAACGAGGCGAGGAGGTCGCCGGCGAAGGTGTGGACGCCGTGTTCGACCGGGTTGTACCGCAGCGCGTTGGAGAAGGTGAGACGGACGTCGGCGGCGAAGGCGTGGTGCGAGGGGTGCTTCTTTGCGGCGAGGGTGGCCCTGACGGTGCCGAGGTCCATGGGGTGCTTGATGACGGCGTGGTAGTCGTGCAGGCCCAGGGCCTCCACTTCCACGGGCGAGTTGAACCAGACGCTCCGCTTGTCCTTCTGCAGCTTCGCCAGGATCTGCGCGCACCGCCTCCGCATCGCCTCCCGGAGCTTCGCCGGAGGCGCGGGCGCGGGGAGGTTCTGGTTCTGCTGCTGCCGGTCCAGTTCGCGCTGCCACGTGACGATGCGGGAGAGGAGGGCGCGGACCTGGCCCAGCTCGCCGCTGAGGCGCTGCCGGAGCGCAATTGCGTTGCAGTTGGACAACCCCGTCGAACGGAACGTCAGGTAGCCGTCTTCCGGAGTGGCCAGTGCAGGCGGCGGCGGCGCCTTCGAGGTGTCGGCGCGCGGGAGGGCATGGCGGGCGGAGTTAGGGCTGGGCGTGGTTAGCGCGGCGCGATTCTCGGCCCAGAGGTGGTGCGGTCCGCGCCGGTCGGCGAGGACGGCGGAGGCCATCGCCGGCGAGGGTTTCGCGCGCTGGAATTGGTGGACTCGTCAGTTGGATCCGCGCCGCGAGCGTGCACAGCACTGGACTACTGGAGGGGACGGTGAATTTTTTTTTCCAGGCTGGTGCCTGTTGGTGGGGAGGAAGCATCTGCACCGTTGGTTGGTGGCTGGACGGCTCCAATTCTACCTGAGGCAGGGGAAACAGAGGAGTCTGGCACGGTGGGAATCTCTGACATGTGGGGCATGGTTGCTCAGTGATCCGTGGGGTCGGTTTGGTAGTGAGACTTAGAGCATATACAATAAGTCCTAGTCAGCTGGCTATAAATATTAAAATAATATATTATTGTCTAGTTGGAGGAGAGAGATGGGGAAAGAGAAGAGGAGTGAGCTCTTATACGAAGCCAGAATTCTGCAGCGTCTTTCACAAAGCTATGTGAGAGTGAATGGTGGAACATACACTAATAAAGTAGTATAATTGTATAGCTCACTATTGTACATGTTGGTTCTAAACCCTAAACCCTAAATCCTAAAATGACTATAGACGACATGACACTTGGCTTATAGCCAACAGTTGACTCTACTATTAAACTTGCTCTTACAGTACGGTTGGACCGAATGTGAGAGCTTCCGCGGGAACTTTGACTAGCAGGGTTCGCGCCGCGAATGGCCTAGAGAGCGAACCGAATTTGAGTCAAGCGTATATCCTTGCTTTTAGCTAGTACATCTTCATCTGTTGAAGATGGCAAGTGAGATCGCACCAATGCAAGATGTTATATATCCTTGCTTTTAGCTAGTACATCTTCATCTGTTGCTACCGTGGAACTATGGATTTGCAGCAAAATGTATGTTAGATTATTAAACTGTGCCCTCTCCTTCTATAATTTTTATCGCAGATTTAAATGTATCTATTCACATAATATGTTTAGATACATCTAAATTTATGATAAGAATTATGAAACTGATGGAGTTTATTCACTATTACTATTCCCTATTTGGAATGATCAATGTACTATTTTATGTCTCGCGTTTTGGTCGCACATCCTTGTAGTTTGAAAAAGAAAACGCTATTTTATTGATGATTTATTTTGTTTGTATATTCATAGTATTATGTAGTGATCCATTTTTTTTCAATGTTTAGTGATCCATATGTTATTATTATTACACATAAATCAGTGAAAATACACGTTTTTCTCATGATTCTAGGGTATTTTAGACAATTTCTCAATTTATGACCACACAGCTAGCTAAGTTGCTAGAGAGTAAAACTTAGAACAATAGTTTTCTCTGCACTGCACCAAAGCCAGCTCAAACAAATATGCCTTTAAAACCAGTTTATTGACGGCATGTAAGACGAAGAAGGCAACACGTACGTTCCAATACTGTGCTAGTATCTTAACACTGGACACCGGC